>NW_004444018.1:6413885-6428837 GCF_000243295.1 Trichechus manatus latirostris
AGAAAGATGTTTACCTATGTTTTATTGACTATGCAAAGGCATTTGACTGTGTGGATCATAACAAATTATGGATAACATTGTGAAGAATGGGAATTTCTGAACACTTACTTGTGCTCATGAAGAACCTGTACACAGATCAAGAGGAAGTTGTTCGAACAGAACAAGGAGATATTGCATGATTTAAAGTCAGAAAAGGCGTGTATCAGGGGTGTATACTTTCGCCATACTTATTCAATCTGTATGCAGAGCAAATAATCCAAGAAGCTGGAGTATATGAAGAAGAAAGGGGCATCAGGATTGGAAGAAGATTCATCAACAACCTGTGTTATGCAGATAACACAATCTTGCTTGCTGAAACAGAAGAGAGAGGACTTGAAGCACTTACTGATGAAGATCAAAGACTACAGCCTTCAGTATGGATTACATCTCAATGTAAAGAAAACAAAAATCCTCACAACTGGACCAATAAGCAACATCATGATAAACTGGGAAAATATTGAAGTTGTCAAGAATTTCATTTTACTTGGATCCACAATCAATGTCCATGGAAGCAGCAGTCAAGAAATCAAAGGACGACTTGCATTGAGCAAATCTGTTGCGAAAGACCTCTTTAAAGTGTTAAAAAGCAAAGATGTCACTTTAAAGACTAAGGTGCACCTGACCCAAGCCATAGTGTTTTCAATCGCCTCATATGCATTCGAAAGCTGGACAATGAATAAAAAAGACTAAAGAAGAATTGACGCCTCTGAATTATGGTGTTGGCAAAGAATACTGAATATACCATGGACTGCCAAAAGAACCAACGAATCTTTCTTGGAAGAAGTACAACCAGAGTGCTTCTTAGAGGTGAGTATGGCGAGACTTCATCTCATCTACTTTGGACATGTTATCAGGAGAGATCAGTCCCTGGAGAAGGACATCATGCTTGGTAGATGGTTAGCAGAAAAGAGGAAGACCCTCAATGATATGGATTGGCACAATGTCTGCAATAATGGGCTCAAGCATAACAAGGATCATGAGGATGGTGCAGGATGGTGTTTCGTTCAGTTGTACATAGGGTTGCTAAGAGTTGGAACCATCTTGAGGGCACCTAACAACAACAACAATACGCATGGGAATAAAAGGAATGTTAACTTCCACGTTATAAACAAAGTTTGTCTTTGAATATGAGATTATGGGTGATTTGTATATTCTTTTTGCTTACATACATGCTTAATTTTTTCCTATTGGAATATATATCCATTTTACTATAAGAATTACACCTAATGGAAAAATTTGGAAATGGACAATGGTGATGTTTGAACAACATGACAAACACAATTAATTTCACTGAACTGTACATGTGAAGTATGTTGAAATGGCAAATGTTTTGTTACATATATATTTACCACAACAAAAAAGTAAAGGATGAAAAAGAAAGAAATACACCCAATGATTATTTTAATGAAATGTTTAAAAACATTAGACTAATGGGGCACAACTGTCCAGGGGCAAGAACTAGAAGGCAGGAGGGGACAGGAAAGCTGGTAATAGGGAACCGAAGGTGGAGAAGGGGAGAGTACTGACATGTTGTGGGGTTGTTAACCAATGTCACAAAACAATATGTGTACTAACTGTTTAATGAGAAGCTAGTTTGTTCTGTAAACCTTCATCTAAAGTATAATAATAAAAAAAAGTTTTTATTATGAAAAAATTAAACATATGCAAAAATAGAAAGAACAGTATAACAAACTCCTACATCTATCACCATCTTTACCAATTATCTCCCATTCCTGATTACTCTATTCATCCAGCCCCAGCACCACTGGATGACTTTAAAGCAAATACCAGGCATAACACCTTTTCATATATAAATATTTCAGTGTGAATTTCTTTTAGAAAATGAAGGTTTTTTTAAAGATTACTACAATAATCATACTTAAAATTTTTTGTTACAACTTCTTAATAATACCAGCTATCCAGTCAGTGTTCAAATTTTCTCTCAATAGTTACAAATTGTTTACAATTTATTTGAGTTGGGATCTAAAGTTTATCTAATTTATAAGGTTTTTCTTTCAGTATTTCTTTACCAGATTTATTTTCTAATTCATTATTTTCATATTTTATATGCATTTAGTTAATATGTCTCTTACATTCACTTCCGTTTGGATAGAGGTTTAAAAGAGTTTCAACATTTATGCATGATAATTCATTAATGAAAAGTAAGAAATTGACATATGTAGCTAATCTTTTTTATTAAACAATTCACATATTGAGAAGTGCCAGGAATTTGCCTGACATCTGTTTATGAAAATGAGTTTGAAAAGGTTTCTTTTTACAAGGAAAACAAAAATGTTATAAGCTATATTATGTATATGTGTTGTCATTATGGGAATAATGGGAGTTAATGTCTCTCTCGGATTCAGAGACTGTAACTTCCTTGGTTTTTCTCCTGTTCAGAGTCCTTTACTAGCGCCTCTCCCACCAGCTGATCTCTAAATGTTGGTATTCTCAGGACTCAGTTTTGAGCCTGATAGCCTCTTGACACCATCTTCCTATGAGCTTTCAATATCTACTGATAAATTTGAGTAAAAAATACTTTTATGTGATAAAAACAAAAAGCCAACAAAAGAAAAATAACATAAAAAATGATCAATATTTCTATAGAATGGGCTAGACAGATCACAGGAAAATATATGCAAATGCCCCTTGTAAAGATAGAAAGATTCTCCACTTCACTCATAATAAGAAAATGCAAATTAAAACTACATTAAAAGTACCATGATATTATTTTTATCACCAGTTTGTAAAAACTCTAAGTTCAACTACATACTGTATTTGTGGGGCTATAGGAAAATGAGCACTTCTTATCCATTGCTGGTGGAAATGAGAAATGGAACAAACTCTGTGGAGATGAATTTGGCAACGGTAAAATTATACATTCATGTACACTTAGAGAGGAGCCCTGAGCGCTTAAAGCACTCAGCCTCTAACCAAAACGCTGCAGTTCGAACCCACCAGCCGCTCCATGGGAGAAAGATGTGGCAGTCTGCTTCCGTAAAGATTTACTGCCTTGGAAACCTTATGGGGCTGTTCTACTTTAGTCCTATAGCATCGCTGTGAGTCGGAATCGACTGATGGCAGTGGGTTTTTTGGTTTCTGCTACACTTTGACCCCAAAATTCTACTTATAGGAATGTAATCAAAAGATACAGTGGCAAAACTATGAAAAGGCATATGCACACAGATATTGATGGTAACACTATTTTTAATAGTAAAACCCTGGAAACAATCTAAATGTCCATCAGTAGAGAAATGGTTGAATAAATTATGATACATTCACTTAATGAAGTCAGGTGGTCATCTTTTTAGAGAGCCAACACAGGTCATAGTCATATTAGGAAAAAAAAAATTATATAATAAATAATTATACACATTTGCACTATTATATTAACACAAAATTATGAAAAAAGATGTTTATTTGAAATTACATATTCTCTATCATTTAATTCCCATTGCATTAATGCTGTTATTTAAACAAAGCAACAATAGGATTTCTTAACAGTAGCAATTAGTAATTAATAGTAGCAGTAACTAATTAAAAATATGAGAAAAATAGAATATTTTTGTAATGCTGACATGTTATAAACATTACATAAATTATAAATAATGTTATATATGTATAATTATCCCTGAAACAGCAATTTATTTTAACTTTTTCGTAACTCTTTTTGGATTATTGTGCACTAAGACATGTAAATGTGAGACTTTTTAAAAGGAGACTGTATTACAATTACAATTAAAAAAAACAGCAACCCATTGCCATGAGTCCATTCTGACTCATAGCAACCCTACAGGATAGAGTAGAACTGCCCCATAGGGCTTCCAAGGAGCGGCGGGTGGATTCAAACTGTTAGCCTTTTGGTTAGCAGCCATAGCTCTTAAGGACTGTGCCACCAGAGTTCCAGAATAGGACTAATTAAACAGATGTTACCTATATTTAATAAAAAGTAACAATACCATGTTTCTTTCTGTCCCATGATGCTGTTGCTGTTGTTAGGTGCCGTCGAGTCTGTTCTGACTCATAGCGACCCTATGAACAACAGAACGAAACACTGTGCGTTCTGCGCCATCCTCACAGTTGTTATGCTTGAGCCCATTGTTGCAACCACTGTGTCAGTCCATCTTGTTGAGGGTCTTCCTCTTTTTCGCTGACCTCCTGCTTTACCAAGCATGATGTCCTTCTCCAGGGACTGGTCTTTCCTGACAACATGTCCAAAGTACGTAAGACGTAGTCTCGCCATCCTTGCTTCTAAAGGAGCATTCTGCCTGTACTTCTTCCAAGGTAGACCTGTTTGTTCTTCTGGCAGTCCATCGTATATTCAATATTCTTTGCCAACACCATAATTCAAAGGTGTCAATTCTTTTTCGGTCTTCCTTGTTAATTGTCCAGCTTTCACATGCATATGATGCGATTGAAAACACCATGGCTTGGGTCAGGTGCACCTTAGTCTTCAAGGTGACATCTTTGCTTGTCCTATGATACAGTAGGATATTTTTACTCTTCCTGTTCCTTTTCTAAAAATATTTGTTTGCACTCTCTGCAGCCTTTAAAATATACTTTTTTTTTTAATGTAGTGGTAGAACTGAGTACAGTCAAATATAAAATTCACTTTGACTTGTATTTCTGCATTTATCAAATCCACATTATATTGGCTCCTGGAGTCAGTACAATGTGATGACAAGCTAAATATTCTCTCAACGTAAGTGTTTAAGCCTGGAATACTTAGGATTTTACATACTAGCAACAACAAGATTTAGGAATTTGTTTTCAGCTTTCCAAAAATACCCATCTACTCTATCTATATTATAGGCTTGTTTTGGTAGTCCAGCTCATTGCCAATTAGTTCCTTTGTATCCATCAACTCATCATATAGTCTATGTCTAAAATGTCATTTTTAACACACTATGAAGCATATTGGATGTCATAAACCTCTCTTTCTCTAGGGAAAATGGTTTTTTAAAGAGGTTTTACAAACTGGTAACTACGGCCATGATCAAGATAGAGAACAACTCCATCATCTCAAATCACCCACCCATATCCCAGTCAATCCTCTCCCGACCCCCTTGTAAACTACTGATATGTCACTAACTATAGTTTGTCTTTTTTTAAAGTTTCATATACTCTTTACTGTCTGGTTTCTTTAGCACGTTTTTGAGTTTTATCCATGTTCTTGCAGTACAAACAGTTCATCCCTTTCTAATGACAATGAGTATCCATTATATTGTATTGACATGCCACAAGTTGTTTATCCTCTCCCCAGTTGATGAACATTTGGGTTGTTTTTAGTTTTTTTTTTAATGACTAAACCTGCTATAAACATTAATGTACAAGTCTTTGTGTGGATACATGCTTTCTTTCCTAGGTAATTACCTAGGAGTGGAATTGCTGGATCATATGGTAAGTGTACGATTAACTTTACAATAAAAAACTATTTTCCAAAGTGGTTGTACCATTTTGCGTTTCCACCAGAAATGCATGAGTACTTCAGTTGCTCCACGTCCTCACCAACAGTTGGTATTCTCTTCTAAATTTTGACGCTTCTAATGGGTATGTGGTGGTATAGGTACGTTTCTTACTCCTGCCACTCTATTTATGTAGTCCATTTAGTAATAAATTTAAAGGAAAACGTATAACATGTTAGAGTCTGAAAGACAATGGCTGGCTTAACTCCGATGATATTTCCTTTCTGTTTTCCTTCATTAAATCCCCAGGCGCTGTTTAGGAAACATAAATCCGGTGTCAATCAGGCAGCAGTAGCTTGGTGGTGCTCTTGGAGTAGGGCTACACGGTCATCGGGGAAACTACCGGGGTTTACAGTTTACTACATTGCTTTCTCGGGCCTTCCCATCACCTTTCTAAGAATTCCAAAAGAGCCGCGCCAGGAGGGGTGCTTCCGAGGCCCAGGCCCCGCCCCCTACTGGGACCCACCTACTACCCCTCACTTGGCCCAAGGGTAGGGAAAGAACATATCTTTGTTCTCGCGAGATTCATTTAATCCCGCGAGAAGAGAAGGCGGTCGCCGTCGGCCGAACCAAGGCTGTGGCGAGGGAGGGGGTGTGGTAGAGGAGCGCGAAGTCCCCGGGAGTAAGGGGGAGGGGGCGGGGTCGCGCGCACCGGGCGTACGCATGCGCGGAAGCCGCCGGTCGGGCTGGGCTGAGAGGGGAGGGGGCGGCCGCGGCAGAGGCGGCGTCGTTATTTCCGCGGTCAGGACTGTGCGTGGCGGCGCGGGTGGCCACGGGAGAAGTAGGTAGGGACCACCTTTGCGGAGCCATTGGGACCCCCTCCTTCCCGGTTCCGAGAGCCCCAGCCCCCAGCGCGTGTGGCAGACCTTGGGGACGCCAGGTCACCCTGCGGCCCCGGCCCTCCCGCCGCGCCTCAGGTAGGAGCCGCGGGCTTCCCCTTGCCCGGTGCCCGCGGAGGCCCAGGCCTCGCCCGGTGTTACCAGGACGACGAACTGGCATCCGGCATGCCCGCCCTCCCGCGCGGCGACAGCGCTGTCCTTGCTTCCGCGCCCTGTCGGGCCGGGGCCGGGCCGGGCGGACCTGGTGCGAGTCCCCGCCTCAGGTGCGTCCCCGCCCTGGGCCCAGCAGGTGGGACCCTGCGGTGATCGCCCACGCCTTGTTCCCCGCGAAGCTGTGCCGGTGTCCTGCCCCTACCAGGAAAAGGTTGGCCCAGCGAGCTTCGGGTAGATAAGGGGCTTCCTTGACTTGAGTAGCTGCCGCTTGGGGTCTTGGGCTGCAAGAGGGTGCTCCAAATAGGACCTTGGTTGGTTGTGGCCAGTGTTGAAAGTTGCAGGTTCTGGAGTTGGTTCTGTTTGGGCCAGCGGTGTGATGGTTTGTGATTTTTCGCAAAAAAAAAATCAAACTCTTGAAAAAGCAAACTCTTTTATGAACCCTGGTAGGTGGTGGGTTATTAATAAATGAGTAGTGTTACTTATTGTAAGATGAATTGGTTTAAGGTAATTTTTTGCAGTACCATTCTCATACTCGGAAGAGTTTTGCTTAGTTTGGTAAGACTTTAATCCAGTACTTTAAAAACAAACAAAAACACATGTGTTGCAAATATTCTTGCCCTGAAAGGTAGATCTTTTTGACACCAGTGTTGATTTTACAGGCATAATGGTTATGAAAGCTCCTGTAGAAGATGATGATTCAGGATGGGAGCTCAGTATACCAGAAAAAATGGAAAAAAGCAATACAAGCTGGGTGGACATAACCCAAGATTTTGAAGAAGCTTGTCGAGGTGAGTTAGAATTTTTGGATTAGAAATTAAGAATCTGGAAAAGGGTAAAAGGAAACCTTGATTGTGATTTCTAAACTATTTCAACAAATGAAAAAAAAAATCTGTGGGAAAGTGGGGTTTATCAAGTTTGTTGACTACATTTATTTGTTCACTACCCTCTAACTTTACCTTTCATTTAAAACTAGTATATATTTGATGTAGCGTTAAATACAGATGTTGAGGCAATTTCTCCTATTAAATTTTTCTAACTTTAACAGGTTGGAGAGTGCATAATAATTTCTAGCTATGCAGACAATAATTCTGTCAACCTAAAGACACTGGTAGTATTTTTGTATCTTTAAAGTTTGAAAAGGTCAAATTTCTGCTTAAGATCTTCCAGTAGCTTCTTGTTGCACATAGAATAAAATCCAAACTCCTTCCCCATGGCATATCTGACCTGCTTCCTGCCTACCACTGAGACTTCATTTTGTACTACTGCCCTGCTTGGTTCATTATGTTTCAGTCACAAGTCCCCTTTTCTCTCATTAATCAAGGTGGTTGCTCCCTGGGCCTTTGAAGTTTTTTGTTTTCTCTATCTTAGATTGTTTTGCTCCCAGATTTTCACGTGGCTGACTCTTTCCTGACTTTCAGTCATCACTTAAATGTTACCTTGCCAGTGAGGACTTCTTAAAACAACCAGTCTAAACAGATTCACCCCCTCATTCTGTTCTCTCCAACTCTACCTCAGTTGAATCACCCTGTTTTATTTTCTTCATAGCACTTAACTTTGCCAGAAACCATCATTTTCAATTATTTCTTGTTTGTTGTCAGTCTGACCCACTGGAATATAAGCTGTGTGACAGCAAAGACCTTATCTGTAATGCTAGCACTGAGAATAGTACCTGGCTTATAGTAAGTTACTGTGGGAGAAAGATGTTGCAGTTGGCTTTCTTAAAGGTTTACCACCTTGGAAACCCTGTGGGGTCACTATGAGTTGGAATCGACTTGATGACTGGGTTTTTGGATGGGTAAAGTGAGTTAAACAAACATTTAGGAATAAAATAAATGAAGAGATGAGCATGTTTGTTGTTTGAAGAGAAAGAGCTTTAGAGAGGGAGAGATTGAAGATATGAAAAAAGAGTAAAACAGAATGAGAGCTTGAACTCTTAAGAGAGGATGTGATCAGGAACATGGTAGAAAAATTAATTTGGGAAAACAATAAGGACACACTGAGACAGGAGAAACAGGTTAAGATGGTGAAAATACAGCTATACTTCTAAGTGGAAGGGGAGGAATGGTGGAAGAGTTCACACATGATGACTTCTGCTTTCTTATTACACACGAAGCTTAGGTCTTTTGGTGAGAATGAGGCGGGATGTGTAGAACAGTGTTCTGAAGGACAGGAATAAGGACTTGGAGCAGCTGCAGGTGGAAAGGGAGCCAGCTGAGTACAAGCAAAATGATAAATCATGTGCCTAACCTTTGTTTTGAAATGTGTAGTTAATATATGCCTGAGTGAGACAGTGGAAAGAACATTAGACTGAGAGTTGAGTGACTGCCCATATGTGTCTATCTAAGGAAGAGAAAAGTAGAGTACAGTTTTTGTGCTGAAGGAAGTTAGACTGTTAAGTGGATAACTGAAAATCATACCTATCATTTTTCATTGCTTTTTAAGTGGCCCATATTAGGGGGCTGTCATTTATGAACCTAAACAATTAGAGAAGGTTTCATAAAGGTTATGTGCCTTAAGTTTGGCCTTAAAGGAGAGATCGAGAATCTATATGTGAAGGTGTGAGGTGTTATCCTCCTAGACTGAGATGAACCATATGAGCCAGAGTTCACTGAGAGGTTTATGTTTGGGGAATATTGAATAATTTTGCTTGGCTATAACAGAATTTTCAGTGCTGGAAATTATGTCTTCAGTGCCATTTTGTTTTTTTTAATTTGAGCTTGTTTTTTAGGCAGTGGGAAGTCTTGAAATGTTTTGAGCATAAAATTGAAAATGTATTCCACTTAATGTTCAGCACAATGGTTTGGACATAGTAACCAAACCAAACCAGTTGCTGTTACGTCGATTCTGACTCTTGGTAACCGCATGCGTTTCAGAGTAGAACTGTGCTCCATGTGGTTTTCAATGGCTATGATCTTTCATAAGGTCTTTCTTCAGAGGTGCCTCTGGGTAGATTCAAACTGCCAACCTTTTGGTTAGTACCCGAGCACTTAACCGTTGGTGCCATCCAGGGACTCCTTGGACATAGTAGCTTCTCAATAAATAGCATAGTAGGCTTTTGAGTCAAATAAACATGGCTGAAGTCCTAGCTCTGCTGCTTTTTAGCTCAGTTACCTTGGTGTCTGTAAAATAGAGCTTCTACTTTATAGAATTTTGGAGGTTAAATGAGATAATGAATGTAAAGTACTTGGTCCATAGTAGGCACTCAATAATGGTAGCTGTTGTTACTCGTGGTGTTTGTTTGATTCAGAGGTGAAGGTATATGAAGAAGGTTAATCTGACAACATCCTTTTGTTGGATGAAGAGCACTTTTAACATTGAGATAAACTTTTACAATCATTCCAGTTGAGGTTGTAAGGCCTTGGACTAGGATAGTATAAACAGAATGTTCTGTATGGAACAAAGAAAGTGCATGTGGCTTCACTGGTGAATATTGGAGTGGTGAAAAGAACATAGGACTTGATATTCTTTGAACATTTCCCTCGGTGGCAACAGAGAGCGAGCCCATAAATCCTTCAGCCTTCTCTTCCCACATCTTGTGGGTGGAGTTCAAAGCAGCTCATTCACAAGTAGGAGATATCTTTATAGTTTCCTGTCCTGGTGGCCCAGTGGTTAAGTGCTCTGCTGCTAACCTAAAGGTCTGTAGTTCAAACCCACCAGCCGCTCCTCAGGAGAAAGATGTGGCAATCTGCTTCTGTAGAGATTTACAGCCTTGGAAACCCACTGGAGCAGTTCTACCCTGTCTTATAGGGTTGCTATGAGTCGTAATCAGCTTGACAGGTGGGCGTTCTATCTTTAAGAATTCATGGAAAAGTTTGCATTTTACATCGTTTTTTCACTTATTTTAAACATCTTTCCCTCCCAAATTGTCTTGTAAATTTGGCAGTCTAGGCAGGTGCACCATTTTCATCCTGTGGCTTTGAGTGCCCTAGTATAACATGTTCACCTGGGGTTGTGCATCGTGCAGTTGAAGAGCACAGGTCTGCAGTTCAGTCTCAGATAAGTCTGACTTTGGAGGTCCTCTAGTTTTTACCCCACTTGGTTTCGTTTTTTGGGTTGTAAAGAGAATTAAACCCAAGAAAGAAGTTTTAGAATACTGGTGGGGAGAGGTGCTTTGGCTTGGCTTTTTGTTGTATCGTAAGTCAGCCTTGTTTTTTAGTAGAAGGAGTGTTGGATAGGAAACATGATTTAATCTCTGCTTCAGTGTGGATTGAGAGGGGGTAGCAAGTCATTTTCTTGCCAGCATCATATCATACTATTTAACTCCTCCATAATAACTCTTGCAGTGTCTCAAATGGCACAGATATATACATTTTGAAACTAAAAAGTTGATATTACAGAATTAATCTTCCTTTTCATTTAGATTTAGGACCAAAGGCTGTTGGTAGTTCTTGAGCCTGTGGTATTAATAATTTGTTTTCCCTTCTTGAAATATTCAGATTCATAGTCTCGATTATAATTTAGACTTTTGTTATAGTGACTTCTAAAAACAAAATTTACAACAGCTACCATTATATTCTTTTCTTTCAATTAACTTTATCACAGTGGTCTCTCCTCTTTGGTAACAGCATGAGACCATTTGGCTAGCCTCTGCTGATTTATTTTTTTGGCACTATAAAGCAGCCTGCATACTGACGACAAAGTTGTTTTTCATGCCTGTTTCTACTCTTTGTTTTAGTGACTCTTCAGAGTCCTCTGGATCAAGTACACACTTCTAACTTTCATCATTTCTTTTTTTTTTCTATGAGACAGATGGCACATATTCCTTACACATTCCCTGTAACTCACCTTGAGGCTCTTGTTTTTTCCTCTCTTCTTTCTCAAATTACTATTACTATTTTATTTTTAGTGAAAATATACACAATAAAACATATGCCCATTCAACAGTTTTTACATGTGTAGTTCACATTATGTCACCATTTCCACTGTCTCTGCCCTTAATGTTTCATCACCGTTAATTTATACTCTCTGCCTCTTAAAATTCTCATCTGTGCTTTAGAGTTACTGTTGTCATTACAATCTCATATATGGTAGGCAGTTCTTCAATAGGGTGCAATGCTGAAGACAGATTATTTATTGAGCTAAATTGTTGTTTAAAGATGACTTCATGGGTAGTTTTAGCTCAAGATTAAAAAGTTGTTTCCTACAGTAGATTGAATGGTCCCTCTAATCTCCGTGTGTCCAGTAAGTCTGGTTTCCAATAAGAATTTGAAATTCGGTTCCTCAGTTTTCCTCCTTTTGGTCAAGATCCATCTATTGGGTCCCTGATCAAAATGTTCAGTAATAGTAGCCTGGCACCATCCATTTCCTTCTAAGCTTCCTGAATCTTTCTTCCTCTGTTGCTTCAGGTGATTAGAGACCAGTTGTTGTATCTTCTGTGACTGCTTGCAAGCTTTTAACACCCCAGGCATTAGCCACTGAACTGAGAGGAAGAGCAGAAACTCTCAAAATAGTATTAGGCCAGTTGACTGGACAAGCCCACAAGACCATCACCCCAAACCTTTGAACCAAGAAAACTAATCCCATGAAGTGTTTATTTGTTTAAGTAGTATCAACAGCTGCAGCCCCTTTTTTTTTTGGCTGCTAAATTTTTGTTGTAAAGTTAAATGTAAGATTTTATTTGTCGTTTTGCCCCCCTTTAAAAAATTTTTCTAGTGTACAGCTTAGTGATATCAGTTGCAATAGTCAAGTTGCGTAACTACAGGCATACTTTGTTTTATTGCGCTTCACTTTATTATGCTTTGCAGATGTCGCATGTTTTACAAAGTGGAGGTTTGTGGCAACCCTGTGTCGAGCAAGTCTGTCAGCGCCATTTTGCAACAGCATGTGCTCACTTCGTGTCTCTGTGTCACATTTTGGTAATTCTCGCAATATTTCAAACTTTTTCATTATTATCATATCTGTTATGGTGATCTAGGATCAGTGATCTTCGATCTTATAATTGTTTTGGGGTGCCGCGAGCTGCGTCCATGTAAGATGGTGAACTTAATGGATAAATGTTGTATGTGTTCTGACTGCTCCACTGACCAGCCATTCCCCCATCTCTCTGTCTCTCCTTGGACCTCCGTATTCCCTGAGACATGACAATATTGAAATTAGGCCAGTTAATAACCCTACAATGGCCTCTAAGTGTTCAAGTGAAAGGAAGAGTCGCACGTCTCTCACTTTAAATCAAAAGCTAGAAATGATTAAGCTTAGTGAGGAAGGCATGTGGAAAACCGAGACAGGCCAAAAGCTAGGCCTCTTGCACCAAACAGCCAAGTTGTGAATACAAAGGAAAGTTCCTGAAGGAAATTAAAAGTGCTACTCCAATGAACACACAAATAATAAAGCGAAACAGCCTTATTTTTGATATGGAGAGAGTTTTAGTGGTCTGGATAGAAGATCAAACCAGCCACAACATTCGCTTAAGCCAGAGCCTAATCCAGAGCAAGGCCCGAACTCTCTTCAATATTATGAAGGCTGAGAGAGGTGAGGAAGCTTCAGAAGCAAAGTTTGAAGCTAGCAGAGGTTGGTTCCTGTGTTTTAAGGAAAGAAACCGTCTCCACAGCATGAAAGTACAAGGTGAAGCTGCAAGTGCTAATGTAGAAGCTGCAGCAAGTTATCCAGAATATCTAGCTAAGATAATTGATGAAGGTGGCTACAGTAAAGAACAGATTTTCAACGTAGATGAAACAGCCTTCTATTGGAAGAAGATGCCATCAAGGACTTTCATAGTTAGAGAGGAAAAGTCAGTGCCTGGTTTCAGAGCTTCAAAGGACAGACTGACTCTGTTGTTAGGGGCTAATGCAGCTGGTGACTTTAAGTTGAAGTCAGTGCTCATTTGCCATTCCAAAAATCCTAGGGCCCTTAAAAATTATGCTAAGTCTACTCTGCCTGTGCTCTGTAAATGGAACAACAAAGCCTGGATGACAGTACATCTGTTTATAACATGGTACTAAATACTTTAAGCACACTGTTGAGACCTAGTACTCAGAAAAAAAAGATTCCTTTCAAAATATTGCTACTCAATGACAATGCATCTGGTCACCCAAGAGCTCTGATGGAGATTTACAAGGAGATTAGTATTGTTTTCATGCCTGCTAACACAACATCCATTCTGTAGCCCATGGATCAAGGAGTAATTTTGACTTTCAAGTCTTATTTAAGAAATACATTTCGTAAGGCTATAGCTGCCATAGATACTGATTCCTCTGACGGATCTGAGGAAGGTAAATTGAAAACCTTCTGGAAAGGATTCACCATTCTAGATGCCATTAAGAACATTTTTGATTCATGGGAGGAGGTCAAAATATCAGCGTTAACAGGAGTTTGGAAGAAGTTGATTCCAACCCTCTTGGATGACTTTGAGGCGTTCAGGACCTCAGTGGAAGAAGTAACTGCAAATGTGGTGGAAATAGCAAGAAAACTAGAATTAGAACTGGAGCCTGAAAATGTGACTGAATTGCTGCAATCTCATGATAAAACTTTAACACATAAGGAGTTGCTTCTTATGGATGAGCAAAGAAAGTGGTTTCTTGAGATGGGATCTACTGGTGAAGATGCTGTGAACGTTGTTGAAATGATGACAAAGAATTTAGAATATTACGTGAACTTCGTTGAGAAAGCAGTGGCAGAGTTTGAGAGAATTGACTCCAGTTTTGAAAGAAGATCTGTTGTGGGTAAGATGCTATCAAACAGCAGGGATGCTACAGAGAAATCTTTTGTAAAAGGAAGAATCGATTGATGGGGCAGACCTCATTGTTGTCTTAGTTTAAGAAATTGCCACAGCCATCCCAGCCTTCAGCAACCGCCACCCTGGTCAGTCAGCAGCCATCAACATCAAGGGAAGACCCTCCACCAGCAAAAAGATTCCCACTAGCTGAAGACTTAGATGATGGTTGGCATTTTTAGCAATAACGTATCTTTTAATTATGGTATATACATTGTTTTGTAGACATAATGCTATTGTACACTTAATAGACTACAGTATAGTGTAAACATAATTTTTACGTGCACTGGGAAACCAAAATTTTGTGTGACTTACTTTATTGTGGTGTTTGCTTTATTGTGGTGGTCTGGAAGTGAACCTCCCAATATCCCTGAGGTATGCCTGTATTACACTTAGTCAGTGCCAGTTTTCCTATCACCATAGACAAACATTCAGTACTTCTTATAGAATGATTCCTCCTCCCTCCCCCCCAACCACTAGTAACAATTGGTTTTTATATATTTAGCTAGTCCTGTCATTTCTTTTAAGTGAGACAATACAATATTGTCCTTCTGTGATTGATTTATTTCAGCATAATATCTTCAGGGTTCATCCATGTTGTAGCATGTATCAGGACTTCATTTTTCTTTAAGGCTAGGCAATATTCCATAGTATGTATGTACCACAATTTTTTTTTTTTTTTTTTAATATTTTATTGTACTTCAGGTGAAGGCTAATCTGTATTTATATTGATATTGCATAGTGCACA
>NW_004444018.1:6436798-6451069 GCF_000243295.1 Trichechus manatus latirostris
TTCTTACTCCGTTTGGTGTTCGGCTGAGTTCTTTATCTCTTCATTTGATGTTCTAGGGTTTCAGGATTGTTGATTCCCTGTTTGGCTTAGTTTTTCGGATCTTTGTTGTGAAGGGACGGCGTGGTGCTTCTGCCTAGACCGCCATCTTGCCGGACTCCTCTGTACCACAATTTTTTAATCCATTCATCAGCTGAGGGGCACTTGAGTTATTTCTGTTTTTTGCTGTTGTGTATAGTGCTGCAGTGAACATCAGAGTACGTATGTCTGTTTGTGTCCCCACTTTTAGGTCCTAGGGTATATGCCTGGGAGTGGGATTGCTACATCATATGGTAACTCTATTTGTAATTTTTTGAGTAATCGCCATACTGTTTTCCACAACAGTTGTGCCATTTTACATTCCCATGCAGCGGATAAGGGTTCCTGTCTCCCCACATCAACAAAGGTTGACTTGTTGTTTTCTGATTTTTTTGATCATTGGTATTCTGGTAGGGGTAACATGGTATCTCATAGTTTTGATTTGCATCTCTCTAATTGCTAATGACAGTGAACATCTTTTCGTGTATTTGTTGGCTGCATAAATCTCTTTGGAGAAGTGTCTGTTCAAGTTCTTTGCCCATTTCTTTATTGGATTATTTGTCTTTTTGTTAAGTTGTAGAAGTTGTATATGTATTGTGGATGTTAGACCCTTATCGGATATGTGGTTCCCAAAGATATTTTCCTAGTCTGTAGATTGTCTTTTTACTCTTTTGATAAAGTCTTTTGATGAACAGAAGTATTTAATTTTTATAAGGTCCCAGTTATCTATTTTGTCTTCTGTTGCTAGTGCATTTGTTGTATTTAACAGTCTATTGTTAAAGAAAATTAGGTCCCATAGCTTTGCCTCTATGTTTTCTTTCAAGAACTTTATAGTTTTAATTTTAATATTTGGGTCTTTGATTCATTTTGAATTAGTTTTTGTGTATGGTGTGAGATATGGGTCCTGCTTCATTTTTCTACACGTGGAAATCCAATTTTGCCAGCACCACTTGAATGTACTGTTCCTTCCCCATTTAATAGACTTAGCACCTTTGTTGAAGATCAGCTGTCCATAGATGCATGGATTTATTTTTAGGTTCTCAATTCTATTCCATTGGTCTATGTGTCTGTCGTTAAACAAGTACCAGGCAGTTTCAATTACTGTAGCCGTATAGTGGAGCCCTGGTGGCGCAGTGGCTAAGAGATTGGCTGCTAATCAAAAGGTCAGCAGTTCAAATCCACCAGTCGCTCCTTGGAAACACTGTGGGGCATTCTACTCTGTCTTATAGCGTCACCGTGAGTCGGTATTGACTCGACGGCAATGGGTATTTTTGGTTTTAACTGTATAGTAAGTTTTTAAATCGAGGAGTGCGAGGCCTCCTACTTTGTTCTTCAAAATTGCTTTCACTTTTCAGGGTCTCTTTCCGTACAAAGTTAAGGATTAGCTTTTCTATTTCTGTAAAAAATGGTGTTGGGATTTTAATCGGAATAATATTGAATCTATAGATTGCTTTGGGTAGTTCAGATTATATTCTGAGTGTATGGTATCATCATTGTCATTTTGTCTAATAGGTAATTTATCATTCTTCCAAGTCACACCTCAAGGCTTTCTTTCTCTAGGAAACTTTGCCTCATTTAAATTATCTCATGTTGCTACCTGTAAAAAAAATCTCTGATCTTCACTTTCTGTTTGGTTTTCTATATTTAGATGCTTTCTGAATTACAGATCCACAACTTAGAAATTTCACTTACACATAACTGATCAAAAAACATACACTGTATCTTCTTTCTCTTGCCTACGAGATTCCTCTCTTTCTTTGTTCTTTTTGGATAATCATCAACCTCACCTAGGATGATACCTCCATCAGTTGTCTAAAGTGCAGAGGAACTCAAGGTCTGCATGATTACTTTCAGTCCTTGGATGCTCTAGTCCAGGAGGGTAGGGGCCCATGCCTTAGGCCATTTTCTTCTCTATTTGATGGCTTAGTTCATTTTTCCTTAGGTTGTCTTTATTGCAGGTATCATTGTTTAAAACTCCCCCTTATCCTCCAGTTTCTTCAGCTCTTGCCCAGTACTATAGGAAAACTCCTTTTATTGCTTTCTCTTCTCTCCTAAAATCTGAGCTGCTTATGCTTTTTTTTTTTCCTCTTCCTTCCTATTCTATCTTCTCTCACCTGGCACATTTGTAGGTGCTCAATATATATTTGTTTTAAGAACAAATGAATATTCTAAGGCCATGTTTCTTCAAACCTGAGAATGTCTAGATTTTAGGCTTCAGAAGTTTGAGAACCACTGTATTACATAAATGTTGTCATTTTGTGTGTTTGCCTGGAGCCACCTTAATTAAAAACACCAATTTGGACACTGAGATTATGGCAATATTTGATTTTAATGTTATCATCCAAGTGATCTGGAATATGCTTCCACAGTCTTTTTTAAAGATTATCATTGAAATGATTGCATATCATTTAAAAATTATTACAGAAAAAGTGTAGATTCTTGATAAAACTTTAATGGGCATTTCTCTCCTCCCACCCCCAATCCGTGAACCCCAGTTTGAGAATCCTTGTTTTAGGAATTTGCTGTTTGTTAGCACTATTCGAAGAGGGAAAGAGTGGACAGAAATCAAGTCATTCAATTTAAAACCCAAAAAACCCATTGCCGTAGAGTTGATTCTGACTCACAGCAACTCTGTAGGACAGAATAGAACTGCGCCATAGGGCTTCCAAGGCTGTAATCTTTGTGGAAGCACACTGCCACATCTTTCTGCTGCAGAATGGATGGATTGAACTGCTGACTTTTCAGTTGCAGTCAAGTGCTTTAACCACTGTGCCACCAGGGCTCCTTCATTCAATTTAAGTGTCCCTAAAGTGTCCTGGGGAGAGATCTGGGCAACCGATAAAATATATTTTGAAATGAAGATTTTTGTTTTTGGAAGTGAACATCTTATGTCCTTGTCCCATGCCATCAAGAATGTTTTTGATGGTGGGGCATGAATGGAGTGGGCAGCACTTTAGAGTAGTTGGGAAACCCTGGTAGCGTAGTGGCTAAGAGCTGTGGCTGCTAACCAGATGGTCAGGAGTTCGAACCCACCAGGCGCTCCTTGGAAGCCCTGTGGGGCAGTTCTGCTCTGTCCTAGAGGGTCGTTGTGAGTCGGAATCAACTCGACAGCAACGGGTTTGGTTTTCTGGTTTTTAGAGTAGTGGTTCTCAACCAGGGCGATTATTGTCCCTCAAGAGACATTTGCCAATGTCTCAAGACATTTTTCGTTGTCACTACTGACATCTTATGGATAGAGGCCAGGGATACTGTTAAACATTGTATAACGCATAGGACAGCCTCCACAAAAAGAATTATTCAGCCTGAAATGTCAATTAGTAAATGTCGTTAAGAAGTGTTACTTAGTTTACTCTGTTTATGATCTGCTTCCATAAAGATTACAGCCAAGAAAACCCTATGGGGCAGTTCTACTCTGTCACATAGGATCGCTGTGAGTCGGAACCAACTCTGTAGCACCCGGCAACAGATTACTGTTAAGAATGTTCAGAACCAGCCATCACTTAACCTGTCTACCCCTAACATTATCTTACAGCAAGCAGTGCGAAGGGAGTGGGACCTTTGATGCACTTTGAGAGCTCTTCTGCATTGTTTACTACATCTTGTCAGATTTTCCCCTTAATCATACATTGTGTATCCTGCTTTACGTTAATAGGATGGCTAACATAAAGAGCAGGTAGCTCCAGAAGCCACCACTGTCACCCTTTTAGATGATTAGTTTGGTGCTTACTTTCCTGATTCTAGATAGCGTGCTTGTGTTCCTACTTCTTAATTTCCACCTCCCCCCCAGTTTAGGCATTACCTACTGATTTACCCCCATATAGTTATGTCTTAGTCTGGGTTCTCTAGAGGAGCAAAACCAGTGAGATGTATATGTATAAATATATATAGAAAGATTTACTTCAAGGAAATGGCTCATGCAATTGCGGGGGCTGGTGAATCCAAAATCTGCAAGTGAAGCGGCAGGCTGGAGACTTCTGCAGGCTTATGCCCCAAGATCCTGAAGTCAGGTGATGAGAAGAGTGCAGGGTTGAGAGAGAGAGTGAGTTTTGCCAGAGCATCTGTTTATATTCTAGAGATAGGCCAGACCCCCAAGAAAACTCCCCTTTCATCTGATTGGCTGATCACAGCAGATCATATCATGGAAGGTGAGTACATTGTTACAGTATGTGAGATCAGCCAGTCCAGTGTCAGTCAAACCATGGAGAATCATAGCCTAGCCAAGCTGACATGTTAACATTGCCTATCATATAGTTATATCATGGCTATACTGTTGTTGTTAGGTGCCATTGAGTCGGTTCCGACTCATAGCGACCCTATAAGACAGGGTAGAACTGCCCCAGAGGATTTCCAAGGAGCAGCTGGTGGATTTCCACTGCCGACCTTTTGGTTAGCAGCTGAGCTCTTAACTACCACAACACCAGGACTCCATGGCTACACTGTGGATATGCATGTTATTCATAGCTTAGCCAAGGAGTAAAACTGTTACTTTTCCCTTCTTGCACAATTTTTCTGTTTTACCAAAAAATTTTACTCAAATCCTGTGTACTTATTAATTCTACCTTAGACTCTTCACCAGTTGTCTACATCTCTGTAATGCGCATCAGACATCTTGTCAGTTTCAGCTCCTTTAAGAAATTTCTTCTTGAGTCTCCTAATTTGCTCCCATTTGGACTACTTGCCTTTTGTACCTAGTGTGTCACTTCATCAGCAGCAGCAGCCTGGGATTTCTTTTCTCCCTTGTTTTGATTGGACATCTTTATCTGCCTGAGTAAAGTGCATGGTAGATACAATTTTTTTGAGCCTGAAAATGTCTTTTCTATCCTCCCACTTGATTGGTAGTATGGCTGGATACCTTTCAGAGTTTTGAAGGCATTGTCCATTGATTTGTTGCTCCTATGTTGCTGTTAAGAAGTCTGATGACATTCTGATTCCTGAGCTTTCATATGTAACCTTTTAGGATTTTCCCCTGTACTCAGAACTTCCACAGTGGTGTGCCATGTTGACAACTCTGGGCCCTTTCACTTTGTCTTCAGTTCTGGGAAACTTTCTTGACTTACTGTATTTCTCTTTGTTTTTTCCTCCCTGCACTCTTATGAAGTATCTGGATATTGAACCTCCTAGTCTGTCCTCTAGTTTTTTTATTCTTTCTAACCTATTTTCCATTGCTTTGTGTTTTTCTCAGCTTCATCTTCCAAACCTTCTGTTGAATTTTTCTTTTCTGCTATTTTTAATTTCTAAGTTTTTTTTCTCTGAATGTTCCTTTTCTTTTCAAAGTAAAGAATCCTTTTTTTTTGTTTCAGGGTTGCACTATTTTACCTCTCTAAGGATAATAATACTTCTTTTGAGTTTTTGTTTACCTACATGGTGTTTTTCCTCCAACTATGCCTTTTTTAGTTTGTTTCCTTTAGTTTCTATCTTCATTTTTTTTTTTAATTTTTTTATTGTATTTTAGATGAAGGTTTACAGAACAAATAGTTTCTCATGAAACAGTCAGTACACATACTGTTTTATGACATTGGTTAACAACCCCACTTCATGTCAACACTCTCCCTTCTCGACCTTGAGAACCTTTTTTTGGTGAAAATGTACATAGCCAAAGTTACACCATTTTGAAAGTTTCTACATGTACAATTCAGTGACATTGATTACTTTCTTTCAGTTGTGCTGCTGTTCTCACTATCCTTTTGCAGAGTATTCCATCGCCATTATCTTCAACTCACTGTCCCCTAGGCTTCCCATCAAACCTTTTGAGTTGCTGTCGTCAATTTGATCTCACATAGATAATTCTTTTTTTTTTGTACCTTAGATGAAGGTTTGCAGAACAAATAGTTTCTCATTAAACAGTTAGTACACATATTGTCCTATGACAATGGTTAACAACCCCATGACATGTCAACACTGTCCCTTCTCAACGTTGAGTTCCCTATCACCAGCTTTCTTGTCCCCTCCTGCCTTCTAGTCCTTGTCCCTGGAGTGCTGTGCCTCATTAGTCCTGTTTTGTTTTATGACGCTGTCCAATCCCTGGCTGAATGGTGAACTTCGGGAGGGGCTTCACCAGTGAGCTGAGTGTTCAGGGGCCATACTCTCGGGGTTTCTCCAGTCTGTCAGGCCAGTAAATCTGGTCTTTTTTTGTGTGTTAGAATTCTGTTCTACATTCTTTTCCAGCTCTGTCCAGGACCCTCTATTGTGATCCCGGTCAGAGCAGTCTGTGGTGGTAGCCAGACACCATCTAGCTGTACTGGACTCAGTCTGGTGGAGGCCATGGTAGCTGTGGTCCATTAGTCCTTTGGACTAATCTTTGACTTCTGTCTTGTTCTCTTCATTATCCCTTGCTCCCAAAGGGGTGAGACCAGTGGAGTATCTTAGATGGCGGCTCATAGGCTTTTAAGACCCCAGACGCTACTCACCAAGGTACAGTGTAGAACATTGTCTTTATAAACTGTGTTATGCCAATTGAGCTAGATGTTCTTCGAGACCATGTTCCCCACAGCCCTCCGCCCAGCAGCTCAGTCCCTCAAGGAGTTTAGAAGTGTCTATGGAGCTTCCATGACCTTTCCTTGTATAGGTTTTGCTGGCTTCCCCAGTAAGGGTAAGACAGTAATGTGTACTCTAACCCTTCACCAAAGTTACCACTTATCTATTTAGTTACCCCCCACTCCTCCCATCCCTCGTAACCAACAAAGATTGTTTCTTGTCGTGTGTAAACTTTTACATGAGTTATATGTAGAGGTCTCATGCAATATTTGTCCTTTTGTGATTGACTTATTTCACTCAGCATAATGTCCTCCAGTTTTGTTCCTCTTTCTCTCCTGTGCTGAGTTCCTTTTGTTTGTGGATTTTTTTTCATTTCGTTTTTGTAGGTTTTGTTTTTACTGAGACTTTATGTTTTTCTTCTTTATTTTGATGAGTAGGTTTGTTAACTTTCTTTGTGGTTACCGTGGAATTTACCCTTATCTTCCAAGATTTGAACCAGTCTATTATTACACGGTAATGCTTGACTTCCTCTCCTTTAGAAGGTTCTATATCTGTACTGTTTATTCCCTCTTTTATTGTTCTGATGCTGTTGTCATTTACAGATCAACCTCTCTGGTTCACTTTTGTAATTCTTTTGGTTTTGCATAGTCCTTAAGAGTTCATTTCCTAGGTTGGTATCCGGCTAGTACAATCCTGTGTCCTGTATTCAGCCTGTGGTCTGATATTGTTTGTTCTCAGATCGAAGGACTTCCTTTAATAAGCCTTGTAAGTTTGGTTTGGTTTTTACATAGTCCCTTAATTTCTGTTTATCCGGAAATGTCCTAATTTTACCATCATATTTGAACGAGAGTTTTGCAGGATATATTATTGTTGGCTGGCAATTTTTTTCTTTTCAAGGTTTTATATATCTCATCCCATTGCCTTCTTGCCTGCATGGTTTCTGCTGAATAATCTGAGCTTAATCTTATTGTTTCTCCTCTGTATGTGACTTTTTTTTTCCTTGAGCTGCTCTCAGAATTCTTTGTCTTTGGTTTTAGCGTCTGTGATTATGATATGCCTTGGTGATTTTCTTTTGGGGTCTATCCTATATGGGGTATGTTGAGCTTCTTGGATGGTCAGCTTTTCATCTTTCATGGTATTGGGGAAGTTTTCTGTCAGCAGTTCTTCAGTGATCCTCTCTGTGTCTTCTGTTTGCCTGTTCTGGAACTACGATCACTTGCAAATTTTTGCTTTTGATTGTATCCACATAATTCTCAGGGTCTCTTCATTTTTCTTTGTTCTTTTTTCTGATTTTTCCTCAAACAGCATTGTATCCAAGTGTTTGTCTTCAATTCTGCTGATCCTGTCTTCCACCATTTCAAATCTGCTCTTCAGCCCTTCTACGACACTGTCCATTTCGGAAATCTTGTTGTTTATCTTTTGGATTTCTAATTTTTTTTTTTGTATAATTTCTAGTTCTGAATTTATTTTGGCATTTTGTTCCTGCATTATTTTCCTGAATTCTTCCATTGTTTTTGTCTGTGTTTTCCATGAATTTGTCTATTTTTTCCTCATTTTTGTCTGCTTTTTGCTTCAACTCTTGGATAATTCTGAGTATTAGAGATTTGAATTCCCTATCAGGTAGTTCTAGTGCCTCTTCTTCTACTGGAAAGTCATCTGGTGTTTTATTTTGGATACCTGCTGGAACCATCCTGTCCTGATTTTGTAAATGTATTGATATTGTCTGCTGTCTTTGGGGCGTTCAGTGGTTATGTTCCTCATTTATTGATTGTAGATTTGTTTGTTTCATCCTTTGTTTTTTTCTTTTAAATTTGGCTATGTCTGAGCAGGTGGGCTGTGTGTTCTTTGTTGTTTGCTCGTCTGTGGGCACGATACTTTTCGCCTCCTTCTTGAAATGGCAGGGTCAGTCGTTCAGATATGGTACAGCAGGGCAGGTCTAGCTGAAGAGGGGTTGCTGGGATGGGTTGTTTGTGGCACTTACTACAGTCACTAGGGCGGGTCGATGATCAGTGCAGGGCAGTTTCTGTTAGGCCATGCCTGTGCTGCTTGATAGTGTGATGTTAAGCACACGGTGCAGATAGGCAGGATGGAGGGGGGAGATTGTGATGTGTGGAGCTAAGATGGGTCTGGGAGAGACAAGAGAGGAACAGGAGCCAAAAACATACAAACTAACAAAAAAGAGTGCTAGGGGAGCTTGCCTTTGGAGTGGAGAGATGAGAGACTATGAAATGGAGAAAAACAAAAAGGGGAAGAAGAAGAAAAAAAGGAAAATAATGAATAAATGAAAATTAGAAAGAAAAAAGAACAGCAGAGCTCCCAGGGATCCCACCAGTGTGGCTACGAGGTCTGGGGAAGTTGTTCCCAGATGTTGAAGTACAGCCTGGCTGGGAGGCGTAGAGGTATTCAGCATCAGGTATCCAGGGGACAGGAAGAGAAGGAAGGTATAGAGAGACGAGAAACTGAGTAATGAAGAAAGACAAAAAGGGAAAAAGAGGGAAAAGAAAGCAAAACAAATTAAAAAAAAAACAAAAAAACAAGAACTCCTCCCCCCAAAACAGAAAACAAACAAACAAACAAAACATGAAAAAAGAAATGCGCTCAGGGATCCCTCTGCGCATCTGCACAAGCTGAGCGGGTAGGTCCCAAGCCAGAACGGGCTCCCAACTCGAGAAAAGAAGAAGAAGACAAACAAACAATTGAAAACAAGCAAACAAAAGCCCCAGGATCCCACCTTCCCCTCAGGAAGAAGCAAAGATGGCGCATGGAGCCAGGTATTTGAGAGAAAGGCAGGGGAGGTGGTGAGAGATAAGGAAGAACTCAAAAGCAAGCAACACCAGCAGCCAACAAATGGCACTCAGGGAGTCAGCCAGTGCGGGAAGGTGGAATCCAAGCAGCTGGTGCTTCCTGGCCAAGAGACTGTGGCTGTGGGAAGTAGAGAAGGCCGAGTGGGGGTGAAGAAGGGTGGGGGTGGGAAAGTATATATCACTGTTTACTGGTTGTTCTGTCTCCTGCTGGAAGCTCCGTGAAGCTGCTTTCTCGTACCCCCTATTTGTTGGTCTCTGATAGGAGTCCAAGATGGCAGATCCGTGTTGCATTAGCTGATAGGGGACCTCTCAATGTATGTCTCCTCGCTCTCTGTTCGCTGTCAGTTTCTTATTCCATTTGGTGCTTGGCTGAGTTCTTTTATCTCTTCATTTGATGTTTAGGATTTCAGGATTGCTGTTTTCTCTGTTTGGCTTAGTTTTTCGGGTCTTTGCTGTGGAGGGATGACGTGGTGCTTCTGCCTAGAGTGCCATGTTGCCAGAAGTCTATAAAAGAATAGTTTCTATCTTTAATACTAGGGAATTACTTCAGATATCTAATAATCCTTTTTTGCTTATCTAAGGGTGGAGGAGTATGATTGGAACCTCAGAAACTCTGAGTGGGATTCTCCACTATGAACTTTGCTATAGGGTGATGTGAGTTGGCTTTTGTGTTGGAGAACCTCTTATATCAGCTCTTTAGCTCTTTCCGCTTGGAATTAATCATATTCTCTGCAGAAAAATTTGTCTAATCTCTTGACTTGAGGTTGAAGATCTGACTGCCCATGTTCTAGCAGCCAAGTGAGAGTACCCCAGCCTTTAAACTGCCTGACGTCCCTGGAGACTTTTGGTTTACCTTCTTCAAAGACAATCTTCACTATTACTCAAGGTGAACCAAAAAACCACACCTGTTGCCATAAAGTCGATTCCAGCTCATAATGAGGGAGGGGCAATTATCTACCTTTGTAAATTAGGGCAGGCCTCTGAGGATCTGACTGCTTAATCTTCCTTATTTTAGTTTCCCCTTACCCTCAGTTTCCAGTGATAAATTGGATTGGTTTTTTACTTCCTCCACTGATGGCTTTAGTGTTAATTTTTCTTGGGACCATGAAGAAGCTGCTTGTCTTTCTGTTTCCAACTTTCCCTGATTTTGTCGCCATTATTTCTGCTCCTGTTTTTCTTCTTCTTTTGAGTTTAAGCCTATCAAAAAAAAAAAAAGAAAGAAAAGAAGAAATTTTCTATTGTTTTAATGAGATTTCATGAGGGAAGTAAAGGCGGTTGCTTGTGTTCAGTTGACCATCTTTACCTAGAGGTTAGCCACTTCAAACGTTCTTTTACACTCTCTTGTTTCTCTTTTCAGCGTGCCATTACCCTCAACTTTCTCTTTGCCCTTTCCATTTATGAAACACAAGATGACCCTTTTCAGGGAGATGAGGGTAAAAGTGTCGTGCTAGGAGACAAGAACTTTGGACCTGCATTAGCCTTTAGAGCGAAGACCATGAATATGTGTTTTACCATGACCCTCTCATCCTCTCACAAATCCGTTTCCTTTGAGGCAGTCTCTTAATGCAGTTTTGTTTTGTCTAAATATCACTGTTACAATGGTATTAGATTTCCACAGTGTTGTAGATTAAATAAGGCTTTTATAGATGCCCCTAGCTGGGGATTTACCCATCATTTATAATGTTATGTGTAGAAATCTATTCAGAAATTTATAACACCAGTTTACGAATGATCATATTTGTGAGTTGGTAAAAATGTATTTGTGTTGTTGTGCATTTGCATGTTTTTCTCCGTCCTGTGGGATTACATTTTTTCAGGAAAATGATGGTATGCTTCATGTGATTAACACTGTTATATACCCACACTCCATTTAAACTTATGATTTAGTATTTATTTCCAAGGTAAAAGGAAGGACATCTCCAGTTAAGATGTCATGAAATTCTGTAACCCATAAAATTAAGTTAAATTTTCTCTTACAATGTATTGATCTATACTTTATATTACTTTGAGAGAATGATGATGAAATAAAAGCGTGGTTTATTGTGAAGATTGTCAAAATAATTTTGAATCATTACAGCTGTGATTTGAGCCAAATTTTCATTGTATCTAATTTTTCCCTTTGCTTGGGGTACGTTAATCTATATACTGTTGAGCCTACTTAAGGTTTTAATGTTAGTAGTAGTAACTATTTAAAAATGGTAGAAGTAACTTTTTTTAAAAATCATTTTGTTTGCTTAGTTCAGTGGTTTGGTGTGGTCTGTGATCTCTGGGGACCCCCAAGACCATTTCCAGGGGTGTGTAAGGTCAAACTATTTTCATGGTAGTAGTAAGGTCCCTGAGTAGTGCATATGGTTTGCACTGGACTACTAACATAAAGGTTGGTGGTTCAAACCCACCCAGTGGTGCCATGGAAGAAAGCCTTGTGATGTGCTTCTGTAAAGTTAACAGCCAAGAAAACCCTATAGAGCAGTCAACTCTGTTAATGGAATTGACTCGACAGCAACAGGTTTGGTTTTTTTTACTAAGATGTTACTTGACTTTTTGATTTTCATTTTCTCATTAGTATACAGTGGCTTCATGGTATGTGCTAGTGTCATTGCTCTAATAGCTAATGATAAATGTAAAACATTGTCCGTCTCACTAAATTTTATGAGAACTACTGCCTGGTTGAATAAGGCCCAATTTGCAAGTTTTATAATGCTATACAGGATCATGATTCTGTATCCAGTTATTAATCATGCAGTTGGAGTGACTGTACTTTGCTTATTATGTAAATTTTAAAGTTTACTGGCTATAGTTTACTAGTGAGATTACTAGAGTTCTAATATTATAAGTCATCTAGTCCAGCCCTTCATTTTATAAATGAGGAAACCAAGGCCCAAGGTCTGTGGAATGTTTTTATTTTTAAATTTGGTGAGCTGTTTGGTTCCTAGGTCCACCGTAAGTATATGATAGATTGCACCTACTGCTCACTTGTCGACTATCTCATCATCTGACATTTTGCATTTATGACAATAGTAAAAAAAATATCTACTGTCTATTTTGTGTATTAAGGAGGCAGAGGGCATGGTGGCAACAGCTGCAGAGGTTCCCCTCCCTTGAGGAGGGTCTCCGGGTGGCCTTTGGGAAGCTGAGCCACGCTGATCTGTGCCCTCTGCTCCCTCCTGCCGGTGCCGTGTCCACCTGCTGCGTGGGCTGGCCTCTGTGGCCACGGCCACTGGGTGGACGTGGAGCCAGCCGATGCCTGTTCTGGGTTCCCAGCTCCTATGCAGCCTGAGGCCCTGTAGCTCAAAATTGTGTGAGGTGGGAAGGGAGGGAAGAAAGAGGCATCAGAGAGGGTGTTTGGAAGAAATGTGTGCAAGTTTAATGACATCCCAAAGTGAGCCGAACAGGGCCTGGAAGCCTTCGCCTAGCTGGGGCCGGGTGTGCACTCAGGGTACCAATGCCCTTGCAGGAAGCTCTGAGCCTCAGTGACTTGCCAGGCACAGAGGGCAGAGCAGGCTCCGGGATGGTGAATGCAGGACTTGCAGGCGTGGGCGTGGAGACCTGGAGGCAGCTCCATGAGGGAAGCTCTGACCCAGCACAGGAGGAAGGATAAGTGGTTAAGCTGGGGGCCTTCCCGTCATACAGCCAGGCTTTATTTATCTAGCTTTCTCTCCTTCAATCCTCCTTCTCCACAGAGGAATAATCTGTAACTGGACTTGTCACAGTGATGAGCACATCAGTAAATCGTAGCTATTATTATTTCTGTGATCATAAAAAGAAATCAGACAAATGGATGATCTGAACAGAAAGAAAAAAAAAAATTCGCCATTTTCACATAACGCTAATTTTTGCACAGTGACCTGGTCTTTGGAACCTAACCGTGTTGATAAGTGAGGAGTGGGTGTATTACCAAAAAAAAACAAAGACAAACCAAACCCGCCGTCGAGTCAATTCCGACTCACAGCAGCCCTATAGGACAGAGTAGAACTGCCACATAGAGTTTCCAAGGAGTGCCTGGTGGATTCGAACTGCCAGCCTTTCAGTTAGCAGCCGTAGCTCTTAACCACTACACCACCAGGGTTTCCTGGGTGTATTACAGCAGTTCTCAAACCATTTGGTCTCAGTTCCCTATTATACTCTTAAAAATTAACATTCTTACGCTCTTAAGAATTATTTTTTGTGTGTGTGATATATACACACGCATACACACATACGTATGTATATATACACACGTATATATGTACTGTATTGATGCTTACTGCCTTAGAATTTAAAACCAAGAAATTAAAAAAATATTCATTTTAAAACAGTGATTAAAAACCTATTACATGTTAACGTAAATAATATTTTCAATGAAAAATAAATATATTTTCCAGAACAAAAAACAGCTTAAAAGAGTGGAATTGTTTTACATTTTGCTAATCTCTTTAATGTCTGGCATGATGAGGACACCTGAATTCTCACACCTGCTTCTGCATCCAGTCTCTTGCCACATATTTTGGTTGAAGTATATGAAGTAAATCTGGCTTCACCAAATAATGTAGTTGAAAAATAGAGGAATGTTTTAATAGGCTTTTTAATTGTGCAGGTGCATTTCCTCAGTACAACCATCTTATTTTGGTATGTGGCCAAAGTGTTTATGTGTACTTTCCATCTCGTCAAATGATATTAAAAAAACGGACTCAAGGGTTGAGATTTAATAATATTAACCAGAGCCTGCACTAGGTAGTGTGTGAGGTGCCTACGGTGCAAAGTTTAAGAAGGCTTGACTTGACACTGAATGCCTCCTTAAAGTCTGCACAGTAGAATTTTTTTTTTTAATTATTTTTTTACTGTACTTTAGGTGAAGGTTTACAGAACAAATAGTTTCTCATTAAACAGTCAGTACACATATTGTTTCATGACATTGGTTAACAACCCCACAACATGTCAA
>NW_004444018.1:6451249-6469017 GCF_000243295.1 Trichechus manatus latirostris
TATGACAATGGTTAACAACCTTACGACATGTCAACACTGTCCCTTCTCAATGTTGGGTTCCCTGTCACCAGCTTTCCTGTCCCCTCCTGCCTTCTAGTCCTTGTCCCTGGACTGCTGTGCCTCATTAGTCCTGTTTTGTTTTATGACGCTGTCCAATCCCCACCTGAAAGGTGAACCACGGGAGTGACTTCACCACTGAGCTAAAAGGGTACCTGAGGGCCATACTCTCGGGGTTTCTCCAGTCTCTTGTCAGGCCAGTAAATCTGGTCTTTTTTTTTGTGTTAGAATATTGTTCTACATCTTTCTTCAGCTCTTTGTCGGGATCCCTGTCAGAGCAGTCAGTGGTGGTAGCCAGCCACCATCTAAACGTGCTGGACTCAGTCTGGTGGAGGCCTTGGTAGCTGTGGTCCATTAGTCCTTTGGACTGATCTTTTCCTTGTATCCTGTTCTCTTCATTCTCCCTTGCTCCTGAAGGGGTGAGACCAGTGGAGTATCTTAGATGGCTACTCACAGGCTTTTAAGACCCCAGATGCTACTCACCAAGGTAGAACGTAGAACGTTGTCTTTATAAACTGTGTTATGCTAATTGAGCTAGATGTTCCCCAAGACCATGGTCCCCACAGCCCTCCACCTAGCAATTCAGTCCCTCAGGCAGTATGGAAGTGTCTTTGGAGCTTCCATGACCTTTCCTTGTACAAGTTGTGCTGGCTTCCCCAGTATTGTGTACTGTCATACCCTTCACCAAAGTTACCACTTGTCTATTTAGTTCCCCCCTCACCCCTCCCATCCCTCGCAGCCAACAAAGATTTTTCTTTTTGTGTGTATACTTTTTCATGAGTTTTGACAATAGAGGTCTCATACAATATTTGTCCTTTTGTGATTGACTTATTTCACTCAGCATTATGTCCTACAGTTTCATCCATGTTATGAGATGCTTTACAGATTGATCATTTTTCTTTATCATTGCATGATACTCCATTGTGTGTATGTACCGTAGTTTGTTTATCCATTTATCTGTTGATGGGCATCTAGGTTGTTTCTATCTTTTTGCTATTGTGAACAGTGCTGCAGTGAACATGGGTGTGCATATGTCTATTCGTGTGACGGCTCTTATTTCTCTAGGGTATATTCCTAGGAGTGGGATTGCTGGATCATATGGTATTTCTATTTCTAGCTTTCTAAGGAAGCACCATATTGTTTTCCAAAATGGTTGTATCAGTATGCATTCCCACCAGCAATGCATAAGAGTTCTGATCTCCCCGCAGCCTCGCCGACATTTGTTATTTCCAGTGTTTTTGATTCGTGCCAGTAATGCCGGGGTGAGATGGTATCTCATTGTGGTTTTAGTTTGCCTTTCTCTAATGGCTAGTGATCGTGAGCATTTCCTCATGTGTCTGTTGGCTGCTTGAATGTCTTCTCTGGCGAAGTGTCTGTTCATTTCCTTTGCCCATTTTTTAATTGGATTATTTGTCTTTTTGTTGTAGAGGTGTTGCATTTTCTTGTAGATTTTAGATATTAGACCTTTGTCTGACTTGTAGTGTCCAAAAATTTTTTCCCAGTCTGTAGGTTCTCTTTTTACTCTTTTGGTGAAGTCTTTCAATGAGCTTAAGTGTTTAATTTTTAGAAGATCCCAGTTATCTAGCTTATTTTCTGGAGTTTGTTTGTTGTTGGTTATGGTTTATATCCTGTTAATGCCGTGTATTAGGGCCTCTAGCATTGATCCTATTTTTTCTTCTATGAACTTTATAGTTTTTTGCTTTATATTTCGGTCTTTGATCCGTTTTGAATTAGTTTTTGTATATAGTGTGAGGTATGGGTCCTGTTTCATTTTTTTGCAGATGGACATCCAGTTTTGCCAGCACCATCTGTTGAAAAGACTGTTGCCCATTCGATGGGCTTTGGGCCCTTGTTGAAGATCAGGCGACTGTAGGTGGATGGATTTACATTTAGGTTTCAATTCTGTCACACTGGTCAATGTATCTGTCGTTGTACCAGTACCAGGCTGTTTTGAGTACCGTAGCTGTATAGTAGGTTCTGAGGTCAGGTAGTACGAGTCCTCCTACTTTATTTTTCTTCTTCAGTAGTGCTTTACTTATCTGAAGTTTCTTCCTTTTCCATATAAAGTTAATGATTAGTTTTTCCATCTCTTTAGAGAATGTTGTTGGTATTTGGATAGGGATTGCATTGTATTTATAAATTGCTTTCAGTAGAATTGTCATTTTCACAATGTTGAGTCTACCTATCCGTGAGCATGGTATGTTATTCCATTTATGTAGATCCCTTTGGGTTTCTTGCAGTAGTGTTTTGTAGTTTTCTTTGTGTAGGTCTTTTACATCCCTAGTTAGATTTATTCCTAAATATTTTGTTTTTTTAGGGGCTGTTATAAATGGAATTGTTTTCCTGATTTCCTTTTTGTCATCCTCTTTATTCGTGTATAGGAATCCAACTGATTTTTGTATGTTTATCTTGTATCCTGCTACTCTGCTGCATCTTTTTATTAGTTCCAGTAGTTTTCTTATGGAATCCTTAGGGTTTTCTATTACCAGTTTGGATGCCCTTTATTTCTTTTTCTTGCCTTATTGCTTGAGCTAGGACTTCCAGCACAATGTTAAATAGGAGTGGAGGTAAAGGGCATCCTTGTCTTGTTCCTGTTCTCAAGGGGAATGTTTTCAGCCTGTCTCCATTAAGAATGATGTTGACTGTTGGTTTTGCATAGATGCCCTTTATTATGTCAAGAAATTTCCCTTCTGTACCTATTTTATTGAGTTTTTATCAGGAATGGATGTTGGACTTTGTCGAATGCCTTTTCTGCATCAGTTGAGATGATCATGTGATTCTTTTCTTCCCTTCTATTTATGTGGTGGATTACATCGATTGCTTTTCTAATGTTGAACCATCCTTGCATACCTGGTATGTATCCTACTTGGTTGTGGTGTATTATTTGTTTGATAGGATGGTGAATTCTATTGCTAGAATTTTGTTGAGAATTTTTGCATCTATATTCATGAGAGATATTAGTCTGTAAGTTTTTTTTTTGTGGCGTCTTTGCCTGGTTTTGGTATCAGGGTTATGCCGGCTTCATAAAAAGAATTTGAAAGTATCCCTTCCTTTTCTGTGTTCTGAAATAGTTTAACTGGTATAAGCTTTTCTTTGAATGTTTGGTAGAATTCTCCAGTGAAGCCATCTGGGCCAGGGTTTTTTTTTTTTTTGTTGGGAGTTTTTTTTATTACCTTTTCACTCTCTTCTCTTGTTATGGGTCTGTTCAGATTTTCAACATCACTTTGTGTTAGATGGGGTAGGTAATGTGTTTCTAGAAATTTATCCATTTCCTCTAGGTTTTCAAATTTGTTGGAGTATAGTTTTTCATAATACTCTGTTTTAATCCTTTTTATTTCTGTTGGGTCTGTTGTACTCCCCCCCATTTCATTTTTTATTTTGGTTATTTGCATCCTACACTGTAGAATTTGCACCTCACTTTTCTTACCCTAAGGAACCCTGGTAGGACAGTGGTTAAGTGCTAACTGAAAGGTTGGCAGTTTGATCTGTTCTGCGGGAGAAAGATGTGGCAGTCTGCTTCCATAAAGATTACAGCCTGAGAAACCCTATTGGGTGGTTCAGTTCTGTCCTATAGGGTTGCTATGAGTTGGGATCAACTCGATGGCAATAGGTTTTTTCATTACCCCGGTCCTGGCCCAGAGATTAATAATTTTTACTGCTTCATCAAAGACATTCTTAAGTGAAATTGAAAAAAAAAATTTTTTTTTTTTTTTTTTAGTCTGCAAGTGCATAGAGGTGAAGAATAGACAGTTAGTTTGACGCCTCGGACTTGATTTGTGCTGAGGCTATAGCAGTTTTACCCTTGTTGCTTTTTTTTTCTTCCCACCATTGCTTTTTTACCATCAGTGCAAATGTCAACTCAGTGAGAAAGCAAATAACCTTTCAGTATTGTGAGAAAAATAATTTTAACCTTGCAGACTTCTGGGTTCCCAGAGTACTCTTTGAGAACTGCTGGGTTATGAATGTATGTTCTATTATGCTTTATTGTAGTATTTTGATATATGTTTTTCATTTATCTCTTTTGATATCTGGAACTGTTAAATTGTTTTTTAGTTTAGGATTATCTAGGAGGATTGAGTAAAGTTCTGAAAATTGCCTCTTTACGTCTTCCACAGGATGTGACCATTGATATTTAGGATACTTAACATGTTATAGCAACCCTACGCTGTCCAACTGAAATCTCCTGGAGTGCTTTTAAAATTCTGCATAAGCCTTATTCCTAGATTTAAGTGGTTTGGGTGCTAGTGCTTGGATATTGGGATTTGTAAAAGGCTCCCCAGGTGATTCTAATATGCAGCCAGGGTTGAGAATCACTGCTTTATAGAGAATGAGCACTCTTTTTTATTTTTATTATTATGATTATTTTTTATATATTTTATTGTACTTCAGGTGAAGGCTTACAGAACAGATAGTTTCTCATGAAACAGTAGTACACATGTTGTTTTATGACATTGGTTAACAACCCCACAACATATTAACCCTCTAATTTCTCAACCTTTTTTTCTTTTGGTGAAAATACACATAGCCAAAGATACACCATTTCAAAAATTTCTACATACACAGTTCAGTGACATTGACTATGCTCTTCCAATTGTGCTGTTATTCTCACTTTAGATGAAGGCTTACAGAACAAAATAGTTTCTCATTTAACAGTTACTACAAATGTTGCCCTATGACAATAGTTAACAACCTCACAACACATCAACAATATCCTTACTCAACCTTGGGTTCCCAGTCACCAGCTTCCTTGTCCCCTTCTGCCTTCTGGCCCTTGTCACTGGACTCCTGTACCTCGTTAGTCTCATTTGGTTTTACGGGGCTGTCTACTCCCAGGCTGAACAGTGAATCTCGGAGGTAACTTCACCACTGAGCTAGAAGGGTGTCTGGGGGCCATACTCTCGAGGTTTCTCCAGTCTCCTTTAGGCCAGTAAATCTGGTCTTTTTTCTGTGAGTTAGAATCTGCTCTACATCCTTCTCCAGCTGTGTCCAGAACCCTCTGTTGTGATCCTGGTCAGAGCAGTCAGTGGTGGTAGCCAGGCACCATCTAGCTGTACTGGACTCAGTCCGGTGGACGCCTTGGTAGCTGTGGACAGTTAGTCCTTCGGACTGATCTTTTCCTTGTATCCTGTTCTCTTCATTCTCCCTTGCTCCCAAAGGGATGAGACCAGTGGAGTATCTTAGATGGCCTGAATGAGCACTCTTTTGATTAACCGCTTACTCAAGTATTTTCTACGTTATTTAAATATAATTTTTAAAAGCAGTTTTGACACTTTTCCTAGAACAAAAAGAGATTAGATTGGTTAAAAAAAACAGCTTTAGAAATAACAGTTTTATGAAAAAGTTTGCTTAGGGGAAATTTACAGTGATTTTTTAAAATGAGATTGGTAATTCTGATTGGAATATTGTGGCCCATGTTGAGTCACTGGTTAATTCTCAAAAATAGTTTCATTTTATTTCTAAACCACTTAATATATGATATTCTTATTTAGCATTTATTCACTGTAGGAGACATTAGTCATTGAGTAGAAATAATATAACAATTTTTTAGAAAATGAGTTTTGAAGTAATGCAGGCACGTTTTTCAGGTGCTACTGTTTCGCTTTTTTTTTTAGAATTAAAAGTTGAATATTAATATGGCATAATTCAAAGGGTTTTTTTGTTTGTTTCTTTTAGAATTAAAGTTGGGAGAACTGCTTCATGATAAGCTGTAAGTATTTATATGCTCTTTGAAGTAGTGTAATGCAGCATTTCACCTATTATGTGCAGTAGTAGTCATTGAGGTTTGAGTAATTTTACATTTAAAAGCTGTTAAAAAAAAAAAAAAAGAAAGAAAACCTAATTTTAAGTGTGTTTTTAACCTTTGTGACCTATTTTGAAGGAGTTGACCCTAGTGTACCTAGTGAAACTGTGACTTCAGTCCTTTTCTTGAGAGTAGCTGTTCAGGATGTGAAATTTCTTGAAGAAAGGTTATTGGTTGTGTGTCATGTGTAATTTGCTGATGACCAGAGATCACTGAATGCCTGGATAAAAGTAAATTGAGACTCTGGAAAGGTAAAATACAGGGAAATGCTTGACTGTATTTCTACTGACATAGCTTTGTCTCAGTTCCCATACTACTATGACCAGGCTAAATTTTCAAGGTGAGGAATATGAAATTTTAAATTGGTAAGTGGACAAGATTGAACTTTTTGTGGGGGACAGTTAGAGCCTGAAATTCAATTCTCATGCTTTAATGTGCATCACAATCACCTGGAGGGCTTTTTAAATAACAGTTTGCTTTGTAAATGAGAAATTGCGTGTCTGACAAGTTCCTAGGTAGGTGATGCTGATGCTGCTGATCTGGAGTCCTCACTTTGAGAACCACTGTAGAGCATCATTTTGATGAGGCAGGCAATTATAGGAAACACACACAGGAGAATGCAGGAAAGTGTCTCCCGGCCATGGAAGAAGGCTTGAGAGAAGACTATTAGAGGGACCTGTCATCCTTGATTTCCACAAGATTTTAGGCTCTGAGCCCAGGGAACATGCTTGCCAGCAGCCTACTCTGACCACCTATTAAATATTAAAGTTGTGTACCTCCCCATGTACATACGTCCGTTAGCCTCAGCATGAATAATCTTCTAACATGCTATATAATTTATTTATCTTTATCGTTTGTTGTCTGTTTCCTCCCCCTAGAATGTAAGCTCCATGAAACAGGCAAATCTGTTTTGTTCATGCATGTATTCCAAGTGCCTAGAACAGTGCCTAGCACCTAGTAGGTACTCATTAATTATTTGTTGAATGCATGAAATAGCTCATTTAATGCTACTGTAGTTTCTGTAGCAGTTTTTACCGATTAGGCAAATATCTAATAGTTTTAGGGTTTTAATTATGCCACTAAAACCTTTTTTAAAAGTTATCATGTAAGTAATAAATGGATACTTTGTTTTTAACAAATCCAAACATCCAAGATGAAACAAAAATTTCCCATGACACCCTCCCTGTTATGGAATCCCTGGGTGGTATCTGAATCCCCGGCTGCTATCTGAAAAATGGGAAGTTTGAGTCCACTCAGAGATGTCTTAGAAGAAAGGCCTAGTGATCTACTTTAGAAAAATCTACCATTGCAAACCCTGTGGAATTCTGTTCTGACACACATAGGGTCACCATGAGTTGGAATCAACTTGATGACAACTAGTTTTTTAGTCACTGCTACTGTCAAGTTACCAGATTGTTGTGTTGCCTTCTGGACCATTTAAAAAATATGCTTATACACATGAATAAACATCTATAAAAAAATGAAATATAAATGGGATTATATGCTATATATTTTATAAATTCCTTTCCCATTTAATATATCTTGGAGATCTTTTCATGTTAATATATAATAGTTCAACCTTGTCCATTTTAAGTGTTATATTGTATTTTATAAAATGGATGTACTTTGGTACAGTTTATCCTGTGGTGTTCCTATTGATGGACATTTAGGTTGCAACATTTTTTGGTAACATGGGAAAGTTGAAGACATTTAACTTACATAAACCTCTTTTTACATATATATGTAAAAATAATTTTCTAGGGTAGAAGCCTAAAAATAAAATGCCTGGTTTAAAGCGTTTGTTTTGTATTTTAATGGATTCAGCCAAATTTTCCTCTAAGTCTTCCTTAATTTATATTCCCACCAACAGTGTTTGAGAGTACACAGATATGTTTTTTAAAATTTTCCTATCTTAAGGCCAAAACAGATTTTTTTTGTTTTATTCATTACCTGATTCCATTTCAGTTTGTATAGCTTTTCCCTTTTTTATTAGCAGTTTGTATTTTCTGTTCTGTGAATTGTCTGTTTCTGTTCTTTGCCTAATTTTCTTTGGATTATTTGCCTTTTATTTTTATTTGTATTAGTTATATATTCTGGATATAAACCTAAATTGTCTATATTAAAAGTGTTTCCGCCAGATTATTGTCAGTGTTTAACTATCTGTGGTTTATTGTTGTATATAACTTTAAAATTTTTACACAGTTGAAGCTATCAGTTTTTCCCTTTATTGCGTCTTTGTAAAGCATTGAAGAGTTTTTTTTTGTTGTTGATTGTGTGTTTGAGATTTAGAACTTCAGCCTATCTGGGATTTATATTTTCAAATGGTGTGAATCAAAGATCTGACTTTTTCCAGATTGTTAGCAACTTGTCTCAACATCATTTATTGACTAATTCACTGTTATCCCACTGGTTTGAAATTCCACCTTTATCATACATAATTCTCACATTGATCTTTGTATTCTAGAACACTTTTAATTCTTATAACTTTGTACTACTATTTGATATCTTGTGAATCACCGTTGTTTTTATTTTTTCAATAAAATTTTTTCAGGACTTTTCCATTCTTGTGTATTTTCTCTTTTGACTTGGCAGGTTCTTTGAAAAATACCAGTTGGGGTTTGATTAGCATTGCGCGAAATTTATAGCTGAGAGCAGTCTTCAACAATACTGTCAAGCAATCAAATTGTCAGAGTAGCTTAAATCGAAGCAGTGAGAGAGAAGAGAGATTTCAGTCTGTCTGCTTAAAGCTCTCTTTGATGTCTTACTGCTGCTTTTTTCTGAGAGCAATGCCTTAAGGTAACAAGTAGATTTCTTTATTTTCCCAGTAGTCTAAAGACATAGACTAAGCAAACTATGGAGTCATTATCTTGATAGACAGCCAAGCCTTCTTTTAGGCTTTTCTTTTTCCTGTCCCGTTTTCTGAGATATATCTCAGTTAATGATATACTCACTGATCAGTCCACAGTGCATCACAACTACCTGCTTTTATGGCTCATTAGCCACAGATACCAGACCATCAGGATTTCTGGATTATTTTTCATTATGTAATTGCCAAAACTTGGAACATTATAGACAGTAATGTGCCAGATTATTAGATTTTAAGATACAAAGGAAATGAAAAAGAAGTAAAATTTACATATTTCCATCATGTCTCTCTAAATGTTGAATATTTACAAAAAATTATTTAAGGCAGGCAAAGTGAAATCCACTACATATCAGACGAACTACTTCCTTTTTTTCCAGAAGTTTCTACGCATAAAAGACATCTTTTGTTTTAAAAGTACTAATAGTTTTTACACCATTGTGGAAGTCTGGGTAAGCATACTGGTTTAAAAACAATTTGTAGAGTCAATTTTTTTATTTGCAGATTTGGTCTTTTTGAAGCCATGTCTGCTATTGAAATGATGGATCCCAAGATGGATGCTGGCATGATTGGAAATCAAGTTAATCGAAAAGTTCTCAATTTTGAACAAGCTATCAAGGTAGTTAGCATTGTACCTTTTGTATTTTCTTCTATCTTTTGCTATTTCATATGTTAAAAGTTTGCACTTAATAATGAATTAAGCTTAATATATTACACTTAAAGTGCAGTTTTCTTAAAAGCATTTACAGTTATAGAAATAGGAATTTGTATTAACCTTTAATTATCATCTGTCTCTGCTGAAATCTGTAATTGTTTGAGGTGTTCATTAAAAGCTTGCTCTAAATGTATGTGTGTGTGTGTTTATTATTTTTTGGAAAGCAGCTGAGTGTACAAGTGTCAGGATAATTGGTTTAGGGATTAAATTCTAATGAATTTGAAATTCACTCAATGAGAGTTGATTTAAAAATTCATTCACAGTTGCCAAAGGTTTTAATTTTACATATTTTATGAATAAAATTTTGCTAAGCAAATGAGTATTGTAAACAAAAGTTACAGGTAATATAGTTAATCAGAGGAGCCCTGGTGGCTCAGTGGCTATGCGCTTAGCCGCTAACTGGAAGGTCGGCGGTTCCAACCCAGCATCCACTCTGCAGAAGAAGTATGGTGGTAGTCTGCTTCTGAAAAGATTTACAGCCTTGGAAACCCTATTTTTGTCCTCTAGTGTCGCTATGAGTTGAAATCGACTCCACGTGAACGGGTTTATAGTTACTTAATTGATTTAAGAGAAATGTTTTGAAAATGTTAATTTTTTTCTTTGCAACTAGTTTCATTCCATTAAAATGATCTCTATGTCTGTTAATGCTTAAAACTAATTTTACTTTACTGTAATTGACTTTTCATTTCTTTATAAAGGCCTTTATTCTGTTTCAAATTAGAGCAGCTTTGATTTTTCTTCATTAAGATACTTTGTTTAAAAGTATCTGTTTAAGATATATTGTTTTTAGAAATACAGAGTTAATTTGATCTTAGTTTTATCAGATGATGAGGTAGAATTTCTTAAAAATGCTATTTTTAAATATTTAATTTTTGAAAGCCAAAATGCTACTGTATATAGTAACTATAAATTTTAGAAAATTTATGCTAATGTGTCTTATTTTCCCCTTTTTTTTAGGATGGCACCATTAAAATTAAAGACCTAACTTTGCCTGAATTGATAGGGATAATGGATACATGTTTTTGCTGTTTGGTAAGCATTAAAATAAGACTGTTGGTTACTTTAAAAACTATGACTTACCTGAACCTTTGAATTTAAAAGTATGTACACTAATGCTGAAGATGAATCTATATAATCCTGGGCCTCGGAAAATGGGAATAAGGTTATCAGGCCAAGCTATGCCTCAGGAAACATTTCATCTCCCCATCTGGGTGATTGTAAGTTCTCATTTCCTGAGTGTAGGGATATTTTATTTCCAATGAAGATTCATATTATAGTCATTGTCCAGAGTATGCTTATTGATCTCTTGGTACCCAGGGAAGCAGGTCTGTAATTAGAAGATGCTAGGAAATAAGCTGGTGGTGTGGTGGTTAAGAGCTACGGCTGCTAACCGAAAGATTGGCAGTTTGAATCCAGCAGGCATTCCTTGGAAACTCTATGGGGCAGTTCTACTCTGTCCTATAGGGTCGCTGTGAGTCGGAATCGACTCAATGGCAACAGGTTTGGTTTTTGGTTTAGGAAATAAGCATGGAGTAGAAGCAAAGGGAGCTCTGGATTGGCCTTGAAAAAAGAGATTTATTTTTTTTCCTGATCTAGGATAAATTGTGGTAAACTGTCGTGTTCTACCGTGAGGAAAATTTTTTAGTTATTTATGTATTTATATATAGTGGACAGTGTGGTTTAATTGTGGAAAAATTCTGATTTGTACTACCTTTTTTCCTTGCCTGCTTTCTGACCATCCTTTTCTTTTTAAACTTGATGTTAAAGCATCATCCTTAGAAATATGTAAAATTTATTCATTTTTTTATTCAGCAAATATTCTGAATTTTTTTTTATTCAAATGTTAAACAAATGAAATTAAGCAAATATTCATTTGCTTCTTCAGAAAAATATGTGTGAAGTCCTTATTTTTGGGTGTTTTACATGTATATTTTTTACTTAGATCTCACATCATTTCTATTAGGTATCTGGTCTCATCTTGTCTGATTTGCCTGGGGTTTTGTTGTTAGAAAGGGACATAGCTAGAGTCCTAATCTTGGTCCTTCTGCCTTCAAAGCTCTCTCTTTCTCTCAAAGATGTCTTTATTAGCCTTGAGCATTTTGTAGTCTTGGTGGGATAAGAAAAAAACCAGACCTGTTGCCGTGGATTTGATTCCAGCTCATAGTGACCCTGTAGGACAGAGTAGAACTGCACCATAGGGTTTCCAGGGCTAATCTTTACAGAAGCAGACTGCCACATCTTTCTCCCGAGGAGTGGCTGGTGGAGTAAGAAAGACTGTAGAAAGGAAGTGATTCTGGCATGAGGCACTAAAGAATGGTAGGCATGTGACAGAAAGGGTAACAGGATTGCAGGCAAAGAGAGTATATTGCATAGGCATGGCCATGTAAAAATGTTAAGATTGGGGGAATCATGAACAACTGCTTATGACTGAAGTCTGGGAGGAATGTGTTTCTTAGTTATCTAGTGCTGCTCCAACAGAAATACCACAAGTGGATGGCTTTAACAAAGAGAATTTTATTCTCTCACAGTCCAGTAGGCTACAAATCCAAATTCAGGGCTTCAGCTCCAGGGGAATGCTTTCTCTTTTGGCTCTGGAGGAAGGTCCCTGTCATCAGTTTTCCCTTGGTCTGGGAGCTTCTCTGCGCAGGAACCTCAGGTCCAAAGGACGCTCTCTGCTCCTGGCACTGCTTTCTTGGTGGTATGAGGTTCCCATGTGTCTCTGCTCACTTCTCTCTTTTATATCTCAAAAGAGATTGGATTAAGACACTGTCTAATCTTGTAAACCTCATCAGTATAACCTCATCACAGTGATAGAATTTACAACACATGTAATCTCATCATAGTGATAGAGTTTACAACACGTAAGGAAATCACAAAAGATTACACAATCCTATACAATACTGGGAATCATGACCTAGTCAAGTTGACATATATTTTTGGGGGCACAGTTCAATCCATGTCAATGTGTAAATAGTGAGAGTGGTAGAGGGCGGGAAGGGCAGTTAGAGGAAGGAAAGGGGAAGGATTTTTGCCAAAGTTGAGGAAACATTCTGTTTCTATGATATCCTTGGGACCATATCTAAGAGGTTGGCCTTTAGTAGGCAGATGGCTTTTAATCTGGAAAGTCTCTTCTGCACAGTGGTAATACCAAATACACATTTTAGTTATAGTATTTTTAATGTATATGTCTTGTTTAATGATGTAGCAATGTGTGTCTTGCTCTGTTAAAGAATTCTTGGGCTTTAGTGTAAAAATAACTGTGCAGACTTCGGCAAATTATTTAAACTCTCTGAATCCATTTCCTTAGATGTAAAAGGAGAAAAATATAACTTTCCTCAAAGTGTTAGGTAAAAATGGGCTCAGATATATGGAAACACCTAGTATAGTACTTGGGATATAGTGGTTACTCAATTTTGGCTGTTGTTGGTATTTCCAGCTTCTAGCACATGGTACCTAGCGTATGATAGACACTCAGTAAAATGGATTTGAGTGATTACCTTTGTGTTTTAGAAATATCCCTCTGGTTGAGGGTATTGAATTAGAGATGGGCACTGTATAGTTTTTTGTAAAAGTCTAGGTGAGTTACATTGCTCTTGGCTGGGCTAGTGGTGGGGTGGATGAAGAACTGATTTTAAATTCTCATAGAATCCAGAACTTTTGGAGCCATGGAGGCTGGATGAATCCCTGAAACTATAGCCCTAAGATATCTTTAAACCTTAAACCAAAAACATCTCCTGAAGTTGTTTTGAAACCAAACAATAGTTTAGCTTGACTAGTAAAGAATGTCTGCCTTAAGCATTGTGCTCTTTTAAGATCTTTCTATATGGGATCAAATTGACAACAGCAACTTGAAAGATAGGAAACAAGGGTGCAGTGAGTTTATGTTGATAGGGGAGGAACAACTCGAAAAAGGAGGGTCAGAATGGTTGCACAAGTTGAAGAATGTAATCAGTGTTTCTGAATTGTATGTACACATAGAAATTGTTGAATTGGTGTATGTTTTGCTGTGTATATTCTCAGCAATAACAAAAATAAACTATTTTAAAAAAAAAGAAAAGAAGAACTGAATAAGTGGCTAGGGACCCTGTTAGTTCTAAAATTGTGAATTCCTCAGTTACAGATTTTTATTGACTACGTTGTGGAATTGACTCCTTTCTGATGTTTCGTGAGGAGTCACTCTAATTTATTAGTCTCCGAATATATTATCAACTTAGTTATATCTGAGAATGTGTCCCATCAATAGCTAACCACATTTGTGGTATATGATTCTTGAAAAGCTTTAGTCAGGGCAAGTAAATTCTAACTCTTCTTTTCTGACTTTTCTTTAATCATCATTTAAATCTTGTAAGTAAACATATTTATTTGGTTCTGCAGCACTCTGGCCTTTGCTGGATCAATTTAGACTTTACAGACTCTGTGTATCACCCTTAAATGTGTACACTCTTTCATTTCTTCATAGATCACATGGTTGGAAGGCCATTCCTTGGCACAGACAGTATTTACGTGCCTTTATATTCATAATCCAGACTTTATAGAAGATCCTGCCATGAAAGCTTTTGCTCTGGGAATCCTGAAAATCTGTGACATTGCAAGGGAAAAAGTAAATAAAGCTGCCGTTTTTGAAGAGGTAAGATTTTCTAATTTAAGAACTCCTGACGCTCATTGGCTGCCTTATTCACTGTGATGTGTTTAAACAATTTTATGATACATAATCTTTTCCACATTTGTAGTTAAAAATGGTTTTTAAATGTGATACTGTTGCTCTTTACAGAGCAATATTGGCTAAAGTTTGCCAGTTGTCTCCAAGAAAGTGCCTTTTTTCTTGGTACTGTTTTGTCAGTACCATTTATTGAGTATCCCTTATGTTCTAGATATTGTGGAGATTCACTAGGAGGATAAAAGAGACACCCTGAGGGACTGAATTACTGGTCTAAGGGCTGGGGACCATGGTCTCGGGGGACATCGTACTCAGTTGGTATAACATAGTTTGTAAAGAAAATGTTCTCATCCTTTTTGGGTGAGTAGTTTCTGGGGTTTTAAAAGCTTTTAAGCAGCCATGTAAGATACTCCACTGGTTCCACCCCGTCTGGAGCAAGGGAGAATGAAGAAAACCAAAGACACAAGGGAAAGATTAATCCAAAGGACTAATGGACCATGGCTACCGTGGCCTCCACTGGACTGGGTCCAGCACAACTAGGTGGTGCCTGGTTGCCACCACTGACTGCTCTGATGAGGATCACAGTAGAGGGTCCTGGACAGAGCTGGAGAAAAATGTAGAACAAAATTCTAACTCACAAAAAAAGACCAGACTTACTGGCCTGACAGAGACTGGGGAATCCCCGACAGTATGGCCATTGGACACCCTTTTAACTCAGTACTGAAGTCACTTCTGAGGCTCACCCTTCAGCCAAAGATTAGACAGGCCTATAAAACAGAACGGACTAAATGGGTACACCAGCCCAGGGGGGAGGGCGAGAAGGCAGGAGGGGACAGGAAAGCTGGTAATAGGGAGCCCAGGGTCGAGAAGGGAAGAGTGTTGACATGTCTTGGGTTTGGCAACCAGTGTCACAAAACATTGTGTGTATTGATTGTTTAATGAGCGACTAATTTGCTCTATAAGCCTTCACCTAGAGTATAGTAAAAAAAAGAACTTCTATAAGTATAAAATAAAAATGATACATCCTAAGGAAAAAAAGAAAATAAAACAGACAGCCCTTGCCCTCAAGCCTCTTATAAATTATAACACAAATGCTTTACTTTCAGTCACTGGAAAAGAGGGAGCTAAGGAAAACAAAGATATGAAGAATATTTAGGGTATAAGTATTTTCCTCTAGGTCATACTAAGTGCCTTCCCCCAAGGAAGTGTTATGAGTTTTAGACGTAGAAAACTTTTTTCCTTGTCATAAAAGATAAGATTTCAGACCTGATAATTGTAAGGAAAAATGTGATAGCTTTTGAAATTATTGATAAGTAATTTTTTTCTTAATTTTTCCTTTTATTGAAACTGTTTTCTTTTTAATACTGTTACTTTCCCAAAATAAGTATCTTAGGCTCAAATAGTGGTTGAGTGTATAGTATGTAAATCTTTCCTAAATTTATATTATATATGTGAGGAAAATTATATACCTAATATGATTGGATGTGTAGCTTGTGAGTTGCTTATGAAGTACCATCTTTTAATATTGGTTATTTAGCTACATATTTGAATTGATATGAATGTTATTATGGAAAATCTTATCGACTTGGATGAAATAAAAGAAAATTTCTTTAGTTTAATAAGTGAGAAGAAAAATACAAATTATTTTAAATATTTATATTCTCAAAGTACACCAAAAAATATATTAAAAAATCACGGCGACAGGGAACCCAAACCTGTTGCCACCGAGTCCAGTTTGACACATAGCAACCCTATAGGACAGGGAAAAACTGCCTCATAGGGTTTCCAAGGCTGTAATCTTTATGGGAGCAGATTGCCACATCTTTCTCCCACGGAGCAGCTGGTGGGTTCAAACTGCTGACATTTTGGTTAGCAGCCAAGCGCTTAACCACTGCGTCACCAGGGACAGGGGAAGGATTCATTTAACACATAGTACTAGAACAGTTAGTTGGTCAGCACCCTTGAAAATTACTTGGTCATCATATCACATCACAGTAAATTCCAGATAGATGAAATATTTTAACTGTAAACAGATTATTAAAAAATCAGAAGATAGTTCACAGAAAATAAAATGGGCTTTAAATATGTGAAAAGATGCTTAACCTCACGTAAGAAATGCAAATTAAAACTGAGATACTGTTTGCTACCCGTTATTGGCAAAGATTAGAAATTTTTCATAATACACCATATTAATGTGGGTGAGAAAACAGTGATTTGTGTGTGTGTGTATATGAATAATCATTATTTCCCTCCTTTGAATTTTTTTTAACTTTTATTTAGAAATAATTTCAGACTTACAGAGAAGTTGCAGTAACAGCATAAAGAACACCATACATCCCTCATGTAGATTCACTGCTATTGACATAATGTCTCTTGCTTCTTCACTTGCTCACTGTCATGTATGTATGTACATGGAAATGTATGTATGTATTTTTCTCTGAACCACTAGAGAGTAAATTGCACTCAGTGTGCATCCCCAGAGCACAAGGACACTCTCCCACCCAACTACAGTACAGTTACCAAACGGATGCCAATCTACTTTCTACCTTCCATTTCTGTCAATTAACACTTCTTGGCATTTTTTCCCTACATCACAGGATTGAGTCTAGGATTGTGTCCTGCATTAGATTACATATCTTCTTAGTATCCTTTAATCTACGACAGTTTCTTAGCCTTTCTTTGTCTCTCCTGACATCGATGTTTCTGGAGAGCACCGTCCTCCTGCTTTTTTATAGAATGTTCCTCATTTGGGGTTTGTCTCTTATTTCCTCATGATTTGATTTAGATTATACAATTCTGGCTGGAATACAACATAAATGATGTTGTGTCCTTTTCAGGTATCACATATGGAGGCACACGTTATCCATCTGCCCCCACCGTGGTGATGTTATTTTCATCAGTCTGTCAAGGTGTTGTCTGATTACTATATGGTTACTATTTTTTCCTTGTAATTAATAAGCAATTTATAGGGAGACACTTGAAGATCATGCAGATATCCTGCTCGCTAAAATCTCCTCCTCCCCCAGATGTAGCATCCATATATGCTTGCCTGGACTAGTTGTGGTTGCAAAATTATGACTTTCTAACTCTGAAACTCTTTCCACATTTATCAGTCCCCAGCACTCAGCATTCTGCTGTAAGCAAGACTCATACATTTTTGTTGGGAGTAAGCATTCATACAGTTTTTAAAAAGACAATTTGGTAATATGTGTCCAGATTTAAAGTGCATAAACCATTTGTCTCAGTTGCATTCCTAGGGATTTATCCTGCAAATGTATTTGTGCTTGTACACAAATACCTATGTACAAGGACATTAATTGTAGTACAGTTTGTAATAACAAAAGGCTGGAAACTACCTCAGTGTCCATCAATAGAAGACTCATTAATTCCAGCCTCCGGAATATGCTATATTCATATAGTCAGGCAGCCTTTAAAAAGGAGTTTTATGTATACAGATAAGATTATATCTCCAAAATAAAGTAAAAAAAGTCGAGTGTAGAAAAATAGGTATAGCTGTCTACCACTTTTGTTTTCTTTTTTAAAAAAAGAGAGATGGGTAAGTAAATCTGCATATACAAGAGGATAACTGGGATGCCGAGGATTGGGATATATACCTGTTTGTACTGTTGAAATTTTTATTATGTGCATGTTATTTTACTGTTTTTAAAATAAATTT
>NW_004444018.1:6469117-6572389 GCF_000243295.1 Trichechus manatus latirostris
TTCTAACAAATATAAGAAATCATAAAAGGCTAGTAGGAAAAAGTTTATAAAAATTTTTTTAGGAAAAATAGACAACAAATGATAAGTAATTTTTATATATTAAGATTCAAATAAAGCATAACACTAAGGCCCAAACAAACAAATAATGGGAAGTAAAATAAATAGCTTATTCATAGAGGAAGGTTATACAAATGGCCGTAATATTTTTAAATTTTAGCCTCAGAATAATCTAAGAATGTAAATTAAAATAATTAGTTCACTTTTCATTTATAAATTGTGTTTAAAAATTTTAGAACGAGAATATTCAATGTTGGCAAGGATGTGTGGTAAGTTGGCACTTTATTTTTACCGGTGGGAATTTGCATGAGTGATCACAGCTGTTTTGAGAAACAATTTAGCAATGTGTATATCAAGAATCTTAAACATGTTGATGCTATTTAAACTAGTAATATTACATGTAGAACTCAGCCTTGAAGAAATAATTTAAAATGTGGGTGATTTATGCCCAAGCTTGTTAATCAGAATTTTTAGTAGTGAAAAATTCGCATCAACCAAAATGCCACTGTTAGGGTAATGGTTGAAATAAATTACGGATAGATACACATAATGAATCTGTGCCATTAGCCTGATAACAGACCATTTAATGATGTCGGGAAATACATACTTTAAAAGGTTAATAAAGCTGTATGCAGTGTGACCAACTATGTAAAAATAAACCTGGAAAGAAATACAAACAAGTTAGCTCCTGGGCTGGAAAGATGATATTTTTCTGGTTTCATTAAACTTTTCAAATTTCTCGGATAGGTTTGTCTTGGTTTTATAATTGGGGAAAAAAAGTATATATATATATATTTATATTTATAGATCACCTAGTAAAAGTCCTTAAAAGACCTGATAATATGTAAGGAAGAATGATTTATGATGAATAAATGATTTGTTTGTTTGAAATGGGTGCTCTGAAGTTCCTAAGTGCTGGTATTTTTTTTATTTTATTTTTTATTTTATTGTACTTCGGTTGAAGGCTTACAGAACAAATAGTTTCTCATGAAACGGTAGTACACATGTTGTTTTATGACATTGGTTAACAACCCCACAACGTATCAACCTTCTAACTTCTCAACCTTTCTTTTTTTTTTTTGGTGAAAATACACATAGCCAAAGATACATCGTTTCAAAAATTTCTACACACACAGTTCAGTGACATTGACTGCACTCTTCCAATTGTGCTGTTATTCTCACTTAAGATGAAGACTTACAGAACAAAATAGTTTCTCATTTAACAGTTACTACAAATGTTGCCCTATGACAATGATTAACAATCTCACAACACATCAACAATATCCTTACTCAACCTTGTGTTCCCTATCACCAGCTTCCTTGTCCCCTTCTGCCTTCTGGCCCTTGTCACTGGACTCCTGTACCTCGTTAGTCTCATTTGATTTTACGGGCCTGTCCACTCCCAGGCTGAACAGTGAACCTCGGAGGTAACTTCACCACTGAGCTAAAAGGGTATCTGGGGACCATATTCTCGAGGTTTCTCCAGTCTCCTTTAGGCCAGTAAATCTCGTCTTTTTTTTTTTTTTTGTGAGTTAGAATTATGCTCTACATCCTCTCCAGCTCTGTCCATAACCCTCTGCCGCGATCCTGGTCAGAGCAGTCAGCGGCGGCAGCTAGGCACCATCTAGCTGCACTGGACTCAGTCCGGTGGAGGCCTTGGTAGATGTGGACAATTAGTCCTTTAGACTAATCTTTTCCTTGTATCCTGTTCTCTTAGTGCTGGTATATTTTGTTCTCAGATTTATCTGCAGTTTTGTTTTTACTGCTGAACAGGAGACATTTCCAGCTTCCTAAAAGCATTTCTTCCTTAATATCTTGCTCATACTTGCAAAGTGGGAACCGCTATTCTCCCATCATATTGCTTTTCTGCTTCTATTCTGTATCTTGCAAAATGGTATCTTTAGTCTTATCTTAGATTACTTCTTTTCTTTTACATTCCCTACATCCAGATCCTTTCTTTTCCCCCTTGCAAATGTCTGGCCACTTTTTTTTTCCTTCTCTTTCATTGTTCCTGCTTCACTTCTTGCCTTTGTCAGCTTTAGGGTTTAGACTCATCTTCAGAATTTCCAAACTGGTCTTTCTGGCCCATTCTCTTCTCGCTAGCCCATTCTCCCCACGACTGACCACCAGTAATCTTCCTAAAAATAGGTAACCTGATCGTGTTCCTTTTTGCTATTTGAAAACTTCCACTAAGGTGTGTGTGTATGTGTATGTATGTGTGTTTTAGTAAAAGTAATAATACATGTACATCGTTCAAAAAGACAAATAGCCCACAAGACTTAAATTGAAAAATTGTAGTCCTCTGCCCTTCCCTTATCCATTCCAGAACAAGATTCAATTCTTTTAGCTTTTTTCCTAAGTGGTACTTATTTTTAAACTTGGATCCCACACTCCTGACTCCCTCAAACAGAGGTCAGTTTTCCTCTCTGCCCTTTTTTAACACATTCTTTTGTTAGGGCTAGAGTCTATCCATCCTAATGGAATCGTTTTCATCTTTTGTCCTGGCGTAATAATTAATAGTGTCCCCTTTTGCTCTCAATAGTGTACAAGTTTGAATAATAATGGTATAGTTCACCCCAATTATAACATCTGTGTCTGTTATCTCTTTATTATCACTGTGAATCGTGATATACATCCACATGTCTGTGTCCCACACTAGATAGATACTTCCCTAAGATCCGGATCACCATCAGCTGTTGTTGTTGTTGAGTGCTGTCCAGTTGGTTCCGACTCATAGCGACCCTATGTACAACAGAACGCAGCGCTGCCCAGTCTTGTGCCATCCTCACAATCGTTATGTTTGAGTCCACTGTTGCAGCCACTGTGTCAGTGCATCTTGTTGAGGGTTTTCCTCTTTTTTGCTGACTCTATACCAAGCGTGATGTACTTCTCTAGGAACTGATCCCTTCTGATAATATGTCCAAAGTACATGAGATGAAGTCTTGCCATCCTCGCTTCTAAGGAGCAGTGTGGCTGTACTTCTTCCAAGACAGATTTGTTCATTTTTCTGGCAGCCTATGGTATATTCAGTGTTCTTCGCTAGCACTGTAATTCAGATGTATCAATTCTTCTGTCTTCCCTGTTCATCGTCAAGCTTTTGCATGTGTATGAGTTAAATGAAAATAACCATGGCTTGGGTCAGGTGCACCTTAGTCCACAGAGTAACATCTTTGCTTTTTAACACTTTAAAGAGGTCTTTTGCAGTAGATTTGCCCAGTGCACTATGTTGTCTGATTTCTTGACTGCTGCTTTCATGGGCGTGGTTTGTGGATCCAAGTAAAATGAAATCCTTGACAACTTTAGTTTTCTCAGTAATTCATGATGTTGCTTATTGGTCCAGTTGTGAGGATTTATGTTTTCTTTCTGTTGAGGTGTAATCCATACTGAAGTCTGTAGTCTTTGATCTTCATCAGTAAGTGCTTCTAGTCCTCTTCACTTTCAGCAAGCAAGGTTATGTCATCTGTGTATCACAGGTTGTTAATGAGTTGTGCTCCAATCTTGACGTCGTGTTCTTCTTCATATAGTCTGATTTCTTGGATTGTTTACTCAGCATACAGATCGAATAAGTATGTTGAAAGGAAACACCCCTGATGCACACCTTTCTTAGTTTTAAACCACTCAGTATCCCCTCGTTCTGTTCGAACAACTGTCTCTCAGTCTATGTACGGGTTTTGCATTAGCACAATTAAGTGTTCTGGGATTTGCATTCTTTGAAATGTTATCCGTGATTTGTTATGATCCACACAGTCAAATGCCTTTGTATAGTCAGTAAAACACAGGAAAACATCTTTCTGGTATTCTGTGCTTTCAGCTAAGATCCATTTGACATGTCCTCTTTTGAATTGGGCTTAAATTTCTGGCAGTTCCCTGTTAATGTACTTGCTGCAACCGTTTGGAATTATCTTCAGCAAAATTTTACTTGTATGTGATATTAATGATGTTGCTTGATTATTTCCACATCCTGTTGCATCACCTTTCTTTGGAATGGGCACAAATATGGATGTCTTCATGTTGGTTTACCAGGTAGCTGTCTTCCAGATTTTTTAGCGTAGATGAGTGAGCGCTTCCAGCGTTGCATCTGTTTGTCGAAATATATCAACTGGTATTTCATCAATTCGTGGAGCTTTGTTTTTCGCCATTCCCTTCAGTGCAGCTTGGACTTATTCCTTCAGTACCATTGATTCTTGATCATATACTGCCTCCTGAAATGGTTGAACGTTGACCGATTCTTTTTGGTACAGTGACTCTGTATTCCTTCCATCTTCTTTTCATGCTTCCTACTTCATTCAATGTCTTGCCCATAGAATCCTTCAGTATTGCAACTTGAGGCTTCAGTTTTTTCTTCAGTTCTTTCTGCTTGAGAAATGCCAAGCGTGTTCTTCCCTTTTGGTATTCTAACTCCATATCTTTGCACGTTCCATTATAATAATCTACTTTGTCTTCTTGAGCTGCCCTTTGAAATCTTCTCTTCAACTCCTTTACTTCATCATTTCTTCCATTCCCTTTAGCTACTCGATGTTCAAGAGCAAATTTCAGAGTCTCTCCTGACATGTATTTTGTTCGTTTTTTTTCTTTCATGTCTTTATAATGACCTTTTGCTTTCTTCATGTATGATGTCCTTGATGTATCCCACTAATGACTGGTCTTTAGTCATTAGTGTTCAGTGTGTCAAATCTACTCTTTAGATGGTCTCAAAATTCAGGTTGTACTTTGACTCTTGTGGACTTGTTTTAATTTTCTTCAGCTTCAACTTGAACTTGCATGTGAGCAATTGATGGTCTGTTCTGCAGTCGGCCCCTGGCCTTGTTCTGACTGATGATATTGAGCTTCTTTCTCTATCATCTCTTTCCACAGATGTAGTCGATTTGATTCTTGTGTATTCCATCCGGTGAGGGCCATGTGCATAGTCATCGTTTATGTTGTTTAAAAAAGGTATTTGCAATGAAGAAGTTGTTGGTCTTGCAAAATTCTATCATGCCATCTCAGGTGTCATTTCTGTCACCAAGGCTGTATTTTCCAACTACCTATCCTTCTTTCTTTCCATCTTTCTCAGTTCAGTCACCAGTAATTATCAGTCTGTCTTGATTGCATGTGTGATCATTCAAACTGCAGAAGTTGGTAAAAATCTTCAATATCCTCATCTTTGACGTTAATGGTTGGTGCATAAATTTGAATAATAGTCATAGTAAGTCGTCCTTGTAGGCTTATGGATATTATCCTATCACTGACAGTGTTGTGCTTCAGGATAGATCTCGAAATGTTCTTTTTGATGATGAATGCGTTGCCATTCCTGTTCCATTTGTCATTCCTGGCATAGTAGACCATATGATTGTCTGATTCAAAATGGCCAGTACCAGTCCATTTTAGCTCATTAATGCCTAGGATGTCAATCTTTATGCATTCCATTTCATTTTTGACAGTTTCCAATTTTCCTAGATTCTTACTTTGTACATTCCATGTTCCAGTTATTAATGGATGTTTGCAGCTGTTGCTCCTCATTTTGAGTCATGCCACCTCAGCAAATGAGCTTGACTCCATCCACATCATTAAAGTCGACTCTACTTTGAGGAGGCAGCTCTTCCCCAGTCGAATTTTGAGTGCTTTCTGACCAGAGGGCTCCTCTTCCGACACTACATCAGACAGTGTTCACTGCTATTCATAAAGTTTTCTCTGGCCAGTTTTTTTAGAAGTAGATCACCAGGTCCGTCTTCCTAGTCTGTCTTAGTCTGGAAGCGCCACTGAAACCTGTCTACCATTGGTGCCCCTGCTGGTATTTGAAATACTGGTGGCACAGCTTCCAGCATCACGGTACAACAAACTGGCAGATGAGTGGTGGACCATCAACAGACGTGTTGCTAAATCTAGTTCAGTTTTCAACTGGGTACAGTTAATCCCTCTCTCCTTGCTGAAATACTTCTCTTTGCTTAGCCTCTATAAAATCACTGTTATTATTTACCTCCTCAATGTTGAGTCTTTTGCCGTCTGTCACTCACTTGCTTTTATCAGCTTTCCTTTTCTGAACATTGCTGGGTTATGTCCACCTGGACCTCACCTCTGATATTTTTTATTTATTCTTATATTTCCAACTGCCTGCTTGACATCTCCATTTGGATGTTTAATAGGCATCTTGAGTGTAACATACCAAAAACTACTAAGCTTCTAGTCTTCCCCCTCCTGCCTGCATACGTAGACATGTTCTGCTCTTCTCTTCTGCATCTCAGTCAGCGGCAGTTCCATTTGCTTAGGCCAAAAATCTTAGCGTCGTCATGACTTCTTCCTTCTTTTCACACTCTATAAACAGTCTTTTAGAACATGCTGTCTGCTTTACTTTCAGAACTCTAGAGTCTGACCATTCTCACTTCCTTTACCAGTATATCCTACTATAAGTCACTGCCGTCTGTAGGCTGAGTTCTTGCGGTAGCTTCCTCACTGATCTCTTACCTTGTCTACAAGTTATCCTGCAGTCAACAACTAGAGTGATTCTTTCAAGATGAAAGATCATATCACTCCCTGCTGAAAACCTTGCAGGGCCTTCTCATCTCACTCAGAATAAATCTAAACTCAGTCCAGAGCTTATGAGCCCAAAGTGATGTGGGCATCTGCTACCTCTCCCTTGCTCAGGCTTTTTCAGTCACCCCCATTGCTTTTCATTGAACATTCCAAGCATGCTGTGGTCTCAGGGCCTTTGCATTGCAGTACTTTTGCTTTCTTGGTAAAAAGGACACATAGAGGTGCTATCCCTTCTCCTACCATTTTCCTTGAACATGAATATGATGTCTAGAGGTGCTGCTTCATTTTGTGAACATGAAATGATAAACTTGAAAATCTAAGACAACGTGCAAATCTAAGACAGAGTTTAGTATGATAGGACTAGGAGATAGAAAGCACCTAAGTTCTTGCTGACACGGTTGAGCGTCTGAACTAATAACAGTTACTTCTAATCTTATAATTTGGGATAATAAAAGTCTGCATCATTTAAGTCATTGTAGTTGGATTTTGCTCTTACTTGTAGCCAGACATTTTAAATTAATACAAAATAAATAAAACTGTAAAAGTTCCTTGTTTTCCTGGCAAAGAATAAATATTGTTATCTATTTGGTGTATTTCCTTCCAGATAATTTCTATAATGTGTATACGTGTACATTTTATTTAACATGATGGAATTATATAAGCTGTTTGCAACTTGCGTTTTTTCCCTAGGCAGTAGAGAATAGACTTCTGTACATACCAACACATGTAGGTAGATCTACCTCATTGTTTTTGTTGGCCGTATAGCATTGTGTTAAGAGTACAGACTCGAAATAATTATCTCTGTTAAGAATTGTCAAAGGATGCTAAAACTGGTGAACAAATGTATAATGAGTCACAGGATAGGTACTTAGTCTGAGTTATCTTCCCACAGTGACCAGGGTTAACATCACTAATAATGGATAAATCAGCATCATGTGCCTCCTGACACAATCCTCTAGAAGGACACAACATTATTTCTGAGCTATTCCTATCAAATATGCACATAACTTGAATTTACTCGTGAAGAAACATCAGGCAAACTCATATTGAAGGACATATTACAAAATAACTTTGTCCTATAATATTCCAAAATGTCAGGGCATAAAAGACAAAGACAGAGGAACTGTTAAGCTTAAAGGAGACTTAAGAGACATGATAGCTTAAAGCAACTTAGGATCTTGGACTGAATCCTGGACCAGAAGAAGAAGAAAACATTTTTTTTTCTTTTGTTATAAAACAGACATTAGTGGGACAACAGAAGAAATTTTAATGTTTACAGATTAGATGACAGAATTGTCAATTTCCTGATTTTGTCATTGTACTGTAGTTATGTAAGAGAAGGTTTTTGTTTTTAGAAATCACTCTGAAGGTAAAGAGGCATCATCTCTGCAACTCTGCCTCAAAGCTTCAGGAAAAAAATAGAGAATTATAATGCATGTGTAATAAAATATTTACACTTGGGGAATATGTGTGGAAGGAATATGAGCATTCTTTTTACTATTTTTATAGCTTTGTAATCTGAATTGTTTTCAAAATAAAAGTTTTAAAATACAAAAGTACAGCCTCTGGGGAACGAGACCACTTAGGTTTGTTTTCTGGCTCTGTCACTAGCTTTGTGGTTTGGGAAAATGTGACCTTTCTGTGTCTGAGTTTCCTGATATATAAAATGTAGTTTATAATACCCGCCTTAGAGCATTATTGTGCAGATTAATGAAGTTTATAGAAGTAAAATGTTTAGAACAGTGCCTGGCACAAAGTAAGCACTTAATAAATGTTAGCTATTATTATCGGTGGAGTCCCTGAGTAGTGCAGATGGTTAACATCCTTGGCAGCTAACTGAAAGGCTGGAAGTTCAAGTCCACTTAAAGGCACCTCGGAAGAAAGACATGTTGATTTACTTGGAAAAATCAGCCATTGAAAACCCAGTGGAGCACACTTGTGCTCTGACACAATAGGGTGGCCATGAGTCAAAATTAGCTCGATGGCAGCTGATGTTTTAACTGGTTGTTATTGTATTTTATTGTATTTATAATAAATTAGTAGCTACTTAATAGTGGGCATTTAAGGTGTTTCAAGTCTTAATCTGAAACAAGTATCTGTGTGCATATTTTACTCTTGCTTGTACCCTTACTATCTAACCCATCATCTAGTCTGTAGTTGGTATTCAGATTTGCATGAATTACAGCACTTCAGGAACCCTTAAAATCTTTATGCAAAGAATTTTATCTATAAAATGAATTTTTAAAGTAATAGTGAATCTCAACTAATTTTTCTGAATTGTTTTAAAAGTTGTTAACATTTTTATTAGAATATTGCATTATTAGTACAATCAAGGTAATTGTTTTGGTGGAATCACATTCTCTTTGGATACTGGCATTGGGTGTTCTGTTACAGTTATGATTGTAATTATTTTACTATTCTCAGTTTTCTTTCAGGGCTGTAGTATTTTAAGTTCTGTGTTCTATAGAACTCTAAATATCCCTGATAACCTTCTGTAATTATGCCTTGGCATAAAGACCTTGCAGAGTAAAGAATATGGGCTTTACCTGTTAAAGTGTGTTACCCTTCGCTGGACAATATACTCCATTAATGGCAGGAATTTTTACTTTACCATTGTGTCCCCAATATCTAGCCTGTATCAGCCACCATAGGTTGGTTTAGAAATGAGTAAGTAAATGAACAAAAAATTTTCCCCACTAGTCTTCTTACTACCCTTTGATTGCTACCACTTAAAACTTCCTGGCTTATTTGCTCTGATTCCCCTATTCCCACTGTCCTTCGGTTCCCCTGAGACCATTAATTCATAGACGTTGCCACCTTATTATTCTCTATTGTCTTCCTCATGTCTTCATTTCCATGGTCCAGTGCTAAAGTCACTCTCTTCTGCACACTCTTAATTCCCTTGCCCTTCCCATCTTTTGTGTTGCTTATGTGGCAAAACCTCAGCCATCTGCCTACTCCCTGCTTGCACCTAAGCAGCAGAAGCCTCCTAGAGAAAATGCACATCTGTGTGTCTGTTCTGTAATTTTAGGACTGAAAATCTCAGATGGGCACTCAACACCTTGAGACAGTCCTATCTTACAACACTTCTGTAGTGAATTTGCTTTTGCAGTCTCTAAGGTGATGTTTCCTTGTCTTTCTCTTCTCAGACCTCCAGTGCCAACCCTCCTCACCTTAAGCTTGCTGTCTACTTTATTAAAACATTAGGTGCAATCATATGTAATTTTTCTCACTATCTTCTCACTATCAAAAGTGCTAACCAATCTCTTTTGATGTCCACACTACCGTGCCTTCTTCTATGCTGTTAAAATGAAAGTATTCCTGTAACAATCTAAGCTCAGCCCCTCCACTTGTATTCTAGATTCTGTCCTCTCTTACCTACTGCAGTTGTCAGCTCTCTTTTTGTATTGCATTACTAGTCTCTCCTTCATACTAGGTTATTCTTATTGACATATAAGCATGCTTTAATATCACTCATTTTAAAACGAAACAAAAATCCAGTGTTCCCTTTATCCCATGGCTTTTTATATCCACAATCCCACATTCTCTGCTAATCTCCACCAAAAACGCCTTGAATGAGTTGTTAATATTTGCTTATTGTACTTTCTCTTTCAGTCTCTCTTCTTACCCTCTTTAGTTAGACGTTCTTCTCCACCACTCCACAAAAACTGGTCTAACAGGGTCCTTAAATGATACCCATCTTGTTAAGTCCAGTGTTCTCACCCCTCCCCCTCCATCATATTAGCATCATTACACCCAGTTAACCACTCTTTGAAGGACAGTCTCTTGAATTTCTTACTATCTCATTGGTTAGTCTCTTTCCTTTGCTTGCTCCTTTAGACCCTGGAGTACTCTTGGGCTCCCTCTCTTCTCTATACCTTTTTCCTAGGTTGACTTCCTCTAGTTCTGTGGCTTTTAACACCAGTATCTCTAGTCCTATTTCCTTACCTGATTTTCAGACTCAAACAAGTGCCTTCCTGAAATCTTTATTTGGATGACCAAAGAAATTGCATGAAATCGGTGAGAAGTTCCCTGAAGAAAAGTAAAGCAGAAAAAGGGGATATATAGTGGTGGAGGGTGCTGTTTTAGATAGAGTGTACAGGGGAAACCTCTATATGAGGAATTGGCGTTGGGACAGAGGCCAGAATTAGCAAGGGATGGAGCCTTGTAAATATTTTTGAAGAAAAGCATTTTGAAGAGGGGGTAAGCAAATATAAAAGCCCCAGCAAGAGACTGGCGTGTTTGAAGGACAGCAGGAAGGCCTATCTGACTGGAGTGCAGTGAACATGGAGAAGAGTGGTCGGAAATGAGATTAGAGAGGAGACCAGGGTGGGCCACACAGGGCCTTCTAGGTCATGGTGCAATTTTGGATTTTACTGTGAGGAAACTATTGAGTTTTGGGTAGGGAAATGACATGATTTGACTTACTTTAAAATGATTCCTCTGGCTTCTGGTGGAGAATAAATTATAGCAGGGACAAACGTGGAAAGTGGGGGGATCCATTTAGAGTTGGTTACAGCAGTACCTGTGAGAGATGGTGGTGATTTGAACTAGAGATAACTGTGAAAGGGGTGAGAAGTGGTTAGATAATTAGAAGAGATAGAAGATAAAGCCAGCAGGGTTTTCTGTTGGATTTGTTATGGGTTGTGGGAAAATGAGAGGAGTTAGGTCCAGGTCTGGGCCTGAGTAATGGAATAGATGGTGGTGTCATTTAGCAATGTGCTAAACATTAGGAGAATGGGCATGTAAAATTTGAGAAATCCGATTGGATGTCCAAGTACAGACAGAGTATAAACTTAACATGGAGGATAAGCTTCCAACTCTGTAATACAATGCAAGATTTTAAAAGACCCAATCCTATGAGTCTCATAATACCCTTAACTGAGTTCTTTGAAGCTAGACACATTGTGTTTTTTTCTGTTTGTTAGATGTGGTACTTTGGCATAAGATGGGTGCTCAGTGATGTTTTTGTTCAGAACCGAGAAATTTTGCTGTAGTTATGGCCACTTCTGTGACTCTTTGTTACTGCACTATATTAGGCTTCGATATACATTTGTATTGGAGCCCTGGTGGCATAGTGGTTAAGAGCTATTGTGAGCTATAGCTGCTAAACAAAAGCTTGGCGGTTCGAATCCGCCAGCTGCTCCTTGGAAACCCTCTAGGGCAGTTCTACTCTGTCCTATAGGGTTGCTATGAGTCAGAATTGACGAAGGCAACGGGTGTGGGTTTTTTTGGTTTTTTGTATACATTCTTAGGGCAGACACACTCCTCTAATGGGGCTTATGACTTCTTAATTGAATCAGCCAGATTCATATTCTTCAGAGGGAGTCTAGCAAACCACTTAATTTGTTAATGACTCAGCCATGATTTAAATGATTTGGGGGTGGAGGAACCCATGTGTGAATAACTTTCTTTATGATGTGAATAAGTGGGAATGTGATTTTGCTATCACTTAGAGTAATTTTCTTTGATAAGTCTTAACCTTTGTAGCTCAACAGTGTGTAAACAGGCATTATTTAATAATTTTTGAACTAAGAATCTTATTTAAACCTTATAACCCTATCATCAAACAGTAATTATTATATATTTACTGTTCATTTATAAATGAGAGACTGCTTTGTAAGTGTGAATTATTACTTTGTGAAATTATAGTTAGTCTTTGGAAATGAACATATTAAACGTAGGTATATTTAAATTGTCTGAGGACAAGCAATTGAAATTAAGGGCAGAGTCAGCGTTAGAATATGGCATTTTAAGCGCACTCCTATAAGGAAAGCTTGGTTGTATGATAGTAGTGTTTAGACAAGGAGGATGACATTCTGTTACCGTTGTCTTATTAACAAATAGTGATTTTGTAAGAGAAATATAATGGAAAGTTTGGCTACTATTCAGAGGCCTAATTATTCCTTTTCTGTATAGGAAGATTTTCAGTCAATGACTTATGGATTTAAAATGGCTAACAGTGTGACAGATCTTCGAGTTACAGGTAAAACCATTTATAAAATAATTAACAAGTTTTATGTTTAGATTTGCTTCCTTTTTAAACTCATTGTGTCTCTTTGTAGGCATGCTAAAAGATGTTGAAGATGACATGCAAAGAAGAGTAAAGGTATATGTTTTTTCTCTTTTCTTTGGCACGGAGTTTTGGTATTCTTCTGAATGTCAGGTTAACTTTAGCTAATTGCAAACAGCTAGTATAGATAGGACTACCTTCCTCCTTTTCATCCTGTGTCTTTTTTTGTAATGAATTTGAAGAACACAGGAGGAATTTCTGATAAATTACTTACTGTTTCTTTTAAGTATGTTAATTATAACCCACTTAATCTTTTCAGTTTTTTTCAAATTTTTGCCAGTGTTTTAGTATTCTAGTATGCTATTTTAAGAATAGTATTTTTTCCCCACTAGAGTTTTAAGTTCCTCATATGTAGGGAGTTATCTTTTATACCCTTGTATCTTTAATACCTAGTAAGTGATGAGAACACAGTAGGTGGCCCAGGAAATGGTGGTATCACAAATCTGGTGAAAGCAGAGAACTAGCCTTTAAGACGACATCCTTCAGCCATGTGACCCTGATAATTTGGTTCTCATATAGAGATTAAAGAAGGAAAACAATTATATTTCTACTTTCTTTTTTTACATTTGTATAACACAGTATGGTTGTTAAAGCAATTTTATTTGATATTTACTATTTACAGTATTATTTATTTGATATTTACCGTATTCAGTGAAGTAGCCAATTAAATGCACACAATGTCTCACTTTTAGACGAGGGGAAGAAGGCTCAAAGGAGTTAAGTCATCTCTCTGAGTCTTACTTCAGGGCATGTCACAAAGTAAGCGGCAGCTCCAGGGCTAGAACCCAGATCTTCTGTGAGACCTTCCTGTGGTACTGCCCTGGGATTTTGTCATAAAATAGTTAATTCATAGATAACTCTTGTGTTAGCAACATGTTTTACATTTTAGTGTAGAACAGATTAGTGGTTACTACGTGACTCTATAGAGTTGGAATCGATGGCAGGGGGTTTGTTTGGTTGTTTATAATGTGATTTGTAAAGGTTACCATTTTTTCTAACAGGGTTAGTTTCAACAGCATCATGAATTTCAGTTAGTAGATTCTTTAAAGGAAAGTAGAACTGCATGCCATGTGCTTTTGCTTATGTTATTTCGGTTTTTTGCTTTTGCTGTTTTTAATTCCCGATTCCTTTGTGTGATCTTTGTAACTTCGATCAAAATGAACTTTAAGTATGTAATATTCATAGGAGGAAATTAAATGTTAGATATACCTTTTTTTTTTTTTTTAATAGAAATTCATAAAAATAGAGTCTTATTTGTACTCAGTAGAGCCGTGGTGGGGCAGTGGTTAAGAGCTTGGCTGCTAACCAGAAGATCAGCAGTTTGAATCCACCAGCCCCTCCTTGGAAACCCTGTGGAGCAGTTCTACTCTGTCCTATAGGGTTGCTATGAGTCAGAATTGACTAGACGGCAGTGAGCAGGCTTATACTCAATAAATTGAGTGCTTTCCCTTGCATATTTGTAATCTAATACTTCTACTGGTTTGTGTTTGTTTTAATTCAACCTTTTTTTAAAATTTTAGAGTACTCGAAGTCGACAAGGAGAAGAAAGAGACCCAGAAGTTGAACTAGAAGTAATTGAACTTATTTTCTGGTAGATAATATCAGAGAAGTCTACCTCTTAATGTTGTAGTTTTATGAACTGCGTTATAATTTATGGAAGCCGTTTTGAAGGTATTTCTTTAAAAATTGGATGTTACAAGGGATTTTATTTCCCTTGTATTTATTTTAATAGAATGATTATACACTTCTTTCAAATACATGATTTCAGAGCTCTTCAGTATTCCTGTGAGGTAGGAGAAAAAGAAAAGGTCTTTTACAGAGGATGCATCAAAGCTTGGCAAAGCTCAAGAACTTGCGCAGGGTGAAATGTTGCTGAACCTTTGACAAGATCCTAAATTTTGTGACTCTGCTTAATGTACTTTTTAATTGATCCTTTTTTACATGCTAATTAAAAAAATTTTTTTTAAATAATAGTGTAACTTTGGACAGGAAAACATCATTACTGTTGTTACAAAAACTTTCGTTTTACATTTCTAGTTCAAAAGAATAGGCTTTGTTTTATTATGTTTTTTGTAACTTATTTTTCAGGCATTTAAAAGTGAAGGTATTTGCAATATAGTAATTTATTGACATTGAAACTTAGGAGTTAAATAATATGTTTTAAAATGAAATTCCTTTGACAGGCTTTGCATCTTTTAACATCCAGTCCTTTCTCATTTTTTTTTAGCATCAGCAGTGTTTAGCAGTATTCAGCAGAGTGAAATTTACTCGTGTGTTACTGACAGTGCTTATAGCCTTTACTAAGAAAGAGGTAAGGGCATTTACAATAATTTGTCCATGTTGTAGTGTTTTTTGGATGGAATGCCTTACTGAAGTAATTTTGAGACTTTTGCATTGAAATGAATGCCCCTGATGACAGATACACAGCCCTCAACATTTGGTGTATTTACACCAGAGTACCCCTGATGATTTTCCTACAAAGTCACATGAATTTTACATTTCACTCCATAACATATCCATGTCTGTTGTTAAGATAAAAATAATATTCACTGATATTACTTATTTGTGAATAAGATAATAGAAGCTGAAATTGCTTGTGGGTTGTCTTATACTGGAAATTGAAAGGAGAAAGTGAAAATGAGAATTTTAGGTAGGCCTGTTCTTTCCTTCAGTTAACAAATAAGGTTATTTTTTATCTTTTGTTTATGTTTGCATTAACTCAAGTCACTTACAGACGAATTTGTGAATAGCAAGTGCTAAGTAGAAGATCCAGCCGTTACCATTGACCTAACTTCTGTAATTTTATTTTTTCCACCTTGATGAATGACAGAGTAGAAATGTTGGAAGTTTTCTGTTTTCCTGTTGCCTGCATCTTTATTGTTTTTAAGTATGAGATTAACAGAATAAACCAGAAATGTTTTCCTTTTTTTTTTGTAATGGATCCTATAAGATATAGATGTGAGTAAAAAAACAATTTCTATCCTAATAGGATCTGGGCATCCTGTATTAAGTGAATAGTTTGTGAAAACCAATGTCATTACAGAAAGCATTTAATTCCATTATTGTTTATAGGATTTTCCTATTTAATGTATATCTTTCAGTGAAAGAATATGTAAGAATGTTTTTGGTGATTTATTTGCTAGACCAGCGCTGTTGCAGAAGCTCAAAAATTGATGGTTCAAGCAGCAGATCTTCTTTCTGCCATTCATAATTCATTGCATCATGGCATCCAGGCCCAGAATGATACCACAAAAGGAGGTAATTGTTCATTTTGCTCCTACTCGTTTTTTTCTTTTCCATTCAGAATATATAGTGTTTGATTTATTCTAAAATTTCATTTAAGTCAGTCTGTCTGAACCTTGGATTGTTTTGCTCCATAGCTATATATAGTGTTTAGTCTTCTTTTTTGAAAAATACTTACTCTAGACCAAAAACTTAGTACCGTACAACTTGGGTATCTTCTATATGTTACTATTTGGGCTCAGAATATTCACCCTGTCTTGTGATGCTGCTGTGATATCAGCATTACATTCTTTTTGTATCACCTCTTCCCTTTACTGCTTTGCCTGAGCTCATCGCCTCCATTACATAGCCTTCCCTGACTCCACCAGGAAGGCCTAGGTATTTCTTCTCTGGCCTCATTGCACCTCATACATGCCTCCATTATAGCATTTTTTAGTACATTGTAATTTAATTACCTATTTGTCTTTTTATAAGATTTTGAATGCTTTTAGGCTAGGGACTATCTTATTTATATGTCTCTACAGTGCTTGGCACATTGTTGGTACTCAGTAGATTTTATTTATGAAATATATCTTAAAGTAAGAGGAACAGTGTACCTTTTTATAAAAATTTGCAATTGAGTTAGTTTTAGATATTCTGTAGCAATTTTGATTGCACTTAAAGTTCATTAAAATGAGATGATGTTTATATTGTTTAAATTATAGTTTCCCAGTTGTTGGTCTTTTGACCAGGGAGACACATTTTTACTGATTCACACCCCTTTGCTTTTCCACCCCTCCCCTCCTCCTTTTAGGGACAGCAGTTGTGTTCCCCGTCCACGAATTTTTTCTTACTCAAACATTAGGTAGTGGAGCAGTCCAGAAGGTAATTTGAATTAGGAAATCAGTATTATCATAATTTGTTTTGAGTAATTGTTCTGAATTTGTACTCATTTACATTTTCTTTAGGTTGGAGAATATATGAAGTAACTGGCTAGTGTCATTTTGTAACCATGGAACATAAAAAAAGGTTATACACTGGGAGCTATCTAGTACATGTTTGCAGAGAGGTGTAACATATCCACAACTCTTCAGGACTTTGAAATCTAGTGCAAGAATACTTATATGAAAACCACTGTATAATACAGGACTTCAGCATAATTTGTTGGTTGGTTTGTGTGTCAGTGAGTTACTAATAATGCAAAACTAGAGTCCTCCAGATTACTGGATCTTGATGCTCTTTTTTGTCTTATCTTGACTACTTTGGGCTGTTCTGTTCTATGTTTGCAGCTGAGCAAACTCTGAGGATAATTGTTATAGGGTCGTTAGTTGCCCACATGGCTTGCGGCTTCCCTGTATTTCAGACACTGCTTAAAAAAAAATTGCTTGTGCATGTTCTCCAGTATCTTTCTGGTTTTACAGACTGCTGACAATGAAGCTTCAGGAAGATATTTTGTATAAAAGTAGCTTGAATAAATTTAAAAAAAAAAAAAGATCTTATAACTAAGCAAGTGAAGTTTTAAAATTTGTGAATGATCACCCTGTACTTACTTTTCTGTATAATACCTTTTAGCCAGCTTACTTTACCTTTGTAATTATCCCTTAAGCATAAAGCCAAACTGTTCTATAATTAAAAAAGTCAGTGCCTGCCTAATAATGCCTATTCTAAGAAGAATGATGAGAAAGCAATAGTGTAGGTTAGTTTTGCCTTATTATGATTATTACAACTCCAGCTAGTGACAGAATGGCTGTTTAAGGCTTGAAATCATTGAGCATTCATTTTAGGTTCTCACTGAAGAGGTAGAATCAGTAGGACTTGGAAACAGTGGCATTCAGGGAGAAAGCTAGAAAGATTCAAACTTGATCCTAAGATTACTTGCCAGATGTACTTGATGGATGACCATGTCTTAATGAAGATACAGATGGCGGAACTGGCTTAGGGATAGGGGGTGAGTCAGGAGGGCAGCTCAGAGTTAAATGAATGGGATTCTTTGATATGGTGACATGGAACAGTCCAGTAGGAGAGTAGATATTTGGTTCTGGAATGGCCAAGCAGGTTTTGGAGTCATTTTCATAGTAGATGCTAACTGAAATTGAAAGAGTAAATGCAGTCATTCAGGGGTTTGCTGGTTTCAGAACCTTGGAGAATATATTTGTTGAATAAAGAAAGGAGAAAGATGACCCAGTGAGGCAAATTTTGCTGTTTGTCTTTGCTTATGCTGTGTTATTCCTCTTGAATTCTATACTTCTTTTTATATGTCTGTGGAATATTTACCCATCTTCAAAAAGATGTTCAAATCATCTCCTCCAGTAAGACTTTCTTGGTTCCACATGTCAAAATTTATTTTTATCTCCCATGTTCTTTCATAGTTCTCTGGTTATCTGTGGGTTAGGTCTGGTTTACCCTTTAGATTGTTAGCATCTTTAACAATTACTTAATACATTGGGCAGATCTGCTGCAAAAGACCTCTTTAAAGTGTTAAAAAGCAGAGATGTCACCTTGAAGGCTAAGGTGCACCTCACCCAAGCCGTGGTTTCTTCAGTTGCCTCATATGCATGCGAAGCTGGACAATGAATAAGGAAGACCAAAGAAGAATTGACACCTTTGAGTTGTGGTGTTGGCGAAGAATATTGAATATACCATGGACTGCCAGAAGAACGAACAAATCTGTCTTGGAAGAAGTACAACTAGAATGCTCCTTAGAAGCAAGGATGATGAGACTACATCTCACATACTTTGGACATGTTATCAGGAGGGATCAGTCCCTGGAGAAGGATGTCATGCTTGGTAGAGGGTCAGCGAAAAAAGAGGAATACCCTCAATGGGATGGATTGACACAGCGGCTGCAACAGTGGGTTCAAGCATAACAGCGATTGTGAGAACGGTGAAGGACCGATTGTGAGAATGGTGCAGGACTGGGCAGTGTTTCGTTCTACTGTACACAGGGTTGCTATGAGTCGGAAGTGACTCAACAGAACCTAACAACCGTGGAAATGAAAAAAATTATTTAAATTTTATATTGCCTAAAATTGGTAGGTACTTTTGGAGTATATTTCCAAATATGATACACTCAAGTTTCAAAAGGACTTGATCATCTATTTAAATAAAAGATGTTTGATGAAAATTAGTGAATTGAACGCTTGCCTTTACCTTCTGAAACCCAAATGAAATGATGAAGTGATTTTTTTAAATAGACAAAATCAATAAAGACAACAAAGACAGGGAGAAGAGGCAATAGCAACAGAAGTTTGGAAGTTGGAAAACAGAAGAACAAATAGGCTCTGACTTAGCTGTCCCCCCAAAACTGAATTCTTCAGTGTGGGGAAACTGAAGAGGCACTGTAGTTTGAACTGTGGATCCCCTAAAAGACTGCAGAATTAGCGTACCAGGTACCTCTGGAAGTGGGGATGAGGATTGAGCTGATGACATGAGAACTAGCTGAAAATCTGTTTAGAAGCAGAGGTTTCCTCTCCTTGCATTGCTGGGTGGCAGACATTCCAGTACCTCAGAAGATACGGAATGTTTCCCTGGAGTAGGAGACAAAAGGATTCTGAACTAAGGGGTACTGGGCACAGTTGAAGGGTGAGCCTTACGGGGGGATTACGTGAAGATTTAAATACTAATTATTGTGACCTGCTCCCATCCCTCCAGCATTCCCTCCCACCACCCTAGCCTTTTTTTCTCCACTCAGCTTCCAAAACAGTACAGCCAGGCTCATGCACTGCAGTTAAGAATTTAGAAGACTCTTCATATGGAAATCAGACTGTCCTAAGAGGGAGAAAAACATCAGCAAAATCTATATGTACTGATACACTAATCCAAATATACTGATATCTTGTGATAAAATGGCTCAGCCAAAAAGCCTACTCTGTAGTCACAGAAATCTTAATGGAGATTTTGTTCTCTAGTTTCAAATCTTAGCAAATAATCAAGAGTGGGACTCTCTAACCTGAAAGGAAAGAAAGAGAACAAAACAAGCAACTTGTAAGAGAAATGAGAAGAATCAGTGCATCCATAAAACAAGAATAGGATGCTATAGTGTGTATGTGTATGTAATCAAGGGGACTTCTGTTTTTAGATGGTACAGCAAAGATGCCTCTGCTGGCTGACTTCTCTCTCACACCAACTAAGAACTGTCAGGAATATGAGAAACAGAATCCTCCCAACTTCTTAAAACATAGGAAATGTTTATAACCAGAACCAAAATAAAAGGACTGCTAAACATAGTGACAGTGAGACCCAAGTGAAGGGGAACGCTGAGAATGGATACCCATATTTTCATCGTATAAATATAAGTAGACCTGCAAACACAGTGTCTTCAAAGTAGTTGACATAACCTGAAGGACAAAATCAAGTATTCTTTTGTAATAACAGTGGGGTACATAAGCCGTCTGTGGGAACCTATCTAACTAATACCCTAGAGAGACAAAGGAGGTGGCATTCTACCAGAAACCATACAAATATGCTGTCTTTGTTACTGCTGCAAGATAGAGGAGATGCTGTGGATGTTAGCATTCTAGCAGCTGCTAATCTTTGTCAGTAAGAGAGAGAAAGGTAAACTCTATTGCATGCACACATGCGAGGTATGTCATATGGGGCTTAACTGCAAGTCAGTGAGGCTTCTGCTAGTCTAGAGTACTATCTAACGCCTCATCCAAGTAACTGGTTCAGAAAGCACTTATTCAATGATGTAGTAATCAAAAAAGAAACTACACAGTGTTTATATACAAATATTCCAGTAAAACAGTGAACAAAAGAAGAGGGAGAACAAAAGGCAGATAGAAAACACACACCAGAAACTTTTTTTTGCAAAAATTTAAATAATTTATTTAAAAATGAAATAGCCTCTAGAGAACAAGAGCACAAATCAGAAATATTAGGACTAAAGGAAGAAATACCAACAGAAGGAGAGTAAAAGTAGAAGAGAAAAATAAAACACTCAAAGTGAAGCCCTCACTGAAAATAGCAAAAAGTACCCTAGACATTGCTGAAAAGCTGTAAAGGACATGGAGGTCAAGAGTGAGAAAAAAAGAACTAAGTGAAATAGAAATGAACAAAGACATTTTACGAATTGGCATTCCCTGAGTTACGAATATCTGACTTACGTACAACCTGTATTTACGAACCAACCCCTGTAAAGCCTATTATATTAAAAAGTTGAGGTATACACAGTGGTTCGTAATAATAAACAGGCAATACGTTGCAACATGCATCAAAACATTATTATTACTGTTTTATTGTGTTAAAGATGTTTTAGTGTATCTAGAAGTGTTTCTTTAGTGCTTTTTATGCATAGAGAGGTATACTATGTACTGTATACTAAGACATTTGACTTAACATTAGATATGAACTGTACCTGACTGTTCCAGTTTTTGTACAAATTTGACTTAAAGACAGACTTAGGAATGGAACTCATTTGTAATCCGGGGACTGTATTAGTGAGAAAGTTATAGCCAAAGAAGACTCATGTATTCATAATTGGTGTCCTTTAAGAAGAGACTATATAATGGAACAGAAAAAAAAAAGTTAAAAATTTTTAGAAATGAGAAAATAAAATCTACAAATTGTAAGGGTATAATGTGTCCCTGGGAAAAATTGATAATTATTAATGTCAAGATATTTTCAGTCAGTTATTTGGACTATAAAGCAACAGTTGTGTGCAGCCTGGCTTCAGAGCTCTTCACATCAACATTCAACAAAGAAAGTAGTGGGGTACAGTTTCTATAAAGTACTAAGGTAAAAAACTGTGACCCAGGAATTTTATACCCATTCCATCTATCTCTCAAGTAGACATTTTCATACTTGTAAGAACTGAGGGAATATTTTTCCCATGACTTTTGTTTGAGAGGAAAAGACTAAAATCAAGAATGAAGTTCAGCCTACTGACACAAATGGGAACACTGGCAGAAGGACAGGCAATGAGAACTGAATCCTTTAGGTGTAGGACTATGATTAAAACAACTGTGGAAATTTATTTTATTAAATATAATGTAACGTGAACCTTGACAATATAAAATTAATACCGTAACAAAAGTTAAGAGGTGAAGGGGAAGAGAAGTCTGATTTTTTTTTCTTTTATATTGCAGAGGTCCAAAAATAAACTGTTTAAAGTTGATGTATCATCTATTGATAGAGATTTAGGTGTATTTCAGCATATAAAGGTAACCAGTGGTGATGGAGATGAGATGATTCAAATTGGGTGTAAAAAGGAAGGTAGAGGGAGTTCATTAATATCTTCATTGTTTTTCATAGGCAGGGAGGTCAGTACATACCTGTCTGAAGAAATAGAAGCTTAGAGACATTAATAAAGTTATGGCTTTATTAATAGCTTTATTAAAACTAATAAAAAAACTTTTAAATTATCAGAAATAAAATACACTGAAGATAGCTGTCTAGTGAAAATATAAGTATTACCAAGGAAAGCATATATCTTGTTAAGTGGGAACAAAATTAAGGATCTGGCTCTGGCTCTTCTTCTTTCCTTCTATTCCTGAAAATGTAGAGCAGGATGCTGGAGCCTGACCAGGGGTTAAGACAGCGTATACACAGGGTATGGGAGTGACCTGACACAAGGTGTTACAGCCATGTAGGTAGGAAGAGTGTCTGTGTAGCAGGGCATTCCACGGGCTGTCAGAGCCTGGGTAGAGTGAGGACGTGTCGTTTGGGACAGTAGCAGGGTGATGAAGGTGTCTGCAAAGAGGGTGGCCCTTTAACAGGGTTTTGGAGTCAAGTGGCTTGAGGAGGTTGTCACTATGAACAGGTGGCTTAGTTATTCACTAGTTCCAGGTGGAGTGAGAAGCGTATCTGCACAGAAAGGCAGCTGAGCTTCGGGTGCCTGTGCCTAAGCACAAACCAGGAGAGTGACCAGATGGGGGCAACGTGGCATTGTGTGTCAAGAGCCTAAGCAGGGTGAGGAGGATGTGCCTATGTGAGGGCAGCCTAGTGCAGGGTTGTGGAGCCTAAAATCGGGGAGAGGGGGCTGGCATAGCCTGTGGGAGCCCAGGCAGCATGAGGAGGGCATCTTCATGTGAAGGTGGCCCAGCACGGGCTGTTGCAACCCAAGGTAGAGTCATAAAGCGGCTATGTGCAGGACTGTCAGAACCCAGGCAGGGTAAAGGGGACCTCTATGTATGGGGGTGGCCTGGTTTGGGGTTTCAGAGCCTAAGCATGTTGAGGACAGCATCCCTATAGAGGGTGCCCTGGTGCAGGCTGTCAGATTGTAAGTTCAGTGAAGAGGCTGTTTGTATGGGAAGGCACCCCAGCATGGGAACCAAGCCAGGTGAGGAATGAAAGGTTGACCTCATGTGGGATTTGCACCTTAGCGAATTGAGGAGGGGTATCTGTACGGAAGGTGGCCTGGCATGGGATTTCAGAGCCTAAACAGAGTGAGGACAGTATCTCTAGCCTGGCACGGGGTATAAGACCCCAAATGGAGTGGAAGTCATAGTGGCATGGCCTGGGATGTCAGAACTTGAGTAAGATGAGAACATATCTGTGGAGGGGGGCAGGTGTCAGTGATGGGAGCTTACACTGGGCTTAATGGTGACCCCAAAGATATTAGGTCCTAATCTTAGAACCCATAAATGTTACATTATTTGGGAAAAGGGTCTTTGTAGATGTGACCAAGGATCTTGAGATGAGATAATCCTGGATTCTCTGGGTGAACCCTAAATGTCATGACAAATATCCTGTAAAAGAGAAGCAGATGGAGGTTAAATACACAGAAGAGGAAAAGACCATGTGAAGTTGGATGCAAAGATTGAGGATAATGGGAATAATTGGAGTGATGTGGCTATAAGCCAAAGAACTCTAGTAGTCAGCAAGAGCTGGAAGTAGCAAGGAACAGATTCTTCTCTAGAGCCTTCGGAGGGAGTGTGGTCCTGCTGACACATTGATTTTAGTCCACTGAAACTGATGAACTTCTGCCCTCTCAAACTGTGAGAGAATAAATATCTGTTGTTTTAAGCCACCCAGTTTGTGGTAATTTGTTACAACAGTTACAGGAAACTAATACAGATTCTGGTACTGGGAAATGGAGTGCTGATGTAACAAATAGAAGTGGTTTTGGAATTGGATGAAGGAGCCCTTAGAGGCGTAGTGGTTAAGCGCTTGGCTGCTAACTAGAGGTCGACAGTTCAGACCCACCAGCTGCTCCATGGGAGAAAGATGTGGCAGTCTGCATTCCTAAAGATTATAGCCATAGATAGCTTATGGGGCAATGGATTTGGTTTGGTTTGGTTTTGGAATTGGGTAAGTGGTAGAGGGTGGAAGAATTTTTGGAAGTATGATAGAAAAAGCCTACACTGCCTTGAAGAGACTGTTGATAGGATTATGGATGTTTAAGGTGCTTCTGGTTAGGGCTGAGAAGGTAGGTGAGGAGCATGGTAGTCTACATTATCTTGGTGAGTAGATATATCATCATAAACAGGATGTTGGTAGAAATAAGAATATTAAAAGGTGCTTCTGGTGAGGGCTAAGAAAGAAATGAGGAACATGTTATTGGAAACTAGACGATAGGTGAACATTGTTATAAAGTGGCAGAAAACTTAGCTAAATTAAATCTTACAGGTGGAAAGCAGAACTTGTAAGCGACAAACGTGGATATTTTGTTGAGGAACAATGTGTTGAAACATGCGGCCTGGTTTTTTCTTGCTGCTTATAGTAGAATGTGTAAAGAAAAGAGGTAAATTGGGAGAAAAACTATGAAGCAGAAATGAACCAACACTTGATGATTTGGGAAATTCTCAGCCTATCCAGATTGCAAAAGGTGCTACAGTTAGGAGATTCACTGTTAGGAAAGCCTGCTTTGGAGAGAAGACTGGATGTAGCTGGAACCTTCTGCTAATACTGAAGAGATGAGGCATGTGACTCATGGATTCACTCGGCCATAATCAGCAGAAGCCAGGAACAGAGATGGTATAGGGTCGCTATAAGTCAGAATTGACTCTACTGGCAACGAGTGTTATTCAGGAAAGATCTGTGGAGGACCAGGACCCTCATGTCTAATGGTGTGAGCACCTCTCACATAATGGGAGACTCACAAGGGTTTTGAGAATGTTATACCAGCAGAAACACCACCAGCTTGTATTGAAAGGGACAGAGGATGGACCATGATCTAATAGGAATTTTAGTAAATGAAACACTTTAAACAAATGTGTCATAATGTTTGGAAAATAGTAGTTATATTTTATTATCTTATTTTTAAGAGATTAAAAATAAAAACTGACTAGTGCTGGTTACAGAGTCCCTATGCATGAGATTCTCCAACAGCCAAGATTTAGAGGTAGCTATTGGGAACCATTTTAACCATTAACCATTAAAATTAAAGATGATGTTTAGAAAAAATTAAAATCTATGCTGAGGTTGGAGAGGAGCATACAGATAATGAATGTATACCTTCATGCATAGGAACTTTGTCTCCACTCTGTTTATATACATCTATTTTTACTTCCTGAGTTTGGAGAAATTATGACTTAAAAAAATCGCAGTTTCATGGGTTAGAAAAAAGGTGCCATATTCTCTGTCCCCTAGGCCTTTCATCTGTTTGGAATGCTTTATTGTGACTGAAATATTTTGCTGTTTGGTGAGCTAACTTCTCATCATTTAGGTCTTTCCTTAGACTTCACTTCTTCTAGAACTCTTTTTTTAAAATTTTCTGTGGATTCTGTACTTCTGTAACATCCTGGGTGGATCGACACTGAATTGTAATTGTTTATTGTATTTATCTAGACCAGTGTTTCTCAATTAGGGGTGATTTTTGTCCCCCCAGGGACATTTGGCAATGTCTGCTGCCATTTTTGGTTTTCACAATTAGGGAAGGTGCTCTTGGCATCTAGTGGGTAGAGGCCAGGGATACTGCTAAATACTGCACAACATGCAGGACAGCAGAATTAGTTTCAGAAGTTAATATTATTTTATATTGTGTTTTTTCATTTGTATAAAAACAAATGAAGTACAGGATGCACTGTATTTACTATCCATTTCGCATTAATTTTTACTTCTCTCCATGATAATTTAGATTTTCATGAGTGGATGTTAACTATTTATCTTATACTTGTGGTTTAAAGCCTAAAATTGCATGTGTCGAGAACAAAAGAATATTTCTTGATAATAATATTAGATTTTAGAATGTCTTGTGGGAAAATAATGGTAATATACTATTTAAGTATCTGGATTCTATGCATTACTGATTGTTAAAACCCAAAATGTATTCATATCGCTATTGTAAAGAAGTTTCTTATAGCATTGTCAGTACTTTTACCTTGGTTATAAATGATCTAGATCAGAAATTCAAATTATTTTATAGTAGTGTTAGCAGTCTTTCGTTTTATTTTGAGCATTCATATCTTGTGATTCAGCAAACATCTATCCAGTGCCTGTTATGAGCCAGGCATTTAGGTGTTTGGGACACAAGCTGGACGCTGCTCTTAAAAGAGCTGAGAGAGAGACAAATGGTGTAATCCTACAAAGACGGTGTAGTAGTGGTGTATACACAGTGCTGTGGGTGGGAGGACCAGGGAGGAGAGGCCATCCAAACTGTGTCAAGGCTTCCAGGCTAAGAATGAGCTGTAGGCTTTACATGTGGAGAGGATAGTTTGTGTAAAAGTAAAGAGACATAAAAGAGTGTGATATTTCCACTGTGGTCACTTTCAGTTTATGGTGCTAAGGGTATTAAAAGATAATTTTCTGAAAAAGGTAAATTCATGACTCTCATACAGATATAAAAATGAACACTTGTTAAGGATTTTATTAAACTCATTCAGTGAGATAAACAGGCAGATGTTACAACTGGCTCAATGAAAATTTTTAAAAAGCACACATTTATGTGGAGTAATGGAATGTCAAAATAAATTACAAATGTCAAAATAAATTACAAATGGAGATGGAACTTTTTTTCCACAGGGGTGAGTGGAATCATTTGAATCTGTACAAGACAGGTCAGAATTGGCATGTCTATCAGTTACCTACAATTTACAGATTGTAACATAGTTTGCATAGAATAAACCTGACAATGCATAATTTTCTATTGGAGTACTTTTTTTTTTTTTTTCTATAGGAGTGGCAGGAAATTGTAAAGCACTTTCCAGTGCCCTACTAAAGATTTTGTACTTTTTTCTGTATGTTTGAGTCAATAGAATTTTTAGCTTAGGAGAGTGAAATCATGTTGTACTTTAGATGAAATGATTGAAGTTGCAGCATAGTGGATTAATTTAATGAAAAAGCAGCCGGTGGCAGGGACGCTAGTTAGGCTAGTGCAGTGGCAGTAGGACAGGAGAGAAGAGACTGATTTGTAGACATTAGGAAGTAGAATCTTTAAGACTTAATTGACTGATTAAATAAAGCTGGTGAGGGGGTGGGAAGAGGTTTCTGGCTTAAGCAGCCATGAGGATAGTGGGTCAGTTTGCTATAAGAAAGGGAATATAGAGGAGAAGCAATCTTGTTATTAGGTGCCATCGAGTCAATTCTGACTCATCTCGACCGCATATGACAGAGTAGAATTGTCCCATAGGGTTTTCTTGGCTTTAATCTTTACAGAAGCAGATCGTTGGGTGTTTTTTCCTGTGGAGCTGCTGGGTGGGCTTGAACTGCCAACCTTTCGGTTAGCAGCTGAGTGCTTAACCATTTACACTACCAGGGCTCCTTGAAGCAGTCTTAGGGGAAAGATAAAGATAGTTTTTAGACACATGCCTTTTTTTTTTTTTTTTAATTTTTATTGTGAAATGTATATAAGAAATATTTGCCATTTCAACCATTATTACGGGTGCAGTTGAGTGACGTTAATTACGTTCACCATGCTGTGCTGTCATCACCACTATCCATTTCCAAATTTTGTGTATATGTTTTTTAAAATTTTTTTGTTGTTGTTGAGAATGTACATAGCAGAACATACACCAATTCAGTAATTTCTGCATGTACAATTCATTGAAATCGATTTCATTCTTCAAGTTTTGCAACCATTCTCACTCTCCTTTTCCAAGTTGTTCCTCCCCTATTAACATAAACTCACTGCCCCCTAAGTTGCTTATGTAATCGTTTAAGTTGCTATTGTCAGTTTGATCTCATACAGATAGTTCTTAAAAGAGCATAATACTCAAGGCACATTCTTTACTAATTAGGAACACATGCCTTTTGAGTTGATAAGGGATATCAAGATTGAAATGTCCATCAAGTAGTTGGAAATAATAGGTTTAGAACTCAGAAGAAAGATCGTTGGCTAAGGTTCTAGTCTGGGAATTATCAGTTAAATTGGAACATTTATAAGATTAAGTATGTCTGTTCATGTCTGTGTATCAGACAGGCGGTGCCTCAAATTTCCAGGCAGCCATAAAACTGCTAGGAATGAGGCATGTACACCCACTGGCATCAGCCATTCCATGGGTGCTACGTTCATCTGTGATTGAGCCAGACACATGAGACACACAGTGGTGGCAAAGTGAAAGCCATTATTATTATTTATAGAAAGCAGACAGTAAACAGTAACAATAGACTACCAAAAAGACAACCACTTACCCTTCCCCAGATTACCCATGTCCATCCTGTGACACTGGGCAGGCATGTCGTAGTTCAGGTCAGGTGTCAGATGCTACCTTCATGTCACTGCTGCCTCTGACTACCACCGTGCTACTCGGGGGCCCGCACGGCTCCTGAGGCTTCTGCTCAGCTGCTGCTCTCTTGCTGGCCTCTGCTGCCAGCTCCTGCCACATTACCTCAGCCTGCAGGGCTTCCTTGATGCCATGCTGCCCGGCAGGGGTGGAGATGGCGTGCAGTGCCTGCATGGGGTACATTTCAAGCCTCTTCCCTGCAGGGGCAAGTGTTACCAGCTCTCTTCTGGGTCTAGTAGGTTCTCAGCGCAGGGACTCTGGGTCCTTTGTCCAAAGGACATGCTCCGCTCCAGACTCTACTGGATGGTAGTGAGGTCTCCCTAAACCTCTGTGCAGTTGGCCCTTATATCAGCCTACTTCTTCTCGATTTCATGTCATGGCCCTCCCACCAGGACCACAAACTTAGCAATCCCCTCAGGAGACCACAAATCACTCAGTTTGCATAGTAAGCTGACCAGTCCCTTGGTGGACCATAAGTCATTCAATTTGCATAGTGCCAGCCAGTCATTTTGTGGGAAAGGCCATATAAAAGCAGTTCAGTAGACCGCAAAGTGTAACTTCAGCTGGGAGAGTATAAGTATAGAGTAGAGGAAAAAGGTCAAGAACCTTGAGGGACATGCTTATTTGTGTTACCCTTAAGAACCATTAGAGTCCCTGGGTAATGTAGATAGTTGAGCAGTTGGTTGCTAACTGAAAGGTTGGAGGTTCAGGTCCACCCAGAGGCACCTTGGAAGAAAGGCCTGTCATCTGCTTCTGAAAAATCAGTCATTGAAAACCTTAGGGACAACTTAACAACAAAGAGACAGCCCAGTCGTAAAATGGGCGAAGGACTTAAATAGACATTTCACCAGACAGGGCGTTAAGATGGCCACCAAACACATGAAAAGATGCTCAATGTCATTAGCCATCACAGAGATGCAAATCAAAACCACAGTGAGATACAACTTTATTCCCACTAGGATGGCTAAGATTTAAAAAAAAAAAAAAGTAAAAAATGTTGGTGAGGATGTGGGGAAATTGGAACACTTATCCATTGCTGGTGGGAATACAAAATGGTATAGCCATTGTGGAAAACAGTGTGGCAGTTCTGCAAAAATCTAAAAATAGAACTACCATATGACCCAACAATTCTACTCCTAGGTATATACCCAAAAGACTTGAAAGCAGAGACTCAAAAAAGAGACTTGTACACCGCAGCACTATTCACAGTAGCTAAAAGGTGGAAACAATCTAAATGTCCATCAACAGATGAATGGAGAAACAAAATGTGGTACATACGTACAATGGAATAGTAGTCAGCCAGTAGGAGATGAATGGAGAAACAAAATGTGGTACATACGTACAATGGAATACTAGTCAGCCAGTAGGAGAAATGAAATCTTGATGCATGCTACAATATGGATGGAGCTTGAAGATATTATACTGAATGAAATAAGTCAGTTACAAAAGGACAAGTATTGTGTGACCTCACTTATATAAAAAGACAAAAAGAGGCAAATAACCAAAATTTCTTAGTGGTTACCAGTGGCAGGAAGGAGGGGAGAAAGGAGAGGTTATTGCTTATGGAGTACTGAGTTTTGGTTTACAGTGATGGAGAAATCACATTGATTAAGGGTAGGATTGCACAGCCAGTTATTGCAATTGCTGTAAATAAGTTGTATATCTGTAAAATTTGAACTGGCAAAATTTGTGTGATAGACATATTTACAGTAGTAACAAACGCACGCACACACACACACACACAGTAGCTGCTGAGGCTACTTATGTACAACCGAACCAAACACCTCATGGGATTTGTTTTGGTTCCTTGGTTTGGAGGTTTAGGGTCATGGTTTCATGAGAGACATCACAGTTAACTGGCCTAATAACCTGTTTAGTGCTTCTGTTCTACTTCCTAGTTCATTGCTAGTGCCTGGGGTCTTAAAAGCTTGCAAGTAGCCATCCAAAGCACAGCAAATGGTTTCTGTTCACCTGGAGCAACACAGGAAGAAGTAGAGTCAGGAATAGGAGGAGGAAATGGAATGTCTGGCTAATTGCCTCCATGAACAACTGTTTCCTTTGCCTTGAGACCAGAAGAACTGGATGGTGCCTGGCTACCATTACTGAACATTTTGATAAAAGATTATAAAGAAGAATCCTGATCAAAAGGGGGAAAATACAGAACAGAATTTAAAACTCTCATGGACTTCATACTTTCTGGAGCCGTGGAGGCTGGATGAACCCCTGAAACTATTGCCCTGAGATAATCTTTAAACCTTAAACCTAAAATATTCCCTGAAGTCTTCTTTTTTTGTTTAATTTTTTTGAAATGTTATTATGCTTCAGGTGAAAGTTTACAGTGCAAATTAGTTTCTCATTCAGAAATTTATACACGAATTGTTTTGTGACATTGGTTACAATCTCTGCATTTTGTCAGCACTCTCTCCCTTTTCCTTTCCAGCCCAGGTTCCCTGTGTTTCTGTTCGTCCAGTTTCCCTGTCCCTTCCTGCCTTCTCGTTTTTGCTTTGGGGCAGGTATTGCCAATTTTGTCTCATATACTTGATTGAACTAAGAAGCACGTTCCTCACATATGTTATTGTTTGTTTTATACCACTGCCGTCGAGTTAATTCTGACTCATAGCAATCCTGTTGGACAGAGTAGAACTGCCCCACAGGGTTTCCAAGGAGCAGCTGGTAGATTCGAACTGCTGACCTTTCGGTTGGCAGCCAGACTCAATCACTACACCATCAGGGTTTATAGATCTGCCTAATGTTTGGCAGAAAGGTGAACTTCGGGAGTGGCTTCAGTTCTGAGTTAGCAGGGTATAGTCTCAGGGGATCCTCCAGTCTCTGTCAGACCAGTAAGTCTGGTCTTTTTTTTTTTTATTATTTTTTAATTTGAATTTTTTTCTGTATTTTTCTCACAGCCTGTCCGGGACCCTCTATTGTGATCCCTGTCAGGGTGGTTGGTGGTGGTAGCTGGGCACCATCTAGTTCTTCTGGGCTCAGGCTGGTGGAGGCTATCGTTTATGTGGTCCGTTAGTCCTTTGGACTAATATTTTCCTTGTATCTTTGGTTTTCTTCATTATCCTTTGCTCCAGACAGGATGGGACCAGTAGATGTATCTTAGATGGCTGCTTGCAAGCTTTTAAGACCCCATATGTTAGGGTGTAGAACATATTCTTTACGAACTATGTTATGCCAATTAACCTAAATGTCCCTCGAGATCCCTGAAGTCAAAAAAGTTCTGCCTTGAACATTATGCTGTTTTAAGAACTAAGTATGTGGGATCAAATTGACAACAACTGGAAAGATTAGATAGGAACCTTAGGGGGCAGTGAATTTATGTTAATGGAGGAAGAACAACTCAGAAAAGGAGGGTGAGAATGGTTGTACAACTTGAAGAGTGTAATCAGTGTCACTGAATTACACGTGTAGAAACTGTTGAATTGGTGTGTTTTGCTGTGTATATTCTCAACAACAGCAAAATAAATCAAATTAAAAAATAAAAAAAAAGGAAACCTATGGCACACAGTTCTGCTCTGACACACAGGCCTGCTACACGCTGGAGTCGACTAGCCAGCAGCTAGGTGTGTTTTTGGTTTTGGTTTTGGTTTTTGAAGAGCCATTATGGTGTATGCCTCCGGAGCATTAAGTGTAGTCTTGCTTTTAATTCTTAATGATGACACCTACTCAGCTTTAATTTTATCTTTCATTGACATGTGAAACTATTTTTATTTAATCTGAGATTGCAGTCTGTTTGTGGTCCAGCCGAAGAACTTAGAATCCAAAATTCTTAATCACTTTGCCTTTCAGGGGGATACTTCCTTAGTTTAGAGTTCAAGTTGAGCAGTTAATTTGGAGCTTTGCACTAGTGTGAAAAGTGAGGACATTACCAGGTTACAGAGAGTATGAAACAGGGACTTGCCCTTAGGTCTCTTGTAATATATTATTTCTGTATAAAGTATTATAGATTTCTTTAGTTGCGTCTCAGGACCAAATGTATTCCAGACTCACTGGGGAGTAGGGACTGCTCTTCTCTGCTGTTTTTGGTTATTACATAGCTAAATTTGAATTGATTTTACTGTTCACTTCTAATAATTGAGGGGAAGAGAAGCCTACATTATTGGGGTTTCTATTTTACCTTTCTTTACAATGTAATGATTCAGGAAGCTTGCTTTCTTTTTTGTGTGAATATATTAACGCTGTTTCATCCCATTTTGGCTTGAAGTTCATTTTCAGATAGGAAACGCCCCCTCCCCTACAACATGTAGGTGGGAAGTACAATTTTAGGTTATTAAATCTGCCTGTGTCATTTAAAAAATATATGTGTATATGGATACATTAATAGTAAATTATAAAATCGTTTTAGAGGATATGATGATTAGAATTTGGAGATGCTTTTGAAACTGTCATTTTTCTTTTTATATTTAATAGTATTTGAGGTTTAAAATTCAGAGAAATATTGAAAATCTTACCTGTTTTGTTTTATATTTTTCTTTTTAGATCATCCAATTATGATGGGTTTTGAGCCTCTTGTTAACCAGAGGCTACTTCCACCCACCTTCCCTCGATATGCAAAAATAATTAAAAGGGAAGAGATGGTCAACTATTTTGCAAGATTAATAGATAGAATAAAAACTGTCTGTGAGGTTGTCAATTTAACAAATTTACATTGCATCCTGGTAAGTACAGATCTCTACTCTGGAATGTAACCTTTGATTTAGTAACAGAATAGTTTATCCCTTTTAGAGACTGGCTGTCCTGAGGGTAAATATCTATTTCTGTAATTGCTGGAGAAATTTTAAAATAATTTTGGATTCAACAACTTCCTGTCATTCACAATGGAAACTAAGATTCTTCATCACATTTTTTTTTTTTTTTTTTATCATGGTAAAGTATATATAACAAAACTTCTGCCATTTCAATCCATGGCATGTTTTTTAAAAAAACATTTTACAGTTACAGGGTAGTTCATGTTCTCTTGTTGAAAATTAAGCAAAATAGCAGAGAAAAAATAAGTAATCCTTAATTCCATCACCCAAGTTCAGAGTATATTGAATATTTGCTCAGAGCCAGTCACTGTGTCATATGTTTATGTGAGGAGCGTTGGTGGCATAGTGGTTAAGCACGTGTCTGCTAACTGAAGGGTCTGCAGTTTGAACCCGCCAGCTGCTCTGCAGGAGAAAGAAGTGACAGTCTGCTTCCATAAAGATTACAGCCTTGGAAACCGTATGTCCTGTAGAGTCAGTATAAATCAGAATCAGCTTGATGGCAACAGGTTTATATATGCAATGAAACCTGTGAGAGCCAGCAGTTGATGGGACTGCCTTGTTTTTCTGGATCTCACAAGTTTTCCACCTTTGATAGGGTACAGTCTTACCACTTCTCTGCTACTCTGTATTAGTGTAAAATATTTGAGTTTTCCTTCTCTAACAGGTTTCTGCCTTACACAGGTTTTGGCTTTAGCAGGTTTTACTGTGTGTGTGTGTGTGTGTGTGTGTGTGTGTGTGTGTGTGTGTGTAAATTCTATTTAGTCTTCAAAAGAAGTTTATACTATCTAAGAAATAAATTAAAGCTTAGAGAGGTTAGATAACTCATCCAGGTTTTAAGAATGAGGATTTAAACCCTGTATTCTGTCTTTAGTCTTTTACAGAGTGTGTGAGTGTGTGTGTGTATAAATATTTTTCATACAAAAATGGGATCATAGTGTTTGGTAACCTGCTTTTTTTTAATCACTAATTTTTACATCATAAACATCTTTCTTTTCATGTCAACAAATACACATATTTATACATTATTTTAACGGCTGCATGGTATTCCATTGTAAGCATATACCATAGTTTTTTCACCTTGTTCATAGTTACTTATATTTATTTTCTGTGTTTCACTGTTATAAACAATACTAGGATGAACGTCTTTTTAGGTAAATCTTTGTCGTGTACTTCCTCCTCCTTAAGATAATAGAGATAATTCAGTTAATTTTACAGCTAAGCAAACTAAGGTTCAGAGGAGTTGTAACCAGATTAGATGATTAGTTAGTGGCCTATCTGAAACTAAAACAGAGATTTTATTATTCTTTCTGCTGCATCTGCTTTTTGATCCTTAATTGTTACATTGGTGTATATTTGTGTTCCCCGCATTAATTGTAAGGTCTTTAAGTATAACCAGTGAAAACCAGTTGCTGTCCAGTCAGTTCCGACTCATGGTGACCCCATGTGCATCAGAGTAGAGCTCCACGCCATAGGATTATTAAGGCTGTGTGTTTTCAGAAGCAGATTGCTAGGCCTTTCTTCTGGGGTGCCTCTGGGTGGGTTCAAACCAACTTTTTGGTTGTTCAGCGATTAACTGTTTGTGCCACCTGGGGACCCCTGTGAGTATAATTAATGTCACTAAAGTGTACACTTAAACTAAAATGGCAAAGTTTATGTTACATATTTTACCATGATAAAATTTAAAAAATAAAATAGGTGAGGCTTAAGTATTAAGATCCTTTAACAAGCGTCTCCCCTCTCGCCTCTTCTCCCGTGTCCTCACCACTTTCTTCTGTTCCCCACTCTCTGTCCCTCCCTCCTCCCCCTCCCCCTATTTCTAATTTTAGTGATGTTACATAATAAAGAGACCTGGAAATTCTCAGATCTAGCAGTAATATTTTCTGTCTTGGATGGAGTTGGAATGGCATATCAGTTTCAAATACTGCCTCTGAGTTATTGATGAGTGCTCTGCTGAGGAGGGTGCCTAGGCTGCAGTAGAGGGCTCAGTGGAAAATAGTAAACTATTATAATAGCCTTATTATTTTCATGGTATCCAAATTTAATATTGGTATCTACAGATACTATTATTCGTCAGTTTAAAAAAAAATTAGGCTCTGAAAAATTAGGTTCCGTTGTCCCTTTTTGGTACAGTTAGACAATTCTTGTAGAGATGACCTTTAACTATTTGTCATATTTTAACTCTGTTAAGATATCATTTCCCGAGCCCTAGTAAAAATTATATTTGAAATGCAAACACTCTCCACTATTGTTTTATCTTTTAATGATATTGCCTTTTCTCTCAATGTATCTGTTAGGATTTTTTCTGTGAATTTAGTGAACAATCACCTTGTGTTCTTTCGAGATCTTTATTACAAGTAAGTTTCACTTAGCATTAAAATACTTCTTTAAATATTAAATTATACGTGTACTGATATTATTTTATTGATTGATTTAGAGTGTTAAATATTCATCAAGATCATATCCTGGGCCATAATACAAACCTTAATAATTTTAAAACAATTGAAATCCTGCAAAATATGTTCTTTGACAATTTCAAAATTAAACTAGTATTCAATAACAGAAATACCTCTGGAAAAATCTCCAGATATTTGGAAATTAAACAACACGTTCTAAATAACCTATGAACCAAAGAAGAAGTCTAGAAGTAGTTTGAACTGATGAAAATGAAAATACAACATCGCCTAAATCTGTGAGGCACAGCTAAAGAACTGCTTAGAAGGAAATTTACAGCATTAAATGTTTATATTAAAAAAAAAGAAAGGTCTGAAATTAATAATCTAAGCTTTCACTTTAAGAAACCAGGAAAAGAAGAGCAAATTAAAGCAAGCAGAAGGAAGGAAATGACAAAGATAAGAGCAGATATCAATGGAATAGGAAACAGGAAACCCCATGAGCTTTTAGAGCGAAAATCAATGCAACCAAAAGCTGGTTCTTTGAAAATAGCAAAAAGTTGGTAAACCTGTAACGAGTCCTCCCTCCCTCCCCGCCAGAAAAAAAAGAGCAAGAGAGAAGATACAAATGACTAATATCAGGAATGAGAGAGAGACTTTCATAACAAACCATACAAGCATTAGAAGGATAATAATGGAAATATTACAAACATCATAAATTCAAAAACTTACATGAAATGGACTAATATCTTGAAAGACACAAAACTACCAAAACTCACCCAAGAGAAATAGATAATCTAACCAGTCTGATACCTGTTAAAGAAATTCAATTGTTAGTTATAAATATTCCAACTCCAGGCCAGTTCTGCAGTCTCTTTCGGAAAATAGAAGAGGCAGGAATACTTCTTAGCTCTTAAGAGGCCAGCGTTAACTTGATACCAAAATGAAACAAAGACATTGCAAGAAAAGAAGACTACAGTACCATTGCTTATGAATATAGACACAAAAATCTTCAGCTAAGTATTAGCAAATTAAATCTAGTAATACATAAAAAAAGATAATACATCATGACCAAGTGAGGTTTATCCCAAGAATGCAACACTAGTTCGACATTCAAAAATCAATAAATGTAATTCACCGTACAGTCTAATGTTTAATAGCCTCGGGAAAAACATTTGACAAAATTCAACATCCGCTTACGATAAAAACTCACAACATACTAGGAATAGAAAGAGAACTTCCTTAACCTGATAAAACGTACAAAAAGCCTATGGCTGACAACATACTTAATGATGAAACACTAAATATTTGCCCTCTAAGATTGGGAAAACGACAAGGGTGTCTGCTTTTATCACTCTCTTGTTTAACATTGTAGTGGAAATCTTAGCTGGTGCAGTAAAAACAAGAAAAAGAAGATTGGAAAGGAAGAAATAAAATTCTCTATTTACAGATAACATGATTTTCTGTGTAAAGTCCCAAGTTATCTACCAAAATGTTCCTAGAACTGATTGGTGAGTTTAATGAGGTCACAGGATATGAGGCCAATATACAAAAAAGAAATTGTGTTTCTGTATACTTGCAATGAACAATACCAAAAAAATCCTTTTGCCATTGAGCAATTCCAACTCATAGCTGTGCTGTAGGACAGAGTAGAACTGCTCCATAGGATTTCCAAGGCTGCAGTCTTTATGGAAGCAAATTGCCACATCTTTCTCCTGTGGAGCGGCTGGTAGATTCGAACTGCTTTGACCTTTCCATTAGCAGCTGAGCCATGAGGACTGCTCACAATGAACAATAGGAAATAAAAAATTTAAAAACAGTACTGTTTATAATAACTTCAAAAACAAAATACTCAGGTATAAATCTAACTGCTTATATGTAGGACATGTATGTTGAAAAACTACAAAACACTGATGAAAGACCTAAATAAATGGAGATACGTACCTTGTTCATGGATTGGAAGAATTGATATTTTTAAGATGTCAGATCTCCCCAGGTTGATCTACAGATTCAGAGCAGTCCCAGTGAAAATCACAGTAGGAATTTATGTAAATTTTGTCTAGCTGATCCTAAAATTTATATGGAAAAGCAAAGAAAGTAGAACAGCCAAACAGTTTTGAAAAAAAAAAAAAGAACATTGCCGAACTCCTCCTACCTGTTTGTAAGACAGGCGTGGTATTCGCGAAATGTAGTCACAGAGGTCAGTGGAACAGAGGGAAAGCTCAGAAATAGACCAATATGGTCAGTTAATTTATCAGCAACCAATATGGTTGATTAATTTTGACTTAAGGCACAAAAGCAGATTAATGAAGAAAGGATAGTCTTTTCAACAAATAGTGGATGAACAATTGGACATGCATATGCAAAAAAAATGACTTGGAATGTATCATAAACCTAAGTATAAAATGTGAAACTATAAGACTGAGAAGAAAGGATAGAAGAAAATCTTTGTGATCTTGGGGAAAACAGACAACAAAAGCACAATCCATTTTAAAAAATTGGTAAATTTAAAACTTTTATTCCATGAAAAACATTGTTAAAATGAAAAGAGACACTACACAGTGGGAAAAAAATATTTGCAGATCATATGTCTGACAAAGGACTTGTATTTAGAACACACAAAGAACTCTGTGAAGTTAACGGTAAGAAAACAGATAGCCCAGTGTTTGGAATGGGCGAAAAACTGAACACTTCAAATATAGATAGCAGATATGCATATGAAAAGATACATCATTTGTATTAGGGAAATGCAGATTAAAACCATGAGATACCCACTTTTCAGAATATCTTTAAAAAAAAAAAAAACCCAAAACTTAAAAAAATAAAAAAAAAGAAGTAATGTATTGCTGATGGGAATGTAAAGGGCACAACCACTGTGAAAAATAGTTTGGTAGAGTCTTATAAAATAAAACATACATTTGCCGTACAACCAGCAACCCCACTCCTACTTTTACCCAAGAGAAATGGAAATTTATGTTCTCATAGAAACCTGTATGTGAATGTTTATAGCCATTTTGTATGTGGTTGCCCAAACTGGAAGTGACCCAAACATTCTTCAGCTGGTGAAAGAATAAAAAAACTGTGGTACATGCACACAGTGACATACTACTAATAAAAAGGAATGAACTATTGATAGACTCATCAGTGTAGATGAGTCAGGTGCACTGTGCTCGGTGAAGGAAGCCAGACTCAGAAGGCTGTATGATTCCATTTTAATGACGTCCTAGAAAAGGCAAAAAAGTATAGAGAAGGAGAACAGATCAGTAGTACCAGCGACTAGGGGTGTGGAGAGGACTTGACTACAAAGGGATCACATGAGGGAATATTTTTGGGGTGATGGAATCATTCTGTATCTTGATTATGGTGGTGGTTACATGTGTAAGTGTTTGTCAAAATCAAACTGTACAACAGAAAAGTAAACTTTATGTACATTTTCAGAGTTTTAAAATTCTGAATTAGGAATTCAAGCAAGGTATGGTATATTAAATATTAAAATACACTGCAGTTGTTAAGGGAAGAAAATTATATGGAAGTTGTTAATTTAAATGTGCTTTTTTTTCCATTTCAAAAGTTTTATATGTATTGTAAAGCTTTCATTAGAAGGATTATTGGGTGACAGTATTTATGGCCATTTAATATTTCATAGTTTATGAAACCCTTTCTCATATATTAGCTCATTTGGCTTTAAACTTGTCGGTTTACTGACTAATTCAATTTAATGTTACTACTCTTGACTTGACAGGTATTTTTCTGGAAATTTTTTTATTCCCCTGCATCAGAGTTAACCTTAAATAGGGATTAATAAGTAGCTCCCATTGTAGAGGCAATGATTTATAAAAAGTTTCCACCAACTTATTTTAATCACTTTTGTATTCAATGCTATTTGTAAGAAGTACACTCATGTCACAGTAGTGGCAGCTATATGTAAAATAATGTCAAGGTGTAACAGCATTACTAATACATAATATTTGTTTTAAGACCACTTTCCTGGTGGATAACAAAAAGGTTTTTGGAACTCATCTAATGCAAGACATGGTGAAAGATGCCCTTCGGTCTTTTGTCAGTCCTCCGGTGCTTTCTCCCAAGTAAGTACCGTGAGACATTCTGCGATACGTGTGTTTCTGCGGGAGCTGGACTCGCCGTACTCCTTACAGCCAGCCATGAGGACAGATCTCCATGTAAAAAAAAATTCAGTCATGTTAAAATTAACTATCTGTTGCACATATTGTTCAGATTATAATGAGGCTTTTGTGAGATTGAAATTAGGTAATTTGTCCAATATGAAAAGAAAAACTTAGGAGTTACCAGAAATTCAGACACTTGTATTGGACCTTTGTGCAAAGCACTGTGTTAGGCATTCTGGGAACAGTTGTAAAAAATAAGATCAGGTCTCTAAGTCTAGATACAAATCAGAACTACAGATAACTGATACTTATACTCTGTTCTGATACAGGCAAAACCCTAAAGGTATGCTGTCTATAAGAGGCTGGAACAGATTTAATGCAGAAAGAATTATCGTCTGAGTTGGCATTTTGAGAAATGAGCAGGGCTTTTCTGATGGGGAGGGAAGAAAGTCATTATTTTGTAGCAAACAAGCCAGCGTGTGTGAAGACACAGGAGTATGAAATTACATATTGTGCGAATACTTACTGGTTCAGCATTCTCACCAGCAATTTGTGGAGAAAATCACATCACATCTCCTGTAACATGCTCTGGTAGCCTCGCGTCTTGGGTCGGGTTCCCCAGAAGCAGACCCTGAGACAAGGATTCATGTAAACGTAGTTTAGGAAGTGATCCTAGGAGATATCAGCAGGGTTGTGGGCAAGTGGAAGATGAAAAGGAAGAAAGCCATGCAGAGGTACACTATATAAAGCACATTCCCATGGCTCCATGGAAAGTAACTGGTTCAGCTCCGCAGGGGCACTCCTGAGACAGTGTAGGTCACAACTCAAGAGTTGTCCTAGTCGGGGACAAGGGAGCTTGAGTATTTAGCCCACACAACTGTTGATTAAGGGCTGCTCCTGTTGGTGGTGGTTTTAGGTGCCATCAAGTCAGTTCTGACTTACAGCAACCTTATGTGTAACAGAACAAAATATTTCCCTGTCCTGCACCATCCTCACAGTCATTGTTATGTTGAGTCCATTGTTGCAGCCACTGTGTCAGTCCATCTCATTGAGGGTCTCCCTCGTTTTCGCTCACAAGGGAGCTTGAATATTTAGCCCATACACCTGTCAGTTAATTAAGGGCTGCTCCTGGGAGGGTGTTATTTCCCAGGTATGCTTAGCGATTGTTACATTCCCCATTTCATTCACAGTAAAAGCCAAAGTCCTTATAACAGCCTGTAAGGCTCAATATGATCTAGTCTAGACCCGTCCTGCCTCCTCTCTGATCTCATCTTCAGCCACACTGGCCACCTTCGTGTTCCTAGAACGTACAGGTGCTCTCACACCCTAGGGCCTTTACATAGGCTAGGGGATGGGGACACTCTCTTCCGAAATCCCCAGGGCTAACTCCCTCACCTCCTTCAAGCCTGTTCCATGTCACCTCCATGAGGGCTACCTTGGCCACCCTATTTAAAAATTGCTACCACCCCCTGCTCCCCAACCCAGCACCCCAGTTCTTACATAACATTTTTCTTCTCACATATTGTATAATTTACTTCTTCATTATTTTTATTTTCTATCTCTCCTTTGTCCACCATTAGAATATAAGCTCCACAGAGTTAGGGCAGGCAATTTTGGCAATTTGTTCACTGATACACAGGATGTCCGACACATAGTAAGCATTCAGTAAGAACTTGACTGAAAAACAAATGGGAGTTGGGTGGTAAGATAGTTTTGGAGAAGACTTGGGAGAGTCTTGAGTGCTTTGGTAAGGTTTGAACTTTATTTGTGGTCAGTGAGCAACTACTAAAAGTTTTTAGCAGGAAATTGGCCGAGTTGGGTTTGTATTTTTTAATAGGAAGCAAACTGGGAGTGAGAAGGAGTGATGATTGGAGGCAGAGTTTAGATAGATTGTTTTGTGCAGTATAGGTGAGAGATGATGAAGGCTTAACTTCTGGGAATGTAAAGGAGAAGACAGGTTTGAGAAGCATTTCTGAGGTAAAATTAATAGGATGTGACAACGGATTCAGTAGAGGAAGGAAAGGGAAAAGACAGCTAAATTTTTTTTTTCTTTATTTTATTGTACTTCAGGTGAAGGCTTACAGAACAAGTAGTTTCTCATGAAACAGTAGTACACATGTTGTTTTATGACATTGGTTAACAACCCCACAACATATTAACCCTCTAAATTCTCAACCTTTTTTTTTTTTTTTTGGTGAAAATACACATAGCCAAAGATACACCATTTCAAAAATTTCTACATACACAGTTCAGTGACATTGACTACGCTCTTCCAATTGTGCTGTTATTCTCACTTAAGATGAAGGCTTACAGAACAAAATAGTTTCTCATTTAACAGTTACTACAGATGTTGCCCTGTGACAGTAGTTAACAATCTCACAACACATCAACAATATCCTTACTAAACCTTGGGTTCCATATCACCAGCTTCCTTGTCTCCTTCTGCCTTCTGGCCCTTGTCACTGGACTCCTGTACCTCGTTAGTCTCATTTGGTTTTACAGGGCTGTCCACTCCCAGGCTGAACAGTGAACCTCGGAGGTAACTTCACTACTGAGCTAAAAGGGTGGCTGGGGGCCATACTCTCAAGGTTTCTCCAGTCTCTTTTAGGCCAGTAAATCTAGTCTTTTTTTTGTGAGTTAGAATTATGCTCTACATCCTTCTCCAGCTCTGTCCAGAACCCTTTGTTGTGATCCTGGTCAGAGCAGTCAGTGGTGGTAGCCAGGCACCATCTAGCTGTACTGGACACAGTCCGGTGGAGGCCTTGGTAAGACAGCTAAATTTTTGTTTTTTAAGGAAGCTGATTATATAAATACTTAATGGCATGCTCCAAAATTCAAACAGTACAGAAAAGTATATGAAAGATAGTAAAAATCACCTGAAATCCCCTGAGATTACATTTTGATAACCATCACTTTAGATGCCTTTGTGTAAATATATGCTGTTGTTGTTAGCTGCCATTGAGTCAATTTTGATGCATAGCGACCCCATGTGACAGAGGGTTTTCTAGGCTGTAATCTTTACAGGAGCAGATCTCCAGGTCTTTCTTTCGCAGAGCCGTTGGGTGGGTTCAAACTACCAGCCTTTTGGTTAGCAACCGAGCACTTAATCATTGGGACACCAGGGCTCCTTCATACATATATAACTTGATACAAATGGGATCACATTAAACAGGCTGTTTTTATCTTGAATTTTTAATTATTTTTTTTGTGAGTTTAAAAAAAAATTATTTTAATTAAAAAATTTTTATTTATAAAACTCTTTGTTTTCACACAATGATACATCATGGCTTTATGTCTCAAATTACATGATGTAGATCTAACTAGTTCTTTTAAATGGCTGCCAGATATTTCATTATGTGACTGTATGCTAAGGAATGAAGTTACTGGGTAGATAGATGTTCCCTAACTCCCCACCAGCAGTAGGTGTTATCATTCTTCCAATTTTTCCCAGTGTGTAGAATGAGAAGTGATATCTCATTGTTACTGTAATTTGAGCACTTAATACAATCTTTACTGACGTTTAGAATTTTTTTTATGAATTACTTATTTATATCCTTTGCCCATTGGCTTTTATTAAGTGGTTTATTTTTTTTCTTGAAAATATGTAAGAGCTCCTTGTATATTGTGAAAGGTTAATCCTTTATGTGTGATAGCCATTGAAGATATTTTTTTTCCTTAGTCTTTCCTTTGCCACATCAAAATTTTTACCTTTTATGTAACAACTTTTGTCTAATTTTTTTTGTCCTTTATAATTTCTGGGATTCTTGTTTGGGGTAAATCATTCTCCTCAAACTATAGGTTATATTTTTTAGTCACTTAAACCTCCTAAAGATTACTATGGTTTTATTCTGTATATTCTTTAATCCTTTAGGAATTGTTTCCTATAAATGGTATAATGATAGAGATTCTACTTTATTTCATACTAGATGGATAGCCAGTTGGATGATCATCTTCTATAAACCATCATTTTTCTCTGTATTAAAATACCTTCTGTATTTTACTCTAAAATTCCGTCTATGTGTTAGGATTTGTTTCTGTTGCGATGACAAAATAATGTTTTTAAATTATTATTGTGACTTGGTCTTAAGTTTTAATATCTATTAAGATATATGTCTTCCTATACCTTTTCTTTTTCAGGATTTTTTTGTCTCTTCTGTGGTATTCATTCTTGCGTATAAATTTTAAGATAATTTTATGCAGTTCTAAAAAGGATTGGAATTCTAATCAGAATTAAATTATATATTAACCTTTCCAAGGTTGACATTTTCATGTATATTAAATTGTCTAACCAACGGGCATTGTATTATTTTATGTCCTTCAATTATTTTCTTCGTGTGAGTCCTATATATACTTGTTATAAATATATCCCTGGTTTATTTGTTACGATTTTTGTTTTTGTTTCCTATTGTTTTGTCTTTGTCTTCTGTTGTTGCCGCTATTGCTGTTATGATGAATAGAATATCTTTTCCCAAAAAGAGATAGTTTTATCTTTTATTTTCCTCTGTTTCCACTGATTATTTCATTTTGTATCATTGCTTCGATAGAATCTCTAAAACAATGCTGAATAGCAACTTTCAGTTATCATCGTACTGTTTTTTTTTTTTTTTTTTTTTTTTTGAATTAACAATTTTTTTTGTGACCAAGTACATGATGGATTTTCATGCCTGTTATACATTTAAGAAAAACAGATTCTTGTCTCTTAGGATGTAAAGTTTGATATTCATCTATTTAATTGAGTTTGTTAATAGGGTTATCCAATTTCTTTCTTATTAGATCTGCCTAATTCGGAACAGTGTCTTATTTTATGTGTGTGTATGTCTGTATGTTTTCTTTCTTACTCTCTCTAACATATGCACACACAGAGTAATAATTTACTCTTCCTGTGTTCTACTTGCATTGCTAATAGTGTGTGCCTTATACATTTAGCTGCTGCTTTGGTGCATGTAATTTTAACTAGTTATACTGGACCTCATCGGTTGTGCCTTTTATCATTATGCATTGTCCCTCTTTGCCATGTTTAATGCTTTCAACCTTAAGTACCACCTTATTTCATGTTAATATTACCATTCATGCTTTTTTCTTTTTTAAATTTGACTTAGCCATTCTTTTATTTTTAAGCCCATCTTTTATCGCTCTGCTTTAATGTTTTTTTTACATAGTGTTTAACTGGGTTTTGTTTTTAATGCTTGATAGTCTTGTAATCTTTTAAAGTGGAATTCAGCCTGTTCACATTTGGTGTAACAATTGTAGTATTGTTATTTCATTTTAATTTTTCCTCCTTAATCTGGCTACTAGTTATTTTCTTTGTTCTTTAACCTCCCGTCCACTTTTCTCATTTTTCCTGGTTTGATCTAATTTTTATTCATTTTCTTTTTTTCTCAGTTTGGAAGTTCTTTTACATCTTTCCTTTCTCTAAGTAGTTACGCTGCCATCCCAGAGATTTACAACCAAACGCACATTTTTCTACAACTTTATGGAAACAAGATACCATCTATCTCTCACCACCAAGGGGCTCCATTTCCCCACTGTTCGCCCTCCCCTACCCAGTAAGATGAGACTGTAGAACACTCATACTTCCTACTCCTTACACCCCCACCCCACCAACTTCTGGGGACTTAATACTTATTTTCAGTTTATTATTGGGTTTTTGTGTCCTTTCTCTTCATATTTTTAAAGTTATTTTAAAATTTTTAATGATGAAGTATATCAAATATATAGAAATGTATAACCTATGACAGACACCTGTACCACCATCCATTTTAAGCAACATTTTTATTAATTAATTTTATTTTTATCAGTTTCCTCATTTAATAAATTGTTATTGAGTACCTGCTATTATTGCCAGGTGTCTTTCTGAGTTCTAGGGAAAAGGAGGCCAAAACACCTGCTTACAAGAAGCTTACGTTCTAGTAGGAGAAACTAGACAATAGATAAACAGATAATGTCAGAGTGGTATGAGATGAGGACACTGCAGGAGGCGCCACCTGGTGAGGACAGAAGGTACTAGCGGGATGTGCAGGTGGTGATTTACAGCCAGTGGTTGGAAACATGGAAACATTGGAAAAAGTTAGCATTGTGTATAGTGTTTTCTTTGTAATTACTGTTGAGAATAATCCATGAAGATATCAGTTATAAGAAAATTCATGACATGCAGGCTCATGAAAAAGTGGCGCTTTAGACCTTTCCTTTTCTCCATAACTTGATCTTATTGGGTCCAACTCTAGTTGTCCAAATATAGAACTGAAGGAATGGAAATATCGTACATTTATTGTGTGAACAACAGAGTCATACTGGAATATTCTTAATATAATGCTAGCAGTCTTCAACTTAGTGATGGATTTGGTTCCATTTTCTCTTTATTCCATTCCCTTAATTTCCACCTTCCCCATCTGTTAGTAGCACCTGCAGTAATCACTGCTGCTTTTGTCTAGGCCAAATAGTTTGATTTTAATGAGGTGACTGTTATCTTACAGGTGCTGCCTATATAATAATCACCAGGCTAAGGACTGTATTGACTCCTTTGTTACTCACTGTGTTCGGGTAAGAACTATAATTTAGATCACTGTGTTGGGCACTTTAAAAATTGTGGGGTTTAATTTCTTTGGTATCATTAATTTGTGCTGTTTTTCATCTGATATCTCATATCCATTTTAACTGAATAAATAAAAAATTTCTGTCTTCTCACTATCTGCACTTCAGTGGATGGCTTCATCACATGTAGTCTTCCTGGCAGGTTGTTAAACAGAAAGGCAACTTTTGATGACCCCTCACAGTAACCCTAAGGGACCACAGAAACAGAATAAGTTATGACCCCAAACTTTTTCAACAGCAGTTGTTTCTTCAAAGTTTTTTGTAAATGGACATGAAAACTTTTTTTGTCTTTTTGAACTAGCAATATTTGATGTAATGTCCCTATCCACTTACCTTTGTGCTACCTTAATGAACAGGATTATAGTAAAATTAAAATCAAATCTTAAGTAATTAGGAAAAAATGCAAACCTTGTAGTGGATCAAGTTAATTATAAGTAATTTTTATTTAATTATTATTAGTTCTTGGAGAACTCAACCAGGCAGCTCTTTGGGACCTGATTGCAGTTACAAATATCTATATAGGAAGGCAGCATGGTGTGGTGAAAGGAGAATCAATAGAAGACCAGATTTTATTTTTATTACTAATATTTTATTGTTATGAAGTAGATCAATCACTTTACTTTACTGTAAATTTCTCAGTCGTTAAAAAGTGAAATGCAGAACCTCCTCTTTATTTCTTATTGAGTAATTCTTGAGCAAATGAGATAATATCTGTCAGAGTATACAGATATAAAACAGTATTATACCTAAAGGAGGGACCAGTCCCTGGAGAAGGATATCATGCTTGGTAAAGTAGAGGGTCAGCGAAAAAGAGGAAGACCTCAACGAGATGGACTGACACAGTGGCTGCAACAGTGGGCTCATGCATAACAACGATTGTGAGGGTGGCGCAGGACTGGGCACTGCGTCGTTCTGTTGTACATAGGGTCGCTATGAGTCGGAACCAGCTTGAACGGCACCTAACAACAACAGCATACTTTACAGAACCTTATAGTTCATACTTCTTAAATCCAGGCATCTTGCCGCCCATGCCTGTTGTCTGATTATTGAAGTGTTAGAGTATTTTATATGAGAATACTGCATAGAGAGAGTAGGAGTAGGAGAACCTAGTGTCAGGATATACAGGTATCAGCCATTATTCAAGCCTTATAATTAACTACATTCTGGATATTTAAAGCAGCACAGAAATGTCAATCTGGAATGCTGGCTTTTAGTATGAAATAAGCAGAAAAGAAACTGTCCTTTGGAAATTGCAGGGATGTACCTACAGATTGAAGGAAAATACTTTTGCCACATGAAGTTTCACATACAGCCACTTTCTTGTAGCTATTAATAAATTCTGGTGTTCAGGTTCTTAAAAATAAATGCCTGTGTAAAAAATAAACATAGGCATGATTTTTTTTTTTTTAATTGTACTTCAGGTGAAGGCTTACAGAACAAATAGTTTCTCATGAAACAGTATTACACATTGTTTTATGACATTGGTTAACAACCCCACAACATGTCAACCCTCTCCCTTCACTATGCTCTTCCAATTGTGCTGCTATTCTCACTTTAGATGAAGGCTTACAGAACAAATAGTTTCTCATGAAACAGTATTACACATTGTTTTATGACATTGGTTAACAACCCCACAACATGTCAACCCTCTCCCTTCTTAACAGTTAGTACACATGTTGCCCTATGACAATGGTTAACAATCTCACAACACATCAACACTATCTTTACTCAACCTTGGGTTCCCTATCACCAGCTTCCTTGTCCCCGTCTGTCTTCTGGCCCTTGTCCCTGGACTGCTGTACCTCATTAGTCCCATTTGGTTTTATGGGGCTGTCCACTCTCAGGCTGAATGGTGAACCTCGGAGATGACTTCACCACTGAGCTAAAAGGGTGTCTTGGGGCCATACTCTCGGGGTTTCTCCAGTCTCCTTTAGACCAGTAAATCTGGTCTTTTTTTTGTGAGTTAGAATTTTGTTCTACATCCTTCTCCAGCTCTGTCCAGAACCCTCTGTTGTGATCCTGGTCAGAGCAGTCAGTGGTGGTAGCCAGGCACCATCTAGCTGTACTGGACTCAGTCTGGTGGAGGCCTTGGTAGCTGTGGTCCATTAGTCCTTTGGACTAATCTTTTCCTTGTATCCTGTTCTCTTCATTCTCCCTTGCTCCCGAAGGGATGAGACCGGTGGAGTATCTTAGATGGCTGCTGACAGGCTTTTAAGACCCCAGACGCTACTCAGCAAGGTAGAATGTAGAACATTGTCTTTATAAACTGTGTTATGAACATAGGCATGATTTTTATATGTACAGTGTCCTTTCCCCTTAAACCAAATTTTGAAAAGATGGAATGTTAAATTTCTTTAATTATCAGGAAGTTTCATATTGACAGGTAACAACTTGTGTGTGTGTTGCAGCCATTCTGTAGTCTTATTCAGATCCACGGACATAACAGGGCTCGACAGAGAGATAAGCTCGGTCATATTCTTGAGGAATTTGCTACCTTACAAGATGAGGTAAGAGTCAAGAAGTTCCCCTCAATTCTAAATTTAAGCAATTCACACACCTTGACCAGATTTTTAAAGAATCTTTGGAACAGTATTTTGATTAATTTTTTAGTATGTTAAACTTACTTGTCACTTACGATGTAACAGTTTCATATACCAAAGAGTTTGAAAGAAAACAATAATCCAAACTGACAAACATCATAAGTTATTTCTTTGACAGTCAGGATAAATTATGAAATAAGTGTAGAATTATAATTTTGTAGCAAACTCACATAATAAAAATATATTAATTTTAAAATAAATTTGTGAGCAGCGACAACATTAACTGATAACTAAAGACCTGAAATCAGTTGTTCATATTTTGTCCTCTATAAAATGGATGTGTTTTTAGTTTAAGGAGTGTTGATGTAAATGTCAACCAGCGTGAGATGAGGGACTTGAATGTGAGCTTAACCAAAAATGCATTTGAAAGTATGAGTTCTTGGGTGGTGAGATTGACATTTCTGCTCATACGTTATTTATAGCTGTTTATTTTTTGTAAGTTCTCATTACCTTAAAAAAAAAAAGTCAATGTTTTGACAACTTCTTCTGATAGGCAGAGAAGGTTGATGCAGCACTTCACACTATGCTGTTGAAACAAGAACCCCAAAGGCAACATTTGGCCTGTTTAGGTACCTGGGTCCTTTACCACAACCTTCGAATTATGATACAGTATCTTCTAAGCGGCTTTGAATTGGAACTCTACAGCATGCACGAGTATTACTACATATATTGGTAAGAGAACAGTTTGTAGTAAAGTTGGTGGGTGGGTGGATAAGATTTGCAAAACAGCGTAATTTCAGGGCACTTTTTCATGTGTATTTTAACTTTAGTTGTAAGACAGTTGGAAGAATATTGAAAATTAGAGCTAGATCATCTTGAACAGCTCTGAAGTGTCATAGCACTGTACAAATACAATTTTTTTTAACCATTTGAATATTTACTAAAAAAAGTAGTAGTAAAAGTTGCTCCAAGGTAAATGGATTAATTAAAGAGCCTTTTTCTGCTTCTGGGAGGGAGGGAAAGGGAGAATTAACACCCATTCTGCCCTGACTTCAGTGGCACTAGGTACTAGTTGTGGCATATGTTTAACTGAACACATACTGTATGATTCCATTTGTCTGAAAGTAGGAAAGACAAATCTGTAGAGACAGAGTGCACTGGACTACTACAAGGTTGGCAGTTCAAACCTACCCAGCAGCACTGCAGAAGAAAGGACTGGTTATCTGTTTCTGAAAGGTCACAGCCAGGAAAACCCTATGGAGCACACATGGCGTCTCCATGAGTATTAGTAGACAGTCCTGTGCAGCATTTCAAAATCAAACATTTTATAGAGGAACATGCGCAAGTTCTTTCTTTTGTGGTTTAAGGCAGTTAATTGGGAGGTTTTGGTCTTCATTTCAAAAATCAAAGTACAATTTTTTACATGCTTTTTTGCACAAAGAAATGGGATCTTTACTCAGCAAATGAATGATAAATACTCCATTACAAATTTACATACTTGAGGAGATTCATTTCTTTTCAAGGAAAGATATTTATTTTTATTTTTTTTGAGGTGCCTCTGAGTGGACTGGAACCTCCAACCTTTTTTTTTTTTTTTTGGTGCTTTAAGTGAAAGTTTACAGTTGAAGTTAGTTTCCCATACAAAAATTTATACACACATTATTATGTGACCCTAGTTGCTCTCCCTCTAATGTGATAGCACACTCCTCCTTTCCACCCCAATTTTCTGTTTTCATTCAACCAGCTCCTGTCCCTTTTTTTTTTTAATTGTACTTTAGATGAAGGTTTACAGAACAAATAGTCTCTCAAACAATTAGTACACATTCTTTTATGACATTGGTTAACAACCCTATGACATGTCAACACTCTCCCTTCTCGACCTTGGGTTCCCTATTACCAGCTTTCCTGTCCCCTCCTGCCTTCTAGTCCTTGTTCCTGGACTGTTGTGCCCCATTAGTCTCGTTTTGTTTTATGGGGCTGTCTAATCTTTGGCTGGATGGTGAACCTCGGGAGTGACTTCATTACTGAGGTAAAAGGGTGTCTGGGGGCCATAATCTCGGGGTCTCCAGTCTCTGTCAGACCAGTAAGTCTGGTCTTTTTTTGTGAGTTAGAATTTTGTACAACATGTTTCTCCAGCTCCGTCCAGGACCCTCTGTTGTGATCCCTGTCAGAGCAGTCAGTGGTGGTAGCCGGACACCATCTAGTTGTACTGGACTCAGTCTGGTGGAGGCTGTGGTAGTTGTGGTCCATTATTCCTTTGGACTCATCTTTCCCTTGTATCTTGTTTTCTTCATTCTCCCCAAGGAGAGAAATTTTAGTTCTGTCTATAAGCACCCTTGGTCTACTTTCTTTTTAGTTTTGAACTCCTTTTGGGTCTCAAAATTACAGATTGGGCTCCTACATTTTCACAAGATAATTTTTTGTTGTTGTTGTTCATGAATATGATCCCTAAAGCATGTGGACCCTTTTAAAACCAACAGTAGAAAACGGTGATGAAACTTTAGTGTTCATCATAATCACTTGAAATCATGTTAATGCACAGATTGCTGGGCCCTATCCATGCAGTTCCTGATTTAGTACGTCTAGGGTGGGACCTGGAGCCCTGGTGGCGCAGTGGTTAAGAGCTCGGCTGCTAACCAAAAGGTCAGCAGTTCAAATCTGCCAGCTGCTCCTTGGAAACCCTTTGGGGCAGTTCTCTTGTGTCCTATAGGGTCACTGTGAGTCAGAATCGACTTGACAGCAACGGATTAGTGTGGGGATCCAATTGTTGCATTTCTAACTAGTTTCCAAGTGATGCTGCTGCTGTTCAAGGGTCACTCTTTGAGAACCACTGGCATAGAGTGTCAGCCCCTTAGGTATTACAGTTGTGAATTAATTTTGATAAAGCACTTAATAAAAGCTCATTGAGAGATCTGATAGTTGAGAGGAAATGCCTGCATCATGTCAGCTATCCCCTTCACTCAACTGTCCTTAGAGTAGATAATCAGTAGGCAGCGTTAGCTATAAGATATAGACCCTAGATTTTGTAGAGTGATAGGGGACAAAACTCAGTGCCAGGAATTATTGTCTCTATATGAAATTATATGCTTCTTTTTATCAGATAAAAAGATATTTTCCATTTTGCCTTAGCTGCCGGGAAGCATAGTGCTTGGTTTAGCTTTAAAATACAGAACTTAGTCATTACAGGTATATCTTTTGAGTAGTTTTTGTTCTGCTTTAACATGTTCTCTTTTATATGTGTTTCAAGATTGTATCCTGCCTTACATCTTTTAGGGATATTTTGGAAATAGACATTATATACTCAAACTTCATCATAATAATAACTTGCAAATCTTTGGTTTTTGCTTAACATAGTAGTGGTCCTTAGTTTTGTTTGTTATGGATTATATTTCAGATTATATCTATCCATATCCTAGATTTGAACTCCTTTTTTGGCTTCACAGAAGAGAATGTTAAGTTTTGAAAAATTAGTATCTGGTAGAATATTCCTATTTTGCATTTCATTTATTGAATAAACTCAAGTAAAATATAAGCCTGAATGTTCTTAATTTCTTACAGTGGTTTTATAGAATACAAATTTTTATCTTTTTCTGAATTTATTTGTTTCCTTTTGTGATTGACAGGCAAAGAAAATATTCAATAGATTAAGATTAAATTTGTCCTAATATAGTAAAAATGTTTTAATGGGCATTCATTAGATTTATGTATGTATGTATATGTGTGTATATGTGTGTGTCGGTGTATACACATACATTTATATAAAGAAACTTTTTGAAAAATTGTGAAATGCACATCATTGTAGGAAATTAAACTGAAATTGTACAGATACGGCAGCAAAGAGGGAAAGTTAGTCACTTATAATACTCATTTCTTGTAAGATCTATCAATTATCTAATTGGATAATCTGATTTTTAAAAAGAAAAAAAAAAACAACTTTGAAACTATTGTAAGCAAGTACCTCCTTATTAATAACAGTGCATCTGTTGATGAAGTTATCTCACTTGGACATCATCTCCTTTTAACTAACACTTTGAATCCTTTAAGGTATCTCTCTGAATTCCTTTATGCCTGGTTGATGTCGACATTGAGTCGTGCTGATGGCTCTCAAATGGCTGAGGAAAGGATAATGGAAGAGCAGCAGAAAGGCCGTAGCAGTAAAAAAACAAAGAAAAAGAAGAAAGGTGCTGTGGATTATTTTTTAAGAAATAAAGAACATTGGGGTATACTTTAATTTCTGCAGATAAATAGGTAGAGATCTACTCATGAGTTGTGATGGGTCAGTCATTATATTTATTAGTTCTTGCCCATTTTTCCGTCAGAAAGTGTAAGGTAGAGACAGAGTTCTACCGTTAGTCATGTAGGCTTCTTGGTTCCTTTCCTTGCTTTTATTTTACTTCTTTGCTGCTCCTTGTATCAGAGGATCTTAGGACGAGAAGTAGCCACATGGAGTGAACAAGCAAGACAGGTTAGGGAACAAGACAGCAGATCTTCTTTTGACAGACGCCTGACAGCTTAGGAGGGAATTAGATCCGAAGTTGTGCTGTTAGAGAGTTGACACAGAGCACTTGAGGCTTCATCCAAGAACTCTTGAGAAATGAGAAATGTTTCAAAGGGATGGCCAGTTGGTCACTCAGGGAAGGGTATAGATATGACTACAATCCTTATAAAATACTACTTTGTATTTCCTTAGGATTTAAACAGTTTGGGTGGGTCATTAAATGACTGTATTTGTGGGTTTGCAATATAAGAAGTTACGTCTCAGTATGGTGAATTCAGAGGAAGTTAAAATTGCTTCATTACTAGAGTTTTATGGTATTAGCTATTTTGGGAACATGGCTATTTAGCTTTTCTTTTGTATTTTATTATTTGTAGATTTTGACCTCAAAATTTAGCCTGTAGGAGAAAACTGTTTGATGTTTTGATTTAGTAAACTGGAAAGTTTGTTAAAATTAGATTTTCTCTTGCAGTAATGCAGGAGCAGGGGAAAAAAAGTTTGGATGGTTTTCTTTCTCATTACAGTTCGCCCATTGAGCCGAGAGATCACAATGAGCCAGGCATATCAGAACATGTGTGCTGGAATGTTTAAGGTAACTTGTTGAAAACTAAGTTATTTTTCCTCTTTAACGACAGTGCTATTGTGTAGTTTTAATTAAAAATGAACTCGTTTCTGTGATTCTGGGTTCTAATTTCATCTTTGTTTTGCTTCCCATCTACTTGAAGATTACCTGTTTTCAAGTCTAGTTGTTTTCATTAATTTATTCAACAACTGTTTGAACCCTTGCTGTGTGTCAGGTACCCACACCAAGTCTAATGAGATGTCCTCCTTGCTCGCAAGTGCCTAGTTAGTGACAGACAGGGCAGGTGACATATATTTGACACAGGCAGTAAGAGAAGGAATATTTACTTCTGATCGATGATCAAGAAAGATTTCTTGGAAGAGATGGGGTTTGGAGGGGTTTTTTGGGGGAGTATATTAGGAAGGAGGTGCGCATCACAATGAATGGCTTAAGGAAAAGCAGGCATTTTCAGGAGGTAGAGAACACTAACTCTTTAGTTGTACTTGCAATTTAAGAAAGGATTTGAGACAACTTATATTAAAATATATCAAACAGAATATGGACTTACATTTGAAAACGGAACGTGTGCTTTTCTTATAAAAGTTATATGCTACTTATTTTTGCAGAAGCTTTTACTTGAAAGTTTTGAAGCTGTTACAGAAATATGAAACATCAAAGAATATGTGTGCATGTAATACAGTTAATTTCATTGGGGAAAAATAGGTAGTTGCCATCGAGTCTGCTGTGATTCATGGCAACCTTACGTACAGCAGAATGAAATGTTGCTCAGTCCGGAGTCATCCTCACGATTGCCATATTGTTCGAGTCCGTTGTTGCAGCTGTTGTGCCAATCCGTCTCACCGAGGGTCTCCCCTCACCCTCACTGGCCCTCTACTTCACCAAGCATGATGACCTTCTCCAGCATTTGATCCTTCCTGATGATGTGTCCAAAGCAAACGAGTCAAACACTGTTCTGTTGTAATCCATAAGATTTTTATTAGCTAATTTTTGGAAGTACATTGCCAGGCCTTTCTTCTAGTCTGTCTTAGTCTAGAAGCTCTGCTGAAACCTGTCCACCATGGGTGACCCTCCTGGTCTTTGAAATACCCGTGGCATAGCTTCCAGCATCATAGCAACATGCAAGCCATCACAGTACAACAAACCGATAGACAGGTGGTGGGAAAACAGTAATATATTACACACCGGAACTTGAAAATTTTTTATATAAAAGATGACACATACAATAAAAATGAATGCTAACAAGCCAGTTTTTCTCTTGTTTTTGATTTCTGAGCCATGAGTAGTTTTAGCTGTCCATACATAGCTGTTTCTTGTTTTTCAGCCTGTTATAAGGAAGATGTACACTTTTCCATATTGACGTCATCTTTCTCATTCCCTTTAGACCATGGTAGCGTTTGACATGGATGGCAAAGTACGAAAACCCAAGTTTGAGCTTGATAGTGAACAAGTTCGATATGAACATAGGTTTGCTCCCTTCAACAGTGTAATGACACCACCACCGGTGCACTATCTACAGTTCAAGGTGAACCTGTTCATGGGAATAATTGTAAGAATATTTAGTCTTAGACTTCTTAGAGATGTGCTGTTTGTACCAAGACTTTTTTTAAAATAGTCAAATCAAATGCTTACTGGAATAGCGGGACAAAGTGATACAACAGCAGTGTAAATAGTGTGAAAACTATCCGGCTTTGTTGGATGTACTCATCACATTTTAACATATTTATCAGACCTTAAATGGCAGGTATTTAAGATACGAGAATAACATGAGCTAGTGTATGAGGGTTGAGAACTGAATATTACATAGGAAAAAATAGGGAGATGTGGTGAGTTTTCACTTCATTATATATGAATGGATAGTCAATGTAGAATTCTTTGATAATTATAAAAAGGGTATTTTAGAGTTTTTTTGTGTTAAACACATTTTGAGTAATATTCTTTCCCTTTTCTTTTTAGGAAATGTCTGACCTCAATAAATACAGCCCTCCTCCTCAGTCTCCAGAACTGTATGTGGCAGCTAGTAAGCACTTTCAGCAGGCGAAAATGATATTGGAAAATATCCCAAACCCAGACCATGAGGTAAGACTGGATTCACAGTAATTCTTGGAAAAAATACTTGGTAGGAAGTACATTTCTTAACTCTGGATGATAATTTAATTATAAAAATGAACTTTAAAGAATAGTATTAATAAATGAAGCCTGTCATGTTTCTGCCAAGGATTTCAAATAGCTTTGCCAACCTACTGTTGTCAGACTTAATATTATTTTACAAAAGAGGTGATGCAGATACCTCCTTTGTGTAAATTTAGAAATCAGTGCAAAGAGAAATCAAGACTCAGAACCAGAAAGAAAGGATAGACATAAAATCTAGACTGATCCATAGCTCAAAGTGGTAATAACATTTAACTTCTGAAATTTTAATCTATAGTTCATTATATTAAAAAAAAATTTATATAAATCTTAAATCTGAAAAATGATCTGGCCAATAATTACAGAAGTGAAAACAATTTAAAGACTATTGTTCTTTAAGACATTATTTTGAGATATTATTCTACAGAGCTTACGACTTGCAAAATAAATAAAATACTAAGTTTTGGGCTTTTGGTATTTTCATAATTTGCTGTATACCTAATTTTCTGGAAATACATTTATTCTGAAAAATGAAAGTTAACTTATAATATGTGTACCACTTTTTGGAGTATATCTTGGTACAGCTTCTATAGAGGGTTAGTTTAGCAATATCCATCAAAACCCACAAATGCTCAGGCCCAGCAGTTGTGCTGCTTGGATTCTCCATGTGCACATGTGGGAAGTGAGAGGAGTGATGAATACGCGCGACTGTTCCCTGCAGCAGTGTCGTTAACCGACGTGTGTCTCAACGGGGCTGTTAAGTAAACTCTGATAAATCCGGACAGCGGAATACCATGCAGCATTAAAAAGAACAAGGAAGATTCTTCTGTACTGTAATGATCTTCAGGATTTGGGGAATTAAAAAAAAGCACGGTGTAAAATTGTGTGTTTAGTATACTGCCATTTCAATCACAGGGGGACAAGGAAGACTGTGTATTCTTTTCCTATAGATAAATATAAAATAACTCTGGAAAGATACATAAAAACTTATAATAGTGTTTGCTGCTTGGAAGTGGGAGGAGCTGGATGCCTAGGGGAACAGGGATAGGGGAGAAAGTTTTCTTAAACATATTTACCCATTTAATAAAAGAAAATAAAAAGGGGCCTGTAAAAGTTAGAGGGAGATACCTTTAATACGTGGCGTATTTTATTTAGTGGAAACTTCATTTATTCAACAAATATTTATTGAGCACCTACTATGCCACCAGCACTTTGGTAGGTTCTGGGGATATGGTAGTAAGCAAACAAAAAAGACAGAAATTCCTGCCCTCATAGAGGCAGGGGGAGGGAAAAGTGGTAGGTTATAGACAGTAAACAATATAAGAAGGTCGTAAGTATCATGAAAAATCAAGCTGGGAATGGGAATAGGGAATGCTACAGGAAGTGGGGAGATGGAGAGGGTTAGACATTTTAAAATAAGGTGGCCTTAGAGCAAATTTTAGAAGAGGGTGAAGAAGAAAGTCGTGGTTATCCGAGGATAGAGCCTTCGAGGCTGAGGGATCATGTAAAGGCCCTGAGGCAGGAATGTGCCTGGAGCATTGGCAGAACAGCCAGGGCCTGGTGTCGATGGAGTGTGGCAGGCAAGTGGGAGATGAGGTTAGAGTGGTAGCAGGTGGCCACATCACACCAGGCTTTTCCTCTGAGCAAGGGGGTAAACTGTTGGAGGCTTTTGAGCAGAGGAGTGACCCAGTCTATGACCACAGTGGCCTTGACCACTGTGCTGAAACAGGCCGTAGTAGGGGCAAGGGTAGAAGCAGGGGAGCCAACGCAGTAACCCAAGTGGGAGGTGGTGGTGATCGTTGAGTGATAGAAGCAGTTACATTCTCAGTGTATTTTAAGGTTGAGTCAGAGCAGGATTGGCAAATAAAGTGGATGTGGGGTGTGAGAGAAAGAGGGGTCAAAAGTGACTTTAAGGGTTTTGACCTGAGCAGCTGATGCATTGAATTGGGTGGGAAGCCTGCAGTGGAGCATGAGCAGGTGGAGGGCAGCGGGGGCGTGGTCAGGAGCTGGGTTTGCACTTGTTAAGTTTGAGATGCCTATTGGATGTCCAAGTGGAGATGTCATCTAGGCAGTTGGATATGTGATCTGGAGTTCAAGAGGAGAGGTCCTGAACTTGTGGTGGTGTGTATTTCTAAAGAGAGGTCAGTAAGAAGGCAGTGTGAACTTTTTTCTTCAAGTTTTATATTATTCTCTCTTAAGAGAAAAACAGTATTCCAGCCCACTGTTATTCATGTGTTCAAATGAAGTCTCTTAGATAAGCAGTAGTCAGAAATACTACTAACAGTTAACACTTAAAAGGATGTTTAACTACCTGCCAGGTATGGGTCTGAGCTCTTAACATAGATTAACTTGTTTAATCCTCACACCAAATCTTTGCAGAGTAGGTAGAATTATTATTCCGTTTTCACAGATGAGAAAACTGAAGAAGAGAGGGGGTACAGTACCTTGCCAGGTTCACAGCTAGTAAGAGGCAACGGTGAAATGTGAAATCGAAGTCTAACTCCAGAGTCCATGCTCTTAACATTATGCTAATGATATGAGATACGGCAGCCCTTTCAAGTTTTCAGAGTTGATTAAAATACAGGTTATATTACTAAAGAAGTATGTTTGTTCATATTTTTAAATTGTCTTTATTGCATAAAATTTTAACACTATGCAAAATTCCAGTTAGTATCTATAAAGACATAATGAATATGAATTTTGTTTTAATAATGTTGCTCACTGTTTAGGTCACTAGAATATTAAAAGTTGCCAAACCCAACTTTGTGGTTATGAAGTTATTGGCAGGAGGACATAAAAAGGAATCTAAGGTACGTACATTGTGGGAAAAATGGCCTTAAATTATTGAAAAATTTTTTTCCAATAATATGCATAAATGTTATTACCCCCCCAGAAAATGTTAAGACACTCATTAAAATAAACATCCTAAAAGAGATACAGCACACAGGAGATTAACTAGAGCTTGCCATTTTGCCTTGAAACGTATAGATTTTGACTTAAAAAGCCTACCTTTCCCTTCTCCTTCCTTCCTCCATGTAAATAATGGAATGACTTGGGGTAAAAAAGAAAATAGATAAAAACAAATTTCTGGGAGAGGTATTTATAAAGTCATCCATCCTTTGGAAAGGGGAATACTTCAATAATTAAAGACTTTTTTTAATGGCTCAGGAGATGGGAGATGTGTAAGCTTTCCTTGTCAGGTGTAACTGTTTAATCAGCATCTCACTGCAGGGGTTCTGCACTGAGCAAGAGGACAGCCCGGCTGTCCCCATCCCTGTGTTTACTCTGGTTTTTCCCATGTCTGTCTGCCTTCTCACCCGCTCTGCTTGACCAGTGACTCGCACTGGCATTGCTTAGTACTATCAGTGACCCTGGAACTAAAAGAGTTGCTGACCCATGATCTAATTGAACTCCTTTCCTGTAACTGAAGTCCATTTTCCCTTGTTAAGTACTCAGTGAAGATAGAAAACAGCTGGTCAGCATGTTGTCTACCCTTCATAAACCAGAGATAAGCTGATCATTTTTTTTCTCCAGCTTAGTGCCTAACTTAACTTTGTCATTTAACCAGTATTGCATCTTTCTCCTGCCTCTTCTCTAAAAACACAGGAAACTAAAAAAGTCTTTTGTTTACTGTCCAAAAATTTGTAGATATATAAACTTTCTGATTTTCTTTCTAGGTTCCTCCCGAATTTGATTTCTCTGCCCACAAATATTTTCCTGTTGTGAAACTTGTTTGAGAGAGACTGAAAAACTAATCATAAAGGAGTGGAATCTAATATCAGATTCCTCTCAGAACATACATCCATCAGTCTTACCACGTAACATGAAGTGAAATGGATTTCTTGGATAACAAGTCATTATAAGGAATACTTTTAGTTTGATAGCCTTATATGACATGAATGAAAACTGCTGTTTTAAAGTGGTTTATTATGTTCCATGGATGAAACTGGTCTTATTGAATGCATTGATGAACATTATATGGTTTTATTACAGATTTAATCATAAATCATTTTTTATGAATGATGGAGTGAAAATAGTGTTTGTAAAGGTTAATAAATTTCTTGACAAAAATGCACTGCTGGAGATGAAAAATGAGAACACTTTGTGATACATGTTAAGAACTGAAGGCATTTGCTCTAACATTTGAGTAGTTAAAAAAAAATTTGAGTACTAAAAGTTTCAGATCAAAGGATTAACATTTGTATGGGGTTTTGGCAAAAATACATCTTAATGGGGCCTTTGGGGGGCCTCTGAGCTATAAAAGGAGGTTAGGTGGGTTAAATGGGGGAGTGTGGTTTTATGTCACAATATAAATGATAGCTATCTATAAGGATACAGATTTTTTTTAAATTCTTTAACTTTTACTGTTGGCACTTTTTAAAAGATTACAGATTTCATTTGCTAGAAACATTTAAAAGACAGAAATACATAGATTGTTAATTTTAAGGTCTAGGTTTAAATGTGGCATGTTCCTTTTTGTTTACTTCTTCATGTTCATTTTAACCCATGAAACATTTTCAAATGAGGGGGTCAGTCCCTGTGAATATGCTCTGGCTTTGAAAAGCTGACCAAAATCTACCTGTTCCTTCAAGTGCCGTGCCCACAGCCAGATGCCCCACCCTCCCTGTGCTCATTCCTCTCCGTCTGCTCTGGTGTTCTCGCTCATGCTGCCATGGCAGCTGTCCAAGCCTCCTGGGGCCTTCCCTTTTGTCCCCCCGTAGTATGCAGTACTAATGAGCAGTATGAGCTACAACAGGCCTTAAGTTGGCTTTTGTGGCTTGGTCTAAGACTAAGCCCATTGTGGTCGAGTCGATTCTGACTCAGTGAAAATTATACATTTGGTCTGTGGTAAAAAGTAGTCAAGAAATCAAACGACGTATTGCACTGGGCCCATCTGCTACAAAAGACCTCTTTAAAGTTTTTAAAAACCAAAGACATCACTTTGATTACTAAGGTGGTCTTTTCAGTTGCCTCATGCATGCAAGAGTTGGATCGTGAAAAAGAAGACCGAAGAGGAGCTGATGCACTCAAATCAAAATATTGAATATACTGTGAATGCCAGGAAGAACCAACAGAAGAAATACAAACAGAATGCTGCTTAGAAGCGAGAATGGCGATACTTCAGCTCAACTTACCTTGGACCACATCATCAAGAAAGACCAGTTGCTAGAAAAGGACGTCATGTTTGGTAGAGAGGGTCAGTGAAAGGAGGGAAAACCTCAATGAGATAGGTTGACACAGTAGCTACCGATGATCATGAAGATGGCAGGCACAGACCGTGCAGGGTTTCTTTCTGTTGTACACGAGGTCACCCTGAGTTGCAGTTGACTCACCAGCAACTAACAACAACACAGTAAGAAGGGTTCTGAATTCCAACTGTCTAAACTCTGGTCTGACACCTTTCTTGCAAACATACTGAAACTTTTTCTGGAAATACTTTAAAGCAGCTAACCTGTCATTTCTTTGTAACCTACATATCTGATTGGTCCCCTAGTGTGGATGAAGGTTACTAAGCAAACAGTTCTGACTCAGTTACAGACACACTGAGGCTACCTTTTAGGAATGGATCTTCCTAAGAGCAAAGTGTCTGTATTGTTAACCCTTTGTCAACTGAAAAGCAAAAAATTTATTAGTGTGTTACTGACAGAATCGTGTGCTTTCCTTTGAGGCATTTGCTCTGTTCAAGGATTAAAAAGGGGCTAAAAGGCAAAACTTCCGTTACGTGGAAAATTAGGCTGTCTGGGACCACATCCCTGATCAATCACAATCATTTATTTGGACTTAGCACCCAGGAAATACATGTCAAGCACCCATCATGGGATTGGAATCTTTGTGGGATGTACAGTACTACAAGCAAGGTGTGGTTTATGTCACTCAACTCAGGGTTTTTACTCTGGTTTAGAGGGGATAATTTTATTCTGCTAAGGCATAAGGATGAAAAACAAAGCATTTGTTTCAACTGGTTTGGGCCTCAGTTTATAAAAAGTTCATTATCTGAAGTTTCTATATTTTTCTAACTTCAAGGTGAGAGAATATGTCATTTACTTTACCAGAGATACACCAACAAGGATAGAAGCATTTTACTTTTTTTTTTTAATTAGCAAGATTTTAAAGTTAATCATGAATACATAAAATCCAACTTTCTGAATTAAAAAAAAAAAGCTCATGGAAAGACAGTTACTTCAAAAGTAATCCTTCAGTGTACATATAACCAGAATTTCATCAATCAGCTTTTAAAACATGCGAAGGGACAGTGGTTTAGTACACTTCAAAAAAGTGTTGCCCTCCGAGCTGAGAAACAACACATAAACATACAAATATTTGAATACATAATTAAGATAAACCATTTCCCCAACTTTGACACTAAAACATTTTCAGCCTAATCATGTGAAAAAAATTTAACCCACAGTTAATGGAACCATCTTTATTATTTTAAATTTAAATATCTTTTCTAAAATTATTTCAAAGGCAAGTGTTCAAAGTTGTTCAGTGCCTCAGACTATCATTATGTATAATTAAAAATTAATCTTTTAGGCCAGAGAGTGGGAGGAGTAGACAGATCCACTGGACCTTAAATGACCCTTCTTCATTATTCACAGTTCTCTTCCAGCATTCCACACTCTACTATGAATGGACAACCAGTTACTACAAGTGGTAACAAAACAATGCTAGTTATCACTCTGGTTATTTAATGTAGCATAATTAATTATTTAACAGGTAATGGTTCATTTTTCAAATTCCATCACGCGTAAGTGCAGTGTGAAATCTTATCCAAGTTTGCTTAGAAAGTCTCCATATGCAGTCCTATTTGCAGGGGTAAAAAAATCAAATAAATAACTCTATCACTCCTGTCTACACACCATTTGAGTATAGAGAGGAAGGTGTAAATTAGATACTTGCTAAAAGTAGGTTTTAATTTTAATAAAGAATAGCTGCTTATTTAATTTTGGATGAACCCAAAAGACCAAGGTCGGGATTTGATATGTATTTGATGCTTGTTGCACAGGTTTGTTTTGCTTTGTTTTTTTAAACAGCCATCACACCTCTTGTTACCTCAGAATTCGTGCCTGAGATCACAGGAGAACCACTGGGGTGACTGCCTGGAGAAGTCCAGGTACACATCCTCCTGAATGGGTGGCCTCAGATGCCTCTGTACACCAAGTTATCATGATTGTTTTTCACTTATATTGATATCCCATCTCATTTCACAAATGGTTTAAGGTGAACCACTATCCTTAAATCTACAGTTTAAAAGCAGATTCTTAAGAGATCCCTAAGGGATGAAGGGAATTATCTGGGAAGATAGTTTTAAAATCAAGGAGTATTTTCTCAGCAACTCTGTGCACATTAATTAAACGAGACACCTAGAGGTTTCATTAATTATTTGAGAAAGCAAGAATTTATATCAACCCTAAGACTAACACATAAAGGAACGCTGGAAAAAGATAAAGGTCTTATAAGCTACTTTTATATCCTCCTTCAGCTGCCTTTTCTCAGTGAGGGTAAAAGGATATCCTACATTCCTACATGAAGAACATTCAAGTCTGAAATCCTAATATGAATGCATTATGTCAGCACACCTGCGTGTGAGTCCAGGCACCAAGCTCCCCTGCTATCTGGCTCCTGTAAATTACATAACCTCTCTGGGCCTTACTATCCTCTCCACCAAATGACCTCTGAGGCCCTTGCAGCTCAAATTCTGTGAATCTAAATGTATTCTAATAGGCGCCACCACTTACTCAACCTTAGAGATGCTCACTGAAAGCAAGGCAGGAACGTGACTGCCAGCCATTTGCAGGAAAGAGCTGATCCGCCTTAAATATGGGGGAACCAACTGAAGTCAAACCTATTGTCACTGCTACCAGTGTGGATTATGATAAAACAGTCACTCTAAGTCCATTTTGAAAATTAACATTAACCTTTGATTTTTAAATCAGTTTTGTGATAGTCATTTTGCCACAGCTAAATGTATAAACTGACAAAAATGAACTATTTCTCTTGCCTTTCTAAACTGTCCCAACTTGTAACACTGTAAATATCCTTCAACATCAGTTAACTTTCTTTTCTTTTACTCTTGTGATAAAGTAGGCACAGATTTGTCCACAACAAACCAGCCCTCACATGGCTGTGCCTCCCACACTGGGCTCTGCTGCAGGCTGCCGGCACCCTCTCCGCTAGGCCTCTGCTGGGTCCGAAGTCCAATCCACTCGTGTCTCTTTTTGGTAAGATCTACTTATTACCGAAGATTTTGCTTAACCCACATATACTAACCAAAGCAAGTACAGACCACAAATGCTCAAATCACAAGTTACTTAATAGCCTTTTGTACATTAAGGATGACGGGTTATTATACAAGTAGTCTTTTTAGAAATTCTCACACAAAACAGCTTTGTGTCTATACTTGTTAAAACTGTTGCTAGATGACATTTTTGTTAATAGTCAGTGCTCTAGGCCCTTGACTATCAGGAGTGAGTGCACGAGAGTAGAGGGCAATCCTCATTCAGTCTTTCCCAGTGAGACCAGAAATAATGGGCTGGGACCAAGTCCCTCGGCAAAGCCTGTGGAGGAGACAATGCCTCCAGAGGGGACCGAGGGGGCGTCCTCTAAGTGTGGTGGCCCTCTTCATAGCATCAGAAGACTGACTCTTCCCTCACGCCTTTTTGTTTGTTTTTAAAGAACGTTCTGTTCCAGAATAAACAAGCACCACTGTCACCATACTTGAAGTAGAACTTGTATTTTTTGGTGTTGATCTTTTTCATGAAATGCCTGTTAACCAAAAACTTAACAAATTTTGATATCCTAATATAGACACTTCAAAAGTACTCCCAAAAAGTATCTAAAAGGACAATTCCATTTTTCCCACACAAAGTACATACTAAAACTCCACAATAATCATCTTTAGATGTAATTTCACTGAGTACTTTTCAGTTTTGCACGTTCAATTCCACATGAATTATTTTATCATCATCTGTGTTTAATCCTGATGGGAAGTGTGTGTTTCCACTTTGATTCAGAGAGTATGATTCCTCTTCTCACGCTGATCAAGTAAATTTATGGTATCTCTTTTTTTATCTTCAGCATTAAAAACTAAAAAGGAAAGAAAAGAAACACACAAATACACACTCACATACATTCTAATATTAAACAGCTGGAGAAACCAGCCCAGGCAAATCCCACGTGGCATAAGTTTCTACACCTCACCAACAACACTGTAAGTTGGAATTCAAGATATTAAAAAAGAGACTCTATATATGGCCAACAATATGCCACAAAACAAAGCTAAAATACCTAAAAAAAAAAAAATTATCCTGAATGCAGCCCAGAGAGGCAGAAATTAAAGACAGAATGAGAAGATCTAACTTCTAATCACGAGTTCAAAAAGGAATAAGGAAAGGAAGGAACATTCTTCAAGGAGATGTTGACTGAGATTTCCCAGAGGACTCAGTCTGCCAGATGTTAAAGCTGTTAGAACAGTGTTGTACAAAGTGAGGTGACAGAGAAATCAATCAAATAGAAAATCCAAAAATAGACCCAAGTACATATGGGTCTAAAAAATTTACTATTTGTTAAAGGTGGCATCTCAAATCACTGGCTTTGAGATGATGCTGGGCCAGCTGGATAGCCCTTTAGAAAAAGATAAAATTGGACTTACACACTTGAGGCCATACACCCACATAAACTTCATATGAAGCAAATGACTCCGATCTAAACGTCAAATATGAAAGCAGAGGATGATTCTGGAACAATGGTGGCAGTCTGTTAATCTCTCTGAATCCCTACCTAGAGCAACTAGATAAAAAACTCAAAAGCCATGGGCATTTATAACAAAACTAGATGACCAGGAATCCCTGCAGGAATCATTCAGTCAAAATACAAGCAGTCAAAGACAAACCACAGCCAGCCACATGTATGACAGCAGCATCTGTGTGTAAAGAACACAGGAAAGCAAGAAGCATCAACGCAGCTGAGAACAGAACTCCAAAGAGCCAACAGGGACACACCAGAAAGCATGCTGGCCCAGTGTGCAGGTGGCTGCTGACGACGGGAGGCTCCCGTGGCAGCCCATCATAAGGTATCCATGGTGAAGACTAGCAGAGTGGGCGAAGTCCGAGCCCCACGGACTCCTGACACTAATCTGCAGGGCTCCTTTCCAGGTAGAGCCCAGAGAGAGGAAAACTGCTGAGCAGGGACAAGGACAAGAGAGACAAAGGAACCTGAAGGTCCAGATAAAAAGTGGGGAAGCCTCCACTGTCCAAAGAAGATGAGGCAATTTGAGGTGCCAAAAAGATGATAAATGAAATTGAATGAAACCCATCAAATATGTTTACATCCATGAGCTTACAATATTTTTAAATGGTCATTTTAAATGGTCACCTTCAGAGGCTGACAGGAAAACAATTCATTATGATGAAAACTGGTAAACGGCAAGAAAGAAGCATTGATACTGCCTCTCCTATAGGACAATACTACTGGGTGAACAAACAATAGATGAGGGAAAATGTCTGTTTATAAAAATATTCTAGTTAACAAATGAAATAGAAATGATAGAACTAGGATGTTGTTGCTGGTTGCTGCTGAGTCGATTCCAACTCATGGTGACCCCGTATGTACAGAATAGAACTGCTCCATAGAGTTTTCAAAGCTGTGACCTTTCAAAAGCAGATCACCAGGCCTGTCTTCCGAGGCACCTCTGGGTGGGTTCAAACCGCCAACCTTTCGACTAATAGGTGCTCAACCGTTGGCACCACCCAGGGACTCCTAACAGAAACAGGCCCTGAACAACTGCTGCTGCTAACAGCACAAAAAGACACCGGGCAGTTATTACGTGCCTCTAAAGAAAGAACGAACCACCACCTAGGGTCTTGCCAGGGGCTGGAGCCTGAACCTAAGTCTGATCAAGCCTCTGGATCCAGCTGCTGATCTGCAGGACATGAAAACTAAAAAACCAAACCTGTTGCTGTCCAGATGATTCCAACTCATAACGACCATATAGGACAGAGTAGAACTGCCCCATAGGGTTTCCAAGGAGCGACTGATGGATTTGAACTGCCGACCTTTTGGTTAGGAGCCAAGCTCTAACCACTGCGCAACCAGGGAACATGCTAAACTGCAACATGAATCAGCAACATCCAGACTGTAGGAAACTCTACAGGTCAAACAGCTTGGGTTCCTTAACTGATGTAAAGAAAAGAAAGGAATGGAGGGGGAACTTGGAGATTGAGAGACTTAAGATATCAAATTTAAGAAAACGGGCAAGACTATAGTGTCCAGGGATGCCATCTTGGGTGACAAACCCATAAAGAAGACAAGGAAATGACCGCTCTAAAGGTGGCTATTACTGAGGGGGAAGGTGGCTGCCGGCATTGGGACAGGGGACGCAGAAGGGTCTCAGAAGTGGCTGGCCAAGTTCTGACTGGGGAGGCGGCGATGAGGTATTCACCTTCTAAGAACTCACTGTTCTGTATGGTTTTCTGAAGCTGTGTTTTAGAGACTAAAAAATTTGAAAGCATTCAAATACAAGACGAATTCCTTTAAACACCAGAAGTGGAGAAAACCTTTCTAACCAGGATTCAATATCCAGAAGCAATAAAAGAGAAGAGAAAATTTCTTGAAATGTTGCATGGCAAAAAAAATACCATAAGCAAAACAAACTGGCAGAAAGTGTCTACAACTTATATCACAGATAAAAGTCAATCTCCCTAACATATAAAAAGAGCTCTTAAAAATTAAGGAAAAAAAACACCAAGAATCCAACAGAAGAATGAATTTAATGTGTGTGTGCTGGGGGAGGCAGGGCTTCCTTAAAGAATAATTCCAGCTAAAAAATGTGAGGGGATGACAGAAAAGTTGCCACCTTGCAACCCCCAAAGTAATAAGAGGTTTAGGCAAGGCTCCTGAATGGGTAGCAGAGCCACACACTCTCAAAGCATCACCCTCACAGGTTACTGATTGCAAAGGGAAATGTGCCTTTGCCATGGAGACCTGGGATCAGACTTGGCATCACCAGCTGTGGGGCAGCCTGGCAATATGTGCCTCCCGGTGTGATATGAGAGAAGCACACATCAGCTACACAGCATTCAACCTGAAGCCACCCACCAGGAAATGGACACATCCAGAATGTGACTTATTTTAAAAGACACGGGTCTGGACACTTCAATAATTCAAAATAATAGTAATAATAATAATAATACAAAGTGCAGCTATAAAAAAAGCTGCTAGGACACTGTACATAGACTGGAACTTCTTTTTTGATAATTGTTATGGATTAAATTGTGTCCCCTAAAAATGTGTGTCAACTTGGCTAGGCCATGATTCCCAGTATTGTGTGGTTGTCTACTATTTTGTCATCTGATGTGATTTTCCTGTGTGTTGTAAATCCTGCCTCTATGATGTTAATAAGGCAGGATTACAGGCAATTATGTTAATGAGGTAGGACTCAATCTACAAGACTGGGTTGTGTCTTAAGTCAATTTCTTTTGAGATATAAAAGAGAAAAGCGAGCACAGAGACTGGGGGGACCTCATACCAGCAAGAAAGTAGTGCCAGGAGAAAAGTGCGTCCTTTGGACCCAGGGTCCCTACACTGAGAAGCTCCTAGGCCAAGGGAAGACTGATGACAAGGACCTTCATCCAGAGCTGACAGAGAAAGCCTTCCCCTGGAGCTGACGCCCTGAATTTGGACTTCTAGCCTACCAGACTATGAGATAATAAACTTCTGTTTGTTGAAGCCATCCACTTGTATTTCTGTTACAGCAGCACTAGATGACTAAGACAATAACGTACAGTGATCAAGTGGTCACCCAGCCATTTTGTTGGGAAGTCCCTAAATGTCACTGAAGAACAAAAAACAATCTTGTAACCAATAATCTAGGGGCTTGAACCCAATGAGCAGAAAGACTTTCTGAAACATCTTTATCATGCTGGGCCTCAACCCTTTGCCTCCCTCTACCACCCCTACTTTCAACGGCTTCCAAGGAAAAGAAAGTCTCCTTCAAATGATCGATTACTTACAACATTATTGTTGAAATTCATTGTATGGTCAGTCCAAAAGTGAAGAACCAGAAAGGGGACATGAAGGACACAAAGAAGCACAAGAAATGTGACCCCATCACCGTTCTTACTGTTTAGGCTTTTGTCATTTCCCAAAAAGGCTGCCTGCTTGTCTGTTTCGGATTCTGCCTCATTTTCATCTGTGTTGTACGCATCATCTCCTCCCAGTTTTTGCTGGTTTCTCCCTGTAACATCGACACAGACATGTAAAACATAAGCGACATCACTTCTCTATTTATGCCAGAGGAGCACCAGTGCCCAGGTCCTGGGGGCTTAGCATCTAACAGGCATATCTTTCTCCTTCCTTTCAGACAATGGTGGGGGACTGAATGCTTGCTTCCAATGCAGATACCATGCAGGGGCCCTCATACGCAGGCACCACTTCAGTTCTACTCTGTGGAAAACACGGCCCTAAACAAAAGGCTGCAGTAGGAAACTGACTAAACCCAAATCCCAGTTTTTAAGAGATGATGAAATCAAGATTAAAGGGAAGGTACCAACCACTGTTTTAGGAAACACCAGGTTTCTATGTGTCAACAGCATCTCAAAAGGACTCATGCCTCCAAGAGAAGGTAACAGTGACTATTGTGAACCAAAGGATAAAAACTGTCCATCATACAGAATTAGATCATTTATGACTACATGCCTCCCCGGAGGAAACAGCAACCCGAAAAGAAGATCAGGCTAAAATGCACCCAAGAGACATACTTAAAGGGTTTAACTTAAATATTTTATATCCATATACAGGTAGGTGAAGAAAATCTTTTTTGAAAAAGCCATGTCTGGAAAAGTCAGCTCTGATCGTATTTCTCTGCACTGCCTGAGGTGGACTCAGAGCCAGGCCTGCGTGCCCTGTAGGTTATTCTGCAATTAGCCTGTGACAAAGACACGTAGAGCGAAGGTATCACACAGGCCTGTGTGTCTCGGGCACATGCACCTCTGTGACCAGCTGCTGAACAGCCTGAACCACCAGCGCCCCGATGAGCCATGCCAGGTTTTCCTTCCCTACCTCCCCCAGGGTACATGTTACTGTGGGGCAGTGCGGACAGCAGGGGCCAGAGCAGGGAAGCTGACAAAATGCAGCTCTGTAACTGGGAACTTGTGAGGACACGTGCTTCAGAAAGAGAGCGGTAATGAAAACCAGATTTAGATGGAATCAGCATACACAAATAAGCGCACTCCCCAACTTCCGCACCTTGTTCCGCCCCAGAGCACAGGCATCGTCTCCTAACTGCTCCTGGCTCGGCTGGGATTGAAAGTTTCCACATCTTTAAGGAACCAAAATACATCCCAGAATATTCTGTGGCTCTCAGTTTCCCACACTTCCCTGTATTTCTTTAAAAAGTCAACTGATCCAGAAAGGTGGATTCCCGTGTCGCTTTTCCTCAATGCTAAAATACACATTAGACTCCATGTACCTAACCGTTCACTCATTCACTCACCCACCAGGCCTTCACTGAGTACCCACGCTGGACCTGACACTGCATGAGAAAGAGGACACGGACAGGACAGGTGGTCTGCCTGCCAGGAGGCATGTTTCCTCAACGCCAAGCAGTCCTCTCACGGTCTTCCACCTGAAAGTCCCCTCGACTTCCCGTTAATAGTATTTCTGAACCTCAAAGTGCCAAAGTGTGCATCGCTCCTCCTTCCTGCCTCCAACTTGAAAACAAACAAAACGAACCACCAAATCGTAAGCTGCTGCTGGAGAGAAGTCACAGAGATCCTGCTGTGTCAGGAAGGAGGCCACGACGGCCAAGTGCCAGCAGAGTGGAGTCAGCAGGCAGCCCGGGGCCCTCTACCCACCTTGCTCATCTGCACCATGCTCCTCCTCCTGGTCCTCACGGATGACAAGCTGGTCCCGCTCAGGGCCGTCAGTCTCTATATTTTCCTGGCTCGCCAGCAGGGCAGCTGGCAACTGTGGGGTTTGGCCAAGTTCTCTGGCTCCCCCAACACCTTTTCCCTCCACGAGCTTGTCGTCTTTGGCAGCCGGCGCTTGGCCCGGCTCCTGCGGCAGCCCCAGGCCAAGCCTCTGAGTGTCCTCCTCGCGGACAACCTGAATCTCATTTGTTTCCTCTGCACACAGAACACAGCCAGCTGTCACCTTACAGGCATTTAATTCAAATTAAAGACAGACAACGTGTGCCACCTGATTACCAGGGCCCTCCCAAGGAGCGTGGATGGAGTGGGCCGCACATGGGGTAGCAGTTGGGTAGATTTATTTTGTGAGCTCAGGCGTCTCTCTGCCTGAGGCTCATCTTCCAAACTGTGAGCAAGAGAAATGTCATTTAGAAAAAAATAGCAATTACAGCGATGGACCAAGTGGAGGAGGGTGTGCTTACTGCTGGCTTTATTTGACTGTCTTATCTGAGACAAGTACTTGGAGCCAGGGCACGCCAGCCTACAGGTACACAGCAACCCCCACTGTTCCCAAATGGCAGCTGCCCAGGGCTTGGCCACCTCTCAAACCCACCAATGTCCCAAATAAAAGTACAGCCAATAGCCTAGACCCTGCTTTACAAAGAACAAGGCGCTTAGTTTACAAGGAGACATCTATAAGACAAGGTAAGCCCTGCGGCCCCAATTCCAGGTGCCCAGAAACACTCACCTGCCGCCTACCAGCCCCATGACTGAGCTCGCTGTCCGCCTCAAACAGCACACTCTGTCCTTGCGTGTATATATGGAGTGGAAGCCATGAGCCGCTGCTTTGTTTTTCTTTAAGTGGGGCTCTGGAGGGGGCTTACACGTGTAACTGCCTGGCCTCAACTTACCCTTCTCAGCTTGTCTCTTCAAATCCAAAGCTATTTCAGAATTGGGGGCTGGTGTCTGGCGCTGGGCGTTGCTGAGTACATTTCCCTTCTCTTGTGGCACCTCTGCCTGCAGCAAGCCTGCATCCTGCAACCTGGCCTGAGGCTCGCTGAGGAAGTGATGCTGAAAGAGGAGCACAAGATGGTCAGCCAGGGGCTCTGTGACCATGAACCAATAACCCCAGCAATGCAATGGACCACCATGCCCATGTGACGAATGAGAACACTGAAACCCTGAGAAATGCCGTGATCTGCCCGTCACACCCTGTCACATGGCACAGGCAGAACTTGCATCAAAAAACTTGAGGTTGAGTCAAGATCACCTGGGAGGTAATTTCAATAATGAACAGAACAATTAGGCAGAGAGCAACAAGGAAGCGGATGACTTAACACCACAGACCAACCAGACCTAACAGACACACCCACCAAGAGTAAAATACACATTCTTTTCAACTGTACATAGACTATTCTCCAGGATGTTAGGCCATAAAACAACACTCAGTAAATTTAAAGACTGAAGTCATACAAACTATGTTCTCTAACCATAATGGATGAAATTATGTATCAATAACAGAATGAAATTTGAGAAATTTACAAATATGTGGAGATTAAATAACATATTCCTAAGTAACTAATGGTCAAAGAATAAATCACAAGGCATATTCAGGAAATACTTTGAGAGGAATGAAAACAAAAACACAGCACACCAAAACTTGTAAGAGGCAGCTTAAGCAGTGCTTAGGGGTAAATTTATAGCTGTAAACACCTATATTAAAAAAGTAGATCTCAAATTGAAAACCTAACCTTCCACCTTAATATACTAAAGCAAGAAGAGTGAAGGAAATAATAAGGATTAGAAAACAATTTAACGAAATAGAGAATAGAAAGCCAATAGAGAAAATCAAGGAAACCAAGTTAGTTCTTTGAAAAGATGGACAAAATTGACAAACCTTTAACTAGATTAACCAAGAAAAAAAGAGAGAACACGCAAATTAATAAAAAATGAAAGGGGACATCACTACCAACTTCACACAAATAAAAAGGATTACCATATTTTTATGCAAATAACACATGCCTTCTATGTTTGTTTGCCAACCGCGCCCTCCCCCGCGAGCTATTTTCATAAGCGCTACTATTCCAAGTTTTTTTACATGTTGCTGTAAAAAAAAACAGCATAGTGCACTTGTGAAAATACCTTGCAGGGGGAGGGTGCGGTTGTCAAATAAACATAGAAGGCACGTGTTATCTGCATAACAATATGGTATAAGGGAATACTATGAACAACTGTAGGCCAACAAGTTAGATAACTTAGATGATACAAACTCCTAGAAAAACACAAACTACCAAAAGTGACTAAAGAAAAAATAGAAAAATCTGATAGACCTATAATAAGTAAAGAAATTTAATTAAAAACTTCCCACAAAGAAAAGCACAGGCCCAGATGGCTTCATTGGTGAATTCTATCAAACACTTAAAGAAGAATTTTAATACTAAGTTTTTACCAACTTTTCAAAAAAAAAAAAAAAAAACAGAGGGAACACTTCCCAACTTATTCTGAGCCCAGTATTACCATAATACCAAAACTAGACAAAAAAGTTAAGCTACAGACATTAAAATCCTCAACAACATACTAACAAAATAAATCCAGCAACACATAAAAGGATTATACACCACAACCAAATGGGATTTGTCCAGGAATGGAAGGTTAGTTTAACATCCAAAAATCAATCAATGTAATACATCATAGAAATGGAAACCCTAGTGGTGTAGTGGTTAAGAGCTACGGCTACTAACCAAAAGGTGGGCAGTTCAAATCCACCGGACACTCCCTGGAAACTATATGGGGCAGCTCTACTCTGTCCTATAGGGTCGCTATGAGTCAGAATCAACTCGACGGCAAAAGGTTTGTTTTTTTGGTTTCATCATAGAAATAGGATAAAGGACAGAAAACACATGCTCATTCATCTCAACAGAGAAAAACCATTTGAAAAAATCTAACACCTCTTCTTGGTTTAAAAAACAAACAAACAAACAAAAAGACCGTTAAAACAAATGAGGAATAGAAAGGAACTTCCTCAACCTGATAAAGGGCGTTTGAGAAGAACCCACAGGTAACTTCAAACTCAAAGATGAAATGACTGAGTGCTTTCCCCTTGTATTCAAAAACAGACAGGATGCCCCTTTCACTTCTATTCAACATTTTACTGGAGGATCTAGCCAGGGAAATTAGGCAAGAAAAAGAAACAAAAGGCATCTAGATTAAAAAGGAAGAAGAAAACCACCTCTATTTGCAGATTACATGATACTGTGTATAAAAAATCCTAAGGAATCCACAAAAAAATTATTAGAACTAATAAGTTTAGCAAGGTTGTAGGATATAAGATGAATATGCAAAAATCAACTATACTTCTTACATTAGCAATAAACAATCACAAAATGAAATTATGAAAAACAACTCCATTTGCAACAGCATTAAAAAATAATAAAATATTTAGGATTGAATAATAATATTTTATTATTATACAAAAGAAGTACAAGACACTGTTGAAAGAAATTAAAGATCTAAATAAATGGAAAGACATCCCATATTCATAGACTGGAAGACTTAATACTTTAGGACGGCAATCCTAATTGATCTATAGATTCAACATAATCCCTGTCAAATTCCCAGATCACTCCTTTGAAGAGACAGACAAGTTGATCCTAAAATGCATATGAATATTCAAGAGATGCAGATTAGCCAAAATCATCTTTACAAAGAAATATGTTAGAAGACTGACACTTCTTGATTTCAAAACTTATTACAAAGCTACAGCAATCAAGACTATGCATTCCTAGTCTGAGGGTAGAAAAATAGATATTAACTGAACAGAATTGAGAGTTCAGAAATGAACCTTCACATTTATGGTCAGCTGATTTTTGGCACAATGCCAAGACAATTCAATGAAGGAAAGAATAGTCTTTCTAACAAATGGTGCTAAGACAAATGGATATCCACATGTAAAAGAATGTAGATAGACCTCCTACCTCATACCATATACAAAAATTAACTCAAAATGGATCATAGACATAAATGTAGGAGCTAAAACTTATATAAAACTCTCAGAAGAAAACATGAGAATAAATCTTTGTGGCCTCGGATTAGGCAAAGCCTTCTTAGATATGACACCAAAAGAACAAGCTGCAAAAGAAAAAAATAGATAAAACTGCACTTCATCAAAATTAAAAATGGTTGTGCTTCAATGAACACCATCAAGAAAGTAAAAAGATAACCCACAGAATGAGACAAAACATTTAGAAATCATGTATCTGATATATATAAGCCCAAGATAACTGAACACATATATCCACACAAAAACATGTATACAAATGTTTGTAACAGCATTACTCATAATAACCAAAAGGTGGAAATAACCTGAATGTCCATGACATCTAGATAAACAAAACGTAGTATATCCATAAGTGGAATATTACTCAGCCATAAAAAGGAATAAAGTTACTGATACATGCTACAATGTGGATGAACCTTAAAAACATTATGCTAGGTGAAAGAAACCAGTCATGAAGACCACACATTGTATGATTTCTTTTATATGAAATGTCTACAGTAGGCAAATCCATAGAGAGAAAGTAGATTAGTGGTTGCCTAGGACTGGGGACTCATTAGCGATTTACAGCTACCCTATAGGGATCGACTTGATGGCAATGGGTTTTAGGGCTGGGGAGAGGCTATGGGGGAATAGGGAGTGACTGCTAATGGGTACAGGGCTTCTTTCTGGAGTGATGAAAATGCTTTGAAATTGATTTTGTGGTGATGATTGCACAACTTTGTAAATATACTAAAACCCAATGAATTGTAAACTTCATATCGGTGGACTGTATGGTATGGGGACTATGTCTCAATAAAGCTGCTATATTTAAAAATAAAAAAGTCTCCCAGAAGGCTCTGGTCAGTAGTTTCCTGGGCTCCACTTTACACAGGACGTAGGTTGCCAGCACAGGACACGGGGTCTGACAGAACTCGGCTTACAGTCTGCTCCACCACTGACCAGGAGTGCAACCCTGGGCAAGGTTCTTAACCATCACCATGGGCCTCAGTGTTCTCAGAACAGGAAAATAACAGTAATTCTCTCCCAGGGTAGCTGTGAGGTTTAAATGAAACAATTCCCATAAAGCCCTCAGCATGAACACTCTGGTCTGGAGCCAGCACACCTGGCCAGAGTCAGGGCATCGCAGGGAACAAAACCCGCAAGGGAGAGGAGAGATCAAAGCGCATCAGACAGCAGATAAAAGGAACAAAACGCCCAGAGAGAGGGTAGGAATACCTTCTCGGAAGCCCTGGCAGAAAAACTCAGGAATTACCTGCTGACTTTGGTCTCTTTTTTCATTCAGGTCTCTGGAAGCTATGGCTTCATTCCCCTTTCTGCTGATTTTCTCTATCTGCTCGTCACACTGCTCTTTCACCTCTTTCATCTGATTGATGCACTGGTTCCTTTGGTGACAGAAAGCAAAAGGACAAGGAATTATGGAGTGTCTGTTGTGATAGTGAAACGCACATCAGAGAGACACAATCAGTGTTTTCCCACCCAGGCACTTTACCCAAACAGGCCACCTAAGGACGGCTATGTGTGTTTTGGAGCCCTAGTGGCACAGCGGTTAAGAGCTTGGCTGCTAACCAAAAGGTCAGCAGTTCGAATCCACCAGCCGCTCCTTGGAAATTCTATGGGGGCAGTTCTACTATGTCCTATAGGGTCACTATGAGTCGGAGCTGACTAGACAACAACAAATGAAGCTTACTAAAAAAGTGTCATGTTGTTCTGTAACAGGTGAACTTCACTGGTTAAGAAAAACTGTTTTCAAACTACAATCTAACTCAGCCTGAGCTGCCAATTAGCTAAGATACTCTGGGGCGTTGCTTCAGCTTTCTACCTTAAATTTATTTTAAGAGTATCCCAACAAGCATCAGAGCTATAAAGCAGTTGAGAGAATTTCTAGTCATACTCCCTCCTACTGTCCTACGTGCGCCAGTGTCAGAGAGAGAGAAGCTGATAAGGCAGCTGGGAACCAGGCTCGCAGTTTTCTGCCTCTGTGCCCTGCACTCTCTACCACAGGGCCTGCTGTTCTGAGACCCAGGCACGCTGGAGCCAAGTGTGGGCAAGACACTTGATCCCCAACGCTCCTAACACACTTTTCAGCTCAAAGCATTTCCTGGGTCACAGCATACCCCCCACACACAGGGTATCAGGTGCTTGAGAAAGAACAAAAGACAGAGTTCCTGACCTCCGGCAGCTTACAGATCAAAGGCCTACTGAGAATTTTACTTAAATCAATTCCCACAACATACAAGCCACAGTTGGTTGACTCTGGCACCGTCGCTTACCACAGCAAACAGAGAGTGACATCTGTAAACTGAAAGAACTAAATGCGTTCGATTCATTGTTATCAAACAACCCAAACCCCAAACCTACGGCCATCGAGTTGATTCCAACTCACAGAGACCCTATAGGGTTTCCAGGGCTATAAATCTCTACGGAAGCAGACTCCACATCGTTCTTTCGAAGAGCCGCTGGTGGTTTCGAACCACCAACCTCTTGGTTAGCACTTTAACCACGACGCCACCAGGGCTCCTGTTATCAAACAATGTCACAAAAATGCAGGGTTAGCAAACGAGCAGGTGCACAGCCATTCCTGAACCTTTAAACCTACACCAGGTGAATAAGGTCTAGTGGTCAACACTGTTTCCACCTGCACCCAGCCCCTGTCAAAATCCAGAGCAAAGAGCCTCTCTCTCTCCCTGCCTTGCAGATGAACTTCAGCTTCCACGTTCCAGCCTGACAGCAACACAGAGAACAACCTCACACTCCTAGATGAGGCTCACATTCCTAGACTCTGGTTATGCAGATTGCGATGGTGTTACTTCCTGCAGGCCTCAGGTCCGTTTTTTCTTACATGTACACAGTGAATGTCCAGGTAATAAAAAACACAAAAAATCAGTTGCCACAGAGTCAATTCTGACTCATGGCGACCGTGTGTTTGTCAGAGTAAAACTGTGCTCCATAGGATTTTCAACGGCTGATTTTTCAGAAGTAGACTGCCAGGCCTTTCTTCTGCGGTGCCTCTGGGTGGACTTGAACTGCCGACTTTTTGATTAGCAGCTAAGCACGTTAACTCTGCCCCTCCCAGGGAATCTATCCAGGCAATAACTGGAGCTGACTTGTAGGGACATACAGGACTTGGCCACCAGTGATTATTCTAACAGTGCAACTGATGGCTGGATTATCATTACTGGAATGTTCTGAAACAAGAGTCCATATGGGCAGCTGACCCGATCATCAACACACTTATTGTTGCGGTATTACTATTACATTCCAGTACAGCTTTTGTAAATTCTATTTCCCCTGGCATAGAGATGAGAGTGAGCAGATTCATCTCATGTGCTGACTCTTAAGTGCTTTGAGGAGAAAGATGGGAAGGCTGCGTTTGGATGGAACACAGTAATCGCTTAGTGATGTCTGCCACAGGTGAAGGAGCAGAAAGTGGGGAGGTGTGTCCTGGGTGTTTGCTGACTCTGATGCTGAGGAAGGAACACTAATGTGGGCAGCACTGCCTTCTATGAAAGGATCAGACTAGACAGGGTGTTTTAACTGGGGGTCTGAAGGTATGCTTCAGGGGACCTACAAGTGCCCACAAATTGAATGCACAACTTTATTAATAAAACCGATGAAACCCGTTGCCGTCAAGTCAATTCTGACTCACAGTGACCCTACAGAACAGAGCAGAACTGCCCCATAGGGTTTCCAAGGGGCTGCTGATGGATTCAAACTGCCAACTTTTTGGTTAGCAGCCGTAGCTTGCCATAGCTCTTAACAACTGCGCCCCTAGGGCTCCTTATTAATATATCCATATATTAATCTGCTAACAAGGTATCAGATTCTCAAAAGGGTCTATAAGCCACAGAAAGTAAGAACAACTAGCTCTTTCCAGCTTCCAACACTATGTTAACAGCACCTCTTTAACAGGTACAGGGCCTCTGTCTTGGTCATCTAGTGCTGCTATAAAAGAAATAACACAAGTGGATGGCTTTAACAAAGAGACATTTATTCTCTCACAGTCCAGTAGGCTAAAAGTCCAAATACAGGGCGTCAGCTCCAGGGGAAGGCTGTCTCTGTCAGCTCTGGAGGAAGATCTGTGTCATCAATCTTCCCTTAGTCTAGGAGCTTCTCTGCACAGGAACCTCAGGTCCAAAGGAAGTGCTCTGCTCCAGATACTGCTTTCTTGGTGCTATGAGGTTCCCCACTTTCTGCTAGCTTCCTTTTCATCTCTTGTAAGGTAAAAAAGGTGGTGCAGGCCATACCCCAGGGAAATTCCCTTTACACTGGATCAGGGATGTGACCTTAGTAAGGGTGTTACAATCCCACCCTAATCTTCTTTAACATAATCTAATCTTGCTTCGTTAACCATCGGCAGAGATTAGGATTGATTTTACAACACATACAAAAATTATAATCACAAAATGGAGGACAACCACACAATACTGGGAATCATGGCCTAACCAAGTTGACACATACTTTGGGGCACAGCTCAATTCATGACAGCCTTGGACACAACTAGTGAGACAAATGCAGTCAGCCAGAGTTTTCAATCTAGCTACCAACCTCCTAGGAAGGAAAGGAATGTGCCCCGCCTGCGTGCCCGACCCAGGAGAGAGCAGCCCACTCCCTTCCGTGGCAATGGGCAATGGGCTGGAGCTAGGCCAACTACACTTAACAAGCGAGGCCACTGACAGCTTTTTGTAGTTCAGTCAATGGAGGGGGAATATTTGCGCTGGAGTGTCTTTTCAAGATGAATAATAAGCCTGGGATGTTTCATTTTTGCCTGAATACACTTCTTTGATCATTAGCCTAGCTAAGGGTTTCTCAACCTTGCACAATCGACACTTTGGACCAGATAATTCTCTGTGGTGAGGACTGTCCTGTGCATCGTAGGATGTTCAGCAGCATCCCTTGCCTCTACCCACCACATGCCAGTAGCAACCCTCTCCCCCAGTTGTGACAACAAAAAATGTCTCCAGACTTTGCCAAATGTCCCCTGGGGGACAGAACTGTCCCCTGTTGAGAACTGGCCTGGCTGAATGAGTTTCTGCACGCTTACTTTCGAATTATATTTCCTCTGTATTGACTGTTTTTTGTCCTTTGTGCATTTACGTATTTGGGGCTTCATGTTTTTAGTCATATTTGGCTTTGAAGGGACCAGGAAGACATTAGGGTTAGAAGACGATCTCTGGAAGAACACAAGGAATCGCTACGTGGGCCACTGGTGTGGGAAACTGTTATTCTCCTACCTCACTGGTGATAGTACCCAAACCCACTGCCATCGAGTGGATTCCGAATCATAGCAACCTTATAGGACAGACTATAACTGCTCCCACAGGACTTCCAAGGCTGTAAATCTTTACAGAAGCAGACTGCCACATCTTTCTCCTGTGGAGTGGCTGGCGAGTTCAAACTGCCAACCTTTCAGTCAACAGCTGAGTACTTTAACCACTGCACCACCAGGGCTCCCTGGTGACAGTGTAGAAGGGTAAAATCCTTTCAGAAAGCAATTTGGCAATTTCTACCTATCTGAACACTAAACCTACAGTTGAATTTTTTCTACAAGGGAATAATCCAAAATAATAATTTGTAAAGTTATATACATGATGCCACTGGGGTCAGGGAGCCCTGGTGGTGCAGTGGTTAAGAGCTTGGCTGCTAACCAAAAGGTCAGCAGTTCAAATCCACCAGCTGCTCCTTGGAAACCCTGTTGGGCAGTTCTACTCTGTCCTGTAGGGTCGCTGTGAGTTGGAATCGACTAGACAGCAATGGGTTTTTGGTTTTTATTTTATTGGGGTCAGGCAAGTTACAGGAACCAAAACTTAGAGGCAACCTAAATATCAAGCAGTAGGACATGGTTAATTAAAATCTGGCACCTACACATGATGAACTTTTAAGCAGCCGTTTTTATGATAAAACATTTTGGAACACAATGAAGCTTTTTTATCTATAAGGCTAGTAATAAAAAAGAGTCAAACATTTTTACGACCATCCTCAATTATGTAAAAACCACACATATACTTAGACAAGGACTGAAGTGAGATTAAATCAGAGTGAAAGGAGCAGTCATCTGAGGGCTGGCTTCACCCACGGCTGGTTCTCTATGAAACCAAATGTCCCATTCTTTAGCTACATTGTTTTTACGAGGAAAAAAAAGCAAAAATACAGACCACACAGACTACAACTTCATCTGTCCCTTCATTTTAAGCTGGTTTTAACTACCTTACTAATAGGTTTAGCTCACTTTTCCAAAGTTTATTATTTTGTTTTGATTATAAAAGTACTCCATTCCAACTGAAAAAATCTGGAAAAACACCTGACACGTCTCAGAAAATAAAATGCCCACAGTACATGTGTGTGTGTTTGCACCTTTCGTACTTATTTTGTATTCTGAGCCCACCGGCTAACACTTCTCCATGGCTTCCTGGGGTACTGCTGGCACTTAAACAAAATTCTTTATTTCTAAAGGCCATGAATCCTTCAAGGGGAGGCACCTTTCTCCCAGGGCCCTGTATGCACCAGACGGTTCACGCTCTAACCAGAAGAGTGAGCGGACATCACACTGGACTCTGCCAGAGCCCTCAGCTTCAAACATGCTGGCCTCCCGTGGGGCACAGACTTGATCCTGAGGTGCACTTACAGGTCATACGAGAACTTCCTCTCCAGGTTGCTCTGGTTCTTCTGAAACTGGAGGACATCCTGCTGCTGTTTGCCATAATCCCTCTCCAGGGCCTTCAGCTGGTCTGGGGAAGGGGAGGGCAAGAAACGGCACAAGTCACCACGCGGCTGTCACACCATTCACCAAAACACAACAATGGCAAACCAAAAAATAAACCCTTTGCCATCGACTCGGTGTCGACTCATTGCAACTCCATGAGTTACAGAGTAGAACTGCTCCATAGGCTTTTCTTGGCTGCAATCTTTATGGAAGCAGATCGCCAGGCCTTTCTTCCACAGCACTGCCGGGTGTGTTCAAACTGGCAACCTTTAGGTTAGTGGTTGAACACAGCAGACACATCAAACCCAAGCATGGGAACACAAAAGGGAATTAAGAGGGGCAAGGGATGAGTAAGAACATAGCCTCTCCCCAGGAATCACTACACTCCTGCCACGAACCTCCAGAAGACTCACAATTCTATGTGAACCTTCATCTTGATTCTTTCTCAAATGTCTCGGGTTTTTTTCTCTTAAATCTCCCTTTTGACCTCCAACCCTTAAATGCACTAGGAGGTCCTATTCGCCTGTTTCTTAGACAAAACGAACCCAGCGTCCCACAAGGTCACACACCACGGTGTCCCCACCCCCAGCAGACTGATCCTCTGTCTGTGCAGTGCTGATCTGACATTTGGTCAGATAAGCAGCCACCACGGCGGAACACACTGCCCTCAGCCACCAGGCCCCAGGCCAGCATTATTCTCCTGCCTTTCATTTACAGTTGAGCTATTCTCTGAGGCCCTGTGTCCATTTAGATCACCGGCCCTCCTATCTGGGAAGCAGTGTGATTTCTTTGAGGAAACTCACCCACCCCATCCACACTGCCCTAATGGCTCGGCTCCTAAAACCTCCAAGGAAAAGGCAGCCGCTGAACAAAGGGCCAAGCTGGGGACGAGAGGACGAGCAGCCAGAGGGGACAGCGGGGCGGGCAGGCACGGCCCTGCACAGACACCGCAGCCCCGGGGTTTCTCCTCAGAACCCTGGACCTACCAGCCTCTTGGGGAGAAATGAAGTTAAAGAGAATGAAGGGGTCCGTGAACTACTGATACATGTAACAACTTCGATCAACCTCAAAAGCATTTTGCTACTGAGCCAAAAGATGAGAACAACCCAAGTGATGAAGGGACGAACAAAATGTGGTGCATCCACAAAATGAAACAGCACTCGGCCATAAAGAGAGATTAAATTGATACCTGCTACAGCGTGGATGAACCATAAAAACATGACACTGAGTGAAAGAAGTCAGACAGCAAAGGACAACACTCTATCACCCCACTCACATGAAACATCCAGAAGAGGCAGGTGCAGAGAGACAACAGGTGGTTACCAGGGGCTGGCGGGGAGGAGGGGCGGGAGTTACTGCTGAAGGGGTACTGAGCTTCTGTTTGGGGCAATGGAAAACTTGTGGAAATGGACAGTGGTGATGTTAACACAACATGGTGAATGTAATGTCAATCAACTGTACACTAAAAAAATGGTTATGATGGCAAACTTTTTTGTTACATACATTTCAGCACAATAAAATTTAAAAAAAAAAAAAAAAAACCTATTGCCGAAAGAAGCCAGCCTCAAAAGGCCACATATGGTATTGTTTCATTTATATGGCATCCTGGAAAAGACAAAACCAGAGCAAAGGAGAACAGTTCAGGGGTTGCCTGACGCTGGGAGTGGGAAGGGAGTGATGGAAACATGCTCTATCTTAATTGTACTGGTGGTATATGTGATAGTACGCATTTGTTAAAACGTACAGAACTGTACATACAAAGGGTAAGCTTCACTTTATGTAAATGATACATCAATAAACCTAGCTTAAAATAAAATAAAATAAAAATATGCAGGCTCATACAGGGCCCCTGCTCTCCTGAAACTGTTTCCTTGGTTGGGGTGCAGTGATTCCTGGAGAAAGGCCATGTTCTCATCCTCTCCTCCCCCTCCTCAACCCTCTGCCACACAGTAATAAAAAGGAAAGACTGAACTACTCATACCCACAACAATAAGGATGAATCTCAAAATAATTATGCTAAGCGAAAGAAGCCAGAGAAAAAGAGTATATACTGTAAGATCCCATTTATATAAAAATGCAAACTAATCTAGAGTGACAGAAGGGACACAGGAAACTTCTGGGGATGATGGATATGTACACTATATTGATTGTGGGGGTTGCTTCCTGGGACGGGAGCCCTGGTGGTGCAGTGGCTCAGAGTCACAGCTGCTAACCAAAAAGCGCAGTTCAAATCCGCCAGCTGCTATGAGTGCAGTGGAGTTTCCAGACTAAGGGGGACTAGGAAGAAAGGCCTGGTAATCTACTTCCGAAAATCAGCCAATGATAACCCTATGGATCACAATGGTCCTATCCAACACCGACTGTGGGAATGGCGCAGGACCAGGCAGCACTTCATTTCACTGTGCATGCGGTCGCCATGAGTCGGGGCCTGATTGGACAGCAGGTAACAACAACACACACATGTACATATATACACACAATACACACACATGCACACACATACCCACATATATTTAAGGTATTCATAATAAGAGTCTGAATTCTTCTATACATAACAGCTAGTAATGTATATTTATTCAATATTATTTTTAAAAGAAAAACACCTTTAAGGAAATATATTTCGGCAAAAAGCAGAAACTATAGACTACTCAATTACTCATAACACTACCCATGGTCAGGTTGTAATAAGAGAACCGCCTAAGACCTTAGAGCATTTCCGGCCAGCCAAGTGTCTGGTATCCAGAAGGGTGGATTTTACCTTGCAGGGTCCTGATGAGCTTCTCTCCGGTGGTGATGTTATTCACTAAAACCGTCTGCAGGAGAGAGAAGCACAAAATGAAACACCCACAACCCGACAACTTGAAAGAAAGTTGAGAAGATATACACGTTGGGAGAAAAAGGGAAAAAAACACTTCTTTCTTTCTGGAAGGTGCAGCCCCTCCCCATCAACAGCCACTGTCCTGGAAGGCTGCATGCAGCTCTCTGGCTGGACTATCAAGTGTCTATGTCTGTAAAGGAGGCGCATGCTGGCAGATCTGCTTTCCAACCACCAGCCTGTAACAGAGGAAGGAGGGAGCAGGACCGGCTCTATTTCAGATCCAGGACGCTGCGCGTCTTCCAAGAATGGCCTGAGCCAGCCTGGCTTCCTGCCCCTGCCTCCCCAGGCGCAAACAGCTCCCAGAGGGCTCCATCAGCAACCTCCATGGGAACCCCAGGGCCACAAGTTCCCAGGGTGAGCTCAAAGACAGTCACATCCTCAACCAGAAGTCAAACTCTGAACTCCAGGCTGGTTCAAGGGAAAAAAGAGAAGGGGATTCAGTGGTCACTCCACCAATGAAACCCCTCAACTTATTTTACTTGCTGGCCTTGCCTCTTCCCTCCACAGAGTCTGTAAGCTTGCAGGATGTGTCGTCATGGATTGAACTGTGTCCCCCTAAAAGATACGTTCAAGTCCAATCCCTGGTACCGTGAACACGACCGTGTTTGGAAATAGGATCTTTGAAGATGTTATCAGTAAACATGAGGTCATACTGGAGTAGGGTGGGTCTTAAACCAGTATGAGTAGTGTCCTTATAAAAGAGAAGCGACACAGAGGGAAGAGAGCAGTGTGCAGATGGAGGCAGAGACGGGAACACCAAGGACTGTGGGTCGTCACCAGAAGCTAGGAAAGAGGCATGGAGCAGATTCATTCAGAGCCCTCAGAAGGAACCAACAAGGCCGACACCCTGATCTCAGACTCTCAGCCTCCAGAACTGTGAGAATACATTTTTTCTGTTTTTATAAGCCTCTCAGATTGTGACACTTTGTTACAGCAGTTCTAAGGAACCAGTAGAGAGTATAACACACCGATCATTACACAAAGTTAGGAAAGTCAACGACAAAAGAGGGAAGAAGCAACACCTGACTCAAGATAACAAGAACAAAGTGAAAAGTCCTAAAACTAAGGGTGAAGTCTAACAGCCAGCCAATACAAACTCAACAGTTACTTTATGCCGGGTGCTGATCTAAGCATAATGACGGTACGAAACGGGCAGTATATTGGCCCAGGTGAGGGAAAAGGAAACTGAGGCACAGATCACCTCACTGGCTCAAAGTCACATGGCCACTAAGAGGCAAAGCTAAAACTCAGGCCTGACAGGTACATGCTCTTCATCACTACTGGCCAAATCAGGGACAAAATCCGAGTAGGCCACCCATTTAGTGGACTCCACCCAGCGCTTAACCAAACAAAAACCCAGGAAAGAGCGAAATACAATATTAAATATTCAAGTGAATCACACAGGTGAGTGTTGTTTTGTGAGCACACATGCACGCACACAGCATATACGTGTACTGAGCTGTAATGTGAGTATCTTACTGCGTCACAGTCCGTACAATTTGCAAAACACTCTACCACTCGACATGCTTCCTGTTCCTGGCCAGTGGGGACAATGACAACCATGCCACCTTCTGTTTCTGTGCCTCTGATTTCCCCTCTGACCTCTCTGTCCAGCCCTCTTTCTTTGGGCAGGACGGATATAAGTGGTTTTATGACTACAAGGATGTACTCCAAGAAATGAAATCTGGCCAAAATGAACCACAGGTGTTTATTTAAGGAGATCTGAGGACTAGAACATTTCCTGGCACCACGGGAAAGAAGTCATGGTGACAAGATCTGTAAAATTAATCTCTCAGGGAGACATTATCAGGAGCAGAGTGTTTACAAGGATTCTGGGGGCAGGGGAGGGTAGAGAACCGGAACTGAAAGCAGGACTTATATGTACAGTGGGGAATCAGGTTTACAAAGCTCACAACTCCCTCTACACAGAAAAGAAGCCTACAGAAATTCAATTAAGAAGACATAAATTAACAGGTAGCATAATAAGAGACGCACTAGAAGGTTTAGGGAAAGCAGACTGGAGAGGTGTGGGGTGACACAGATTAGCCCGTGCTAGGGGAGAGGAACACCGTGCCCCTCCCAACTCCACCCAAGATTCCCACAAACTCACCAGGATATTAAATGCCAACATGGCGGGAGAAGGGAGAGTCAGGGATGAAACCCAGAACAAAAAGAAACCCTAATTAACGCCCTGAGGAGAGAGATCCTGGGCAACGGAGCCAGGGCTGGTCCATGATCAGCCCTCAGTCACTCGCCTCTCCCTACTTCTCAAAGATAAACATTTCATGAGTTAAACAAAATGTGCTAATCTCTAAATTACAAAAACAAAACAAAACAAAAACAAAACCCTGCGAGCACACAAAGCTTCATGTTTAGCAATAAAAGTGAGCTGATGAAATCTCCACTACCTTCCCTCTGAACACTAATGCTAAAACAAAAAGGAAAAACGGAATACTGCATGATCACACACTGACTGTCTAGAATGCTGCTGTATCCTGGGTAAATCATTTCTACAAAAATTATGGCCTCTCCTCCAACCATTCCACTTACCTCTCCCCAAAATAAATCCATATTAGAATTCTCAACTATCTGAGGTTTTAGAGACTGCTGCAGTTTGAAATGTCTGAAGATATTTGTCTCTCATGGGACTTTATTTTTCCAAAGAAAATACATTTTAGTTATCGTCCCTATGTACTTATTTATGTATGAAAAAATATAGTCCCCATTTAAGAAAATGAAAAAAGGATCATAAAATGCCATCAAGATATTTTATATGCAGTTTTATATTCATAGAAAATCTTATTGAATCATTTTCAGGAAAACTATGAAAATGCTTTCTAGCTTCTTCTTGGGCTCAATATAGTTAAAAAAAATTTCCATTAAACAAAATTATTTTTAAACAAATTATATATCCTACTCTAAACAGTCATTTTCCCCTATATACAAATGGCCAATAAGCACAAGAAAAGACACTCAACATCATTAGCCATTAGGGAAATACAAATCAAAACCACAATGAGATGACACTTCATCCCCACTAGGATGGTTATTATCAAAAAAAAAAAGGAAAATAACAAGTGTTGACAAGGATGTGGAGAAACTGGAACCCTCATATACTGCTGATGAGACAGTAAAACGCTGCAGCAGCTGTGGAGAAGTATGGTGGGTCCTCAGAAAGTTAAACACAGAGTTACCGCGTTGTTGTTGGGTGCCGTGGAATCAATTTTGACTAATAGCGACCCCATGTGACAGAGCAGAACTGCTTCATAGGGTTTTCTAGGCTGTAATCTTTATGGGAGCAGATCATCAGGTCTTTTCTCCCAAAAAGCCACTGGGTGGGTTCAAACCGTCAACCTTTAGGTTAGCAGCTGAGTACATAACTGTCGTACCACCAGGGCTCCTGAGAGTCACCATACGACCTAGTAATCCCACTCCTAGGTATATACACAAGAAAACTGAAAATAAACATTCACATAAAAACCTGAACGTGAATGTTTATAGCAGCATTATTCATAATAGCCAAAAAGAGAAAACAACACAAATGTTCAACTGATGAACAGATAAAACAAAATGTGGTATATGCATACAATGAAATATTATTCAGCAATATAAAACAAGTGAAGTACTATATACGGCACAATGTTGATGAACCTTGAAAACACTACACTAAGTAAAAGAAGCTAGGCACAAAAGATCACGTATTGTATGATTCCATTATATGACATGTCCAGAATAGGCAAATCTATAGGGACAGAAGGTAGATTAGTAGTTGCCTAGGGTTAAGGTGGGAGGGGGAACTGCTAATGGGCACAAGGTTCCTTTCTGAGGTGATGAAGGTGTTCTGGAATTGGATGCTAGTGATGATTACACAACAATGTGAATATAATAGATCTACTGAATTGTACAATTTAAATGGCTAAATGTTAAATTTTATGTACAGTAAATTTCATCCCAATTTAAAAAAGGTGAATATTAGTATTTTATTTAGTCTAATATATCAAAATGGGAAACCCCAGTGGCACAGTGGTTAAGAGTTTGGCTGTTCACTGTTCACAGTAGCAAAAAGATGGAAAAAACCTAGGTGTCTATCAACAGACAAATGGATAAATTATGGTATATTCACACAATGGAATAATACACAACAATAAAGAACAATGATGAATCTGCGAAAAATCTCGTAACGTGGATGAATCCAGAAGGCATTATGCTGAGTAAAATTAGTCGGTCGTAAAAGGACAAATATTGTATGAGACCACTACTATAAGAATTCAAGAAATGGTTTAAACACAGAAGAAAACATTCTTTGGTGGTTACGAGGGCGGGGAGGGAGGGAAAGGGGTATTCACTAACTAGATACTAGATAAGAATGTAGGTGAAGGGAAAGACAACACAATACACGGGAAGTGAGCACAACTGGACTAAACCAAAAGCTAAGAAGTTTCCTGAATACAACCAAACACGTCGAGGGACAGAGTAGCAGAGGTGCGGGTCTGGGGACCATGCTTTCGGGGGACATCTAGGTGAACTGGCATAACCAAATTTATTAAGAAAATGTTCTGCATCCCACTTTGGTGAGTGGTGTCTGGGGTCTTAAAAGCTAGCAAGCGGCCATCAAAGATCCATCAACTGGTCCCAACCCACCTGGAGCAAAGAGAATGAAGAATACCAAAGACACAAGGAAAATATTAGTCCAAGAGACAGAAAGGGACACATAAACCAGAGACTCTATCGGCCTGAGACCAGAAGAACTAGATGGTGCCCAGCTACCACCAATGACCACCCTGACAGGGAACACAACAGAGAGTCCCTGACGAAGCAGGAGAAAAGTGGGGTGCAGACCTCAAATTCTAATAAGAAGACCAGACTTAATGGTCTGACTGAGACTGGAGGGACCGTGGAAGACATGGTCCCTGGACTCTCCATTAGCCCAGAACTGAAACCATTCCCGAAGCCACCTCTTCACAGAAAGATTAGACTGGACTATGGGACATAAAAGGATACTTGTGAAGAAAGTGCTTCTTAGCTCAAGTAGATACATGAGACTAAATGGGCAGTTCCTGTCTGAAGGTGAGATGAGAAGGCAAAAAGGGACAGAAGCTGGTTGAACGGACACAGGAAATCCGAGGTAGAAAGGAGAAGCGTGCTGTCACATTATAGGGAGAGCAGCTAGGGTCACACAGCAACGTGTGTAAAAATTTTTGTATGGGAAACTGACTTGAACTGTAAATTTTCACTTAAAGCACAATTAAAAAAAAAAAAAAAAAAAGAGTTCGGCTGCCAACCAAAAGGTTGGTGGTTCAAATCCACTAGGCACTCCTTGGAAACCATCTGTCCTATAGGGTTGCTATGAGTCGGAATCAGGTTGGTTTCTTTAAAATCCAAATTATTGTTTTGAGATGTAGTTAATATAAAAAAGTATTAATGACATATTTTACTTTTTTATCTCATATAAAATCTAGTGATTGAAATCTAGTGTACTTTACACTTACAGCACATCTCAATTTGGACATTTTAAGAGTTCAATAGCCACATGCAGCTAGGGACAGAGCAGTCCCAGAGGAATAAGAACAGGAAAGACAGAGAAAAAGAGAGTTCCAGTAGCAGGAAAGTGCAAATTAGTTATTACTTATTTATGGCATCCTGCTAAGATCACACACAGACACACTCATTCACATCAACAACCAACCAACGGCACCAAAATACTTTTATTTTTTTTTTGTAATTTAGAAGAAGGTTTACAGAGCAAACAAGTTTTCCCATTAAACAATTAATACACATATTGTTTTGTGACACTGGTTGCCAACCCCATGACATGTCAACATTTTCCCCTTCTCAACTCCGGGTTCCCCATTACCAGCTTTCCTGTTTCCTCCTGCCTTCTCGTCCTTGCCCCTGGGTTGGTGTGCCCATTTAGTCTCATTTTGTTTTATGGGCCTGTCTAATTTTTGGCTGAAGGGTGAACCTTAGGAGTGACTTCCTTGCTGAGCTAAAAGGGTGTCCAGGGGCGATACTCTTGCGGTTTCTCCAGTCTCTGTCAGACCAGTCCTTATTTTTGTGAGTCAGAATTTCGCTCTACATTTTTCTCCAGCTCTCAGGATCCTCTGTTGAGATCCCTGTTAGAGCAGTCGGTGATGGTAGCCAGGCACCATCTAGTTGTACTGGATTCAGTCTGGTGGAGGCTGTAGTAGTTGTGGTCCGTTAGTCCTTTGGACTAACCTTTCCTTTGTGTCTTTGGTTTTCTTCTCTCCCTTGTTCCAGAAGGAGTGGGACCAGTGGAGTATCTTAGATGGCTGCTCACAGGCTTTTAAGACCCCAGATGGTACTCATCAACGTAGAATGCAGAATTTTCTTTACAAACTACATTATGCCAACTGAGCCAAATGTTCCCCGAGACCATGGTCCCCACAGCCCTCAGCCCAGTAATTTGGTCCCTCAGGGCATTTGGATGTGTCTATGGAGCTTCCATGACCTTGACTTGGACAAGTTGTGGTGGCTTCCCCAGTATTGTGTTCTGAATTACCCTTCACCAAAATTACCACTTATCTATTGAGTGTTTTTCCCTCCCACCCTTCCCCTCCCTCATAACCATCAAACATTGTTTTTTTGTATGTAAACCTTTTCATTAGTTTTTATAGTAGTGGTCTCATACAATATTTGTGATTGACTTATTTCACTCAGTATAATGCCCTCCAGATTCATCCATGTTGTGAGATGCTTTGCAGATTCATTATGGTTCTCTATTGTTGCACAGTATGACACTGTATGTACCATATCTGTTTATCCATTCATCTGTTGATGGGTACCTAGGTTGTTTTCATTTTTTTGCTATTGTGAACAATGTTGCAATGAACATGGGTGTGCATATGTCTACTCATGTGATGGCTCTTATTTCTCTAGGGTATATTCCTAGGAGTGGGACTGTTGGATCATTCGGTATTTCTATTTCTAGCTTTCTAAGGAAGTGCCATATTGTTTTCCAAAGTGGTTGTACCGTTTTGCATTCCTACCAGCAGTGCGTAAGAGTTCCAATCTCCTCGCAGCCTCTCCAACATTTGTTATTTTGTTTTTTTTTAATTCATGCCAGTAATGTCGGGATGAGATAGTATCTCACTGCACTTTTGATTTGCATTTCTCTAATGACTAGTGACCACAAGCATTTCCTCCCATGTCTGTTAGCCGCTTGAATGTCTTCTTTGGTGAAGTGTCTGTTCATATCCTTTGCCCACTTTTTAATTGGATTATTTGTCTTTTTATTGTAGAGGTGTTGGATTTTCCTGTAGATTTTAGAGATTAGGCCTTTGTCGGATTTGTCATAGCCAAAAATTTTTTCCCAGTCTGTAGGTTCTCTTTTCACTCTTGGTGAAGTCTTTGGATGAGCATAAGTGTTTAATTTTTAGAAGATCCCAGTTATCTAGCTTATCTTCTGGTATTTGTATGTTGTTAGTTATGGTCTGTATCCTGTTAATGCTGTGTATTAGGGCCTCTGGTGTTGACCCTATTTTATCTTCTATGACCTTTAGTTTTTGGCTTTATATTTAGGTCTTTGATTCATTTTGAATTAGTTTTTGTGTATGGTATGAGTTATAGGTCGTGTTTCATTTTTTTGCAGATGCACATCCAGTTTTGCCAACATCATTTGTTAAAAAGACTGCCTTTTCCCCATTTGATGGACTTTGAGCCTTTGCTGAAGATCAGGTGACCATAGGTGGATGGATTTACATCTGGGTTCTCAATTTTGTTCCACTGGTCAATGTGTCTGTCGTTGTACCACTATCAGGCTGTTTTGACTACCATAGCTGTATAGTAGGTTCTGAGGTCAGGTAGTGTGAGTCCTCCTGCTTTATTCTTCTTCTTTAATAGTGCTTTACTTTTCTCGGGCCTCTTTCCTCTCCATATAAAGTTAATGATTAGTTTTTTCATCTCTTTAAAGAATGCTGTTGGTATCTGGATCAGGAATGCATTGTATTTGTAGATTTCTTTGGGTAGAATTGACATTTTCACAATGTTGAGGCTACCTATGCATAAGCATGGTATGTTTTTCCATTTATGTAGATCTCTTTTGGTTTCTTGCAGTAGTGTTTTGTAGTTTTCTTTGTAAATGTCTTTTGCATCCCTGGTTAGATTTATTTCTAGGTATTTTATTTTTTTTAGGGGCTATTATAAATGGTATTGTTTTCCTGATTTCCTTCTCGTCGTTTTCTTTATTGGTGTATAGGAACTCAAGTGACTTTTGTTTGTTAGCAAATTACTTTATGCCTGCAGCCCCTGTGGGCCACATATCGAAACACTGAATGTATTTTCTCACAGACATAGCACAAAGTGCATACGGAGTGTTATGGATTAAATTTTGTCCCCAAAAATATGTGTCAACTTGGCCAGGCCATAATTCCCATACTGTGTGGCTGTCCTCCATTTTGTAATGTGATGTAATTATGCTATGTGTTGTAAATCCTAACCACTATGCTGTTAATCAGGCAGGATTAGAGACAGTTATGTTAATGAGGCAGGAGTCAATCTCTTTTGAGATATGAAAGAGAGAAGGGAGCAGATAGGGAGAGGGACCTCCTACAACCAAGAAAGAAGGGCCTGGAGCAGAGTGAAACCTTTGGACCCAGCGTCCCTGCACCGAGAAGTTCCTAGACCAGGGGGAGACTGATGACAAGGACCTTCCCCCAGAGTCGACAGAGAAAGAAAGCCTTCCCCTAGAGCTGGTACCCTAAATTCAGACTTCTAGACTCCTAGACTGTGAAAGGATAAATTTTTGTTTGTTAAAGCCATCCACTTGTGCTATTTCTGTTACGGCAGCACTAGATAACTAGATAACTAAGACAGGGGACAGTTAACACTAGGATGACTAAGATTAAAAACAAAAACAAGAAAACAGAAAATAACAAATGTTGGCAAGGATGTGGGGAAACTGGAACCCTTATCCATTGCTGGTGAGAATGCAAAATGGTACAGCCGATGTGGAAAAGTGTGGCAGTTCCACAAAAACCTAAAATAGAACTACCACATGACCCAGCAATTCCACTCCTAGGTATATACTCAAAAGACTTGAAAGCAGAGACTCAAGAGACTTGTACACAAATGTCCACTGCAGCACTATTCACAATAGCCAAAAGGTAGAAACAACCTAAATGCCCATGAACAGATGAATGGATAAACAAAATATGGTACATACGTACAATGAAACACTACTTAGCCAGCAGGAGAAATGAAGTCGTGATACGTGTTACAATATGGATGGAGCTTGAAGTCATTATGCTGAGTGAAATAAGCCAATCACAAAAGGAGACATATTGTATGACCTCACTTATATAAAAAGATAAGAAAAGGCTAATGTATAGGGACCAAAGTTTATTAATGGTTACCAGGGGTGGGAGGGAGGAGGAAAAGGAGGATTAACGGTGATGGAAAAATTACATTGATTATGGGTAGGGTTGCACGGCTGATTACCGTAATTGCTGTCAACAAGTTGTACAGATGTAAAAAGCTGAACTGGCAATGCTGTGTGACAGATATGTTTACAGCAACAACAAAAAGAACAGCTGCTAAGGCTGCTTACGTACAACCAAACACCTCATGGGATTTGGTTTGAAGGTTTAGGGTCATGGTTTCATGGGACAGTCCAGTTAATTGTCCTAATAACATGTTTAGTTCTTCTATTCTACCTCCTAGTTCACTGCGTAGTGCCTGGGGTCTTAAAAGCTTGCAAGGCACAACAATTGGTTTCTATTCACCTGGAGCAATACAGGAAGGAGAAGAGTCAGGACTAGAAGAAGGAAATGGAATGTGTGGCTAACTGCCTCCATGAATAACTGCCTCCACTGCTACGAGATCAGAAGAACTGGATGGTGCCTGGCTACCATTACTGAACATTTTGATCAACGATTCTATAGTAGAATCCTCATCAAAAGGGGGAAAATGTAGAACAGAATTTAAAATTTTCATGGACACTAGACTTTCTAGAGCCATGGAAGGTGGATGAACTCCTGAAACTATTGCCCTGAGGTAATCTTTAAACCTTAAACCAAATATATCCCCTGAAATCATCTTAAAAGCAAACAACAGTTTAGCTTAAGTAGTAAAAAAGGTCTGCCTTGAGCATTTTGCTCTTTTTAAGAACTATCTATCTGGGATCAAATTGACAACAGCAACTCAGATTAGATAGGAACCTTAGCGGGCAGTGAGTTTATGTTAATGAGGGTGGAACAACTCAGAAGAGAAGGGTGAGAATGTTTGCACAACTCGAAGAATGTAATCAATGTCACTAAATGGTACACGTAAAAACTTTTGAATTGGTGTATGTTCTGCTGTCTATATTCTCAGTAACAACAAAACTAAATAAAATTCAGTAAAAAAAAATATATACCTTCAGTTTACCACACCCAAATACACACACACACACTTCGAAATGTGAACACTCACTGGATACTTGATATTAAGGAACTATTATGGGGTTTTGGTATGACACTCCGGCACATACTGAAACATTTATGGGTATGGCTGAGTGAATGTGAATTAATTTAAGACTATCAGTGAGTCAGTACACTCGTGTGTCTTTGAGAGTGTGAATATGAGTGAGCAAGCTCGAATCAATGGAAGACTATATTAACGTGAAAGTGTCTGTGATAGTGTGAGCGAGCACCAGTCAATGAAGGAATGTGAGAGTTAGAACGTGAAGAGAAGACAAGTGGGTGTGAATGAATGAGAGATCAAGACAGAGTAAGACGTGAGAATCAAGAGTAAGACCCAGGTCGGAAGGTGCTGGGGAGACCATAAGGAGCAGGTGCTCTCATCAGACAGGCAGAAGTGTCGCCTGGAGCCAGGACTGCAGGGAGTGTGCACGTGTCAGGGAATTTTAATGAAGGTGCTGTGGGGGACTAAACATAGCTCTACACAAAGCTTTAGAGAGCAAGAAGAGCATCTCTCCAGGAAAACACCTAGCACACATAGGCATGATTACTCTTCACACACAAAGCAGCTCCTGCCAAAACATTCCTGTTCTGTTACACAGACGGGAACAACATCCTCCCACTCCGTCAACTTCACAGCCCGGACGGCGTAGGAGAGCACTATCTGTAACTTGCTGGGAGGACCCAGGATGTTCCCAAGACTGACCCTGACCAGGATGCCCAAGGCTCTGCAGAGCGAGGCTCCTCGAGGATGGTTTTGACCATGAGGACAAGCACAGGGAAGATGGGGAGAGAGAAGGGAGGAGAAGTGGGGGAAGGAAACTCAGGAGACTGCCCCTCCTAAGAACCTGCTCCAACTGCCTCCTGGGGTCACATCCCACCTATGGGCCTCTGACCCATGATGACTTGAGCCAAAGAGAACTCTCAAGAAGACCCAAACATGATGGGTGGTGGGAACCCCAGAACATTCTTTGATGTGTCTCTAGAAGTTGACTCTAAGGTAGAATGAGGACCCTCCTTCTTGATCCCCAGACCCTGAATCTTCCTTTTACCTGCTGCTAGAGAACCCAAGCCCCTTCCCCCTGTAGCGCTGGCACTCATCTGCCCACCTCCTCAGCACCATGCCCTTCCTACCCCTCAGCTCAACTCCAGTTTTAATTCCTTGACACTGCTGAAGAAAGATGGCAGCTGGGTAAAACTGCCCAAGTCAGAAGAGCACGCCAACATGTGGATTTAACAGGGAGAAGGGAGGGGCCTTGAAAATCTTCATCCCTACTTTGTTAGAGGAAGAAAAACACATCATGACAGCACCTACAGCACCAGTAATCCAGAACATTCCCCAGATGTTCATAAACCATTCAGAAGATGTCCCCGCTGATGGGGCTGGAGGCATAGGGCTGCAGATGTCTAACCTCAACTGGCTCCAGCACACAGATGCCTGGGAGAAGCCCTGCGTTGAGTTCCTCCTGCAGGTTTTGGTTCTTGGATTTCTAAATAGGAATCCTAACAATCACTCTGCTCTCACCTGTGGGAGAGGCGACAAATTTGCAAATTCTGACTTTCTGTAAACAGACGTACACAGAAACTCGAGGACTAAAGAGAAAAAGAAAATTTAGCTAAGTGTACAGATTATAGGTCCATAACTGATGTTCAAGAATAGACTTCATATGGAATGTGTGGCTAACTGCCTCCATGAACAACTGCTGCCTTTGCCATAAGACCAGAAGAACTGGATGGCACCTGGCTACCATTATTGAACATTTTGATCAAAAAGTCCATAGAAGAATCTTGATCGAAAGGGGAGAAATGCAGAAAAGAATTTCAAAGTCTCTTGGACTCTAGACTTCCTGGAGCCATGGAGGGTGGATGAACCCCTGAAACTACTGCCCTGAGATAATCTGTAAACCTTAAACCAAAAACATCCCCTGAAGTTTTAAAACCAAACAACAGTTCAGCTTAACCAGTAAAAAAGCTCTGCCTTGACACAGGAAATCTGGGGTGGAAAGGAGGAGTGCGCTGTCATAGTATGGGGAGAGCAACTAGGGTCACATAGCAGCATGTGTATAATGTTTTGTATAAAAAACTAACTTGAACTGTAAACTTTCATTTAAAGCATAATAAAAAAAAAAGAATATTCCTCAGCCCCCTCCCCCCATAAAAAGGTCTGTCTTAAGCATTATGCTCTTTTAAGAACTATCTACATGGGATCAAACTGACAACAGCAAGTTGAAAGATTAGATAGGAACCTTGGGGAGCAGTGAGTTTATATTAATGACGGAGGAACAACTCAGAAAAGGAAGGTGAGAATGACTGCACAACTCAGAGAATGTAATCCATGTCACTGAATTGTATGTGTAGAAACTGCTGAATTGGTGTATGTTTTGCTGTGTATATCCTCAACAACAACAAAATAAAATTTAGGGAAAAAAAAACAGATCCCATACATTATTCTTAAATATGAATAAACCACAAAGCCTCACTTGTGTTGACGGTCTGGTAAAAAAACAAAGAGAAAATAAATTAAAAGATAGCTAGGTCATATTTTCTTTATGTATTCCACACCAAATGCTTACATTGTGGGGCTGGGTTAAGAAGTACAGCAGGTGAACAGAAGGTAAATCTGTCATAAAAATAACAATTTGGCCTTTGTCCTTGGTTCCTGAGAAGTAACCTTTGGAACTTCCTGAGTAAATGTGGTGCTTTTATTATCTAAACTCTGCAGACCACACTCAAGGATTGTGCTAATGTGTAGGGGCTTGCCAAACCAGAAAGACCAACTGGTAGCCAATATCAGCGAACCTCAGGAGGCATGACTTAATCTATCATATTTAATCTATCATGCGTATGCAGTGAGGCCTCAATCTTGACTACTTAATGACTGAGATCAATAAAAGCTCTGAACACGGAAGCTCCAAGAGCTTCCTCATTTGCAAATGGCGGGTGAAGCATCCTCTTTGGCATACAGAGGCTCCATGCTGGGAACCCTCCTAGACCTTGCCCATGCGTCTCTTCTCTATGGATGATCCTGATTTGCATACTTTTGCTATAGTAAGTCTGTAATGGTAAGTATAGCACTTTCTGTGAGTTCTATAACTTGCTGCAGCGAGTTACAAACCCTAAGGAGTAGTGGGAGCCAACAGGTGAGAGTGAGGGAGCCCAGGGGAGGCCCGAGCTTAAGGCTGGCATCCTGAGGGGTAGAGGGAAAACCCCGAATCTGCAGGCAGCAGGTCAGAAGTAAGGGTGTCATGCGGACTCCCGAGTTCACACTGACATTGGTGGTCTAAAGGACAGTGTCCTTTCAACTTGTGAGCTCCGATCTAGCTCTGGGTAGCTCAGGGCAGCGAGACAGAGAGTGCCACACGCACAGCTGGTGTCAGAGACAACTGAGAAATGAGAAAGTGGGGATCTGATTGATCTTCACATTTTGGGAAGTGGATTTATGTTGATTCTTATCCACAAATAGTCAATTCCAACTCACCAAAGGGATTCTGGGTGAACAAAGAGTGAGACAAAAGTCAACCACAGAAGTAAAACCCTACAGAAACAAAACATCAAAACACTCCAGTACACCCACAAGGTTCGCTTCCACCTCCTGCACCAGAGAGCTACACACAGAAAATACATGTGGGCTTGTCAACTGCCAGTCATCAAGGGCATCTTCACATTGCAAGATAATGTTTTCCATGTGGAATCAACCCAAGGCATATTTTAAAATAAAATCGGGCCTTTAATCAAGTGAGCTTTCTCTGAGTTTTCTTCCGTGATCCAGCGCCAGCCATGACATGCCCAGCCCCCTTCCCTAGGGTAGGAGAGGAGGATCAGGTTAAAGGCATGGAAAATCCCCGCTGTGGACAACTGTCTGCAGTAAAGGATGGTGAAGGACATTTACATGGACCTCATTTATTTCAACCTTTCCCCTACAAAGTTTTTTTTTTTTTTTTTTTTAACGTTGGAGGTAAATGACTTCAGTTTAATTACAAAGCTGTCTCTGAAATCTAAATCCAATCAGCAAGCTACAGAATTTACAATCTTCTAAGATTGAAAGCCTTCTGAAAACAAACGTGTCTTTTCTGGGAAACAGATTTCCTATTGATTTCATTGTCCTGTTTCACTTTCTGCCTCTTTTCAGACCTCTCCCTCACCCCTCTCCTCCTCCCATCTGTCACTGAGTCCTGTCGATTCCCCCTCCTTGGACTGTCTCAAATCTGTTCACTTTGCAAAATGTATTCTACTCCTACCCAGGTTCAGAGCAACATCATTTTTCTGCTGGAAATACTGCAGGAGTGCCTGATTCGTCTGCCTCCTCAGCCTCTCAGCCCCCAAGCCTTTTCCAAGCCCAGATCTGACTGCCCTGGTACACTGTTTAAACCCCATGAAGGTTCCCCTAACCTCAAACTTCAAAGACCCTTAGGGGAAGGGACCTCGCTTTCCCCTCTACTCCCTGCTCAGGCCGCTGCACTGTAGGTCTCCCTCTCCCATCTTACCATCTCGCAGCTCAGCATGTGCTCTTCTCTGCTTGGCTCTGCTCCTGCCTCCCGTCACCCTGGGACACACGCCCCGGGCACTTCCGGGTTAGACCCTCTGGGAATGGCTCTCACTGAGCCGCCGTGGCACTTCCGGCCCCTCGCCCCAGCCTGCCTGGTGGAGGGTCGCTAGGTCTTCTCCCCCATCCCAGGTCTGCTCCACACTCTTGCACGCCCCACACTCTTTCATTATGCTGTCCTGTACCATGAAGCCCTGATGGCACAGTGGTTAACAGCTTGGCTGCTAACTAAAAGGTCGGCAGTTCAACTGCACCAGCCACTCCTTGGAAACCCTATGGGGCAGCTCTACTCTGTCCTACAGGGTCACCATGACTCGACGGCAATGGGTTTGGTTTTTTTTGGTCCTGTACCACAAAGGTTCAAAAGCTAAAACACATTTTTAAGGCTCATTTCCAGTAGGATTTAGATTCTAATGAGATGCACTCACGTGGGACTTGAATTCTGAGCTGAGTTAGGGGGCTAGAGGTGCCGCATTGGGCTCTGGAGCTCATTCTGCAGTGGCAACCTCCTGAAACCCACTTCTTGGTTGTGGCAAAGCAGCACCCTTGGAGCCACTCATGAAAGGTTCATGGCCCAGTGTGTCCACTTCACGAACGGCCCCAACTCTGTCTACAACTGAACCCTGATACAGCAGGTACTTGTCTTTCACCAGCACCAGACGGGAAAGGCACAGACACGTGACGTGGCCTGGTTCACACTGTGCACAATTCACACTGAATGGATTCAAAAAAATCAGACATGGAAAACTAACGGGACTAAAGAAAAGCTATCAACTGAGGAATGGGCAAACAAAATGTAGTATATATATACAATGGAATATTACTCAGCCATAAAGAGAAATGAAGTTCTAATACATGCTATCACGTGGCTAAAACCTGAAAACATTACTCTGAGTGAAATAAGCCAAACAAAACAAACAAACAAAAAACCCGCTGCCGTCGAGTTGATTCCAACTCATAGTGACCCTATAGGACATAGCAGAACTGCCCCACAGGGTTTCCAAGGAGTGGCTGGTGGATTCGAACTGCTGCCACCAGGACTCCTGAGTGATATAAGTCAGACACAAAAGCAAAAATATTGTATAATCCCACTTATATGAAATACCTAGCATAGACAAATGCACAGAGACAGAAAGTAGATTAGTGGTACCAGGAGCTGGAGAGAGGGGAGAATAGGGAGTTATTGCTGAAGGGGTACTGTGTTTCTGTTTGGGCTGATGAATAAGTTTTGGAAAAGGATAGCGGTGATGGTAGCACAACATAGTGAATGTAATTAATGTCACTGAATTATACACTTAAAAATGGTTAAAATGGTAAACTTTTTGTTACATATGTTTTACCACAATGAAATTCAAAAAGAGAGAGAAAAATAAGCTGCTCTAGAATGCTTGATTCATCAATCAACTATAGGGATAAAAATCAAAGAAGCCACTGTTATCTGCACAAGTCTACTGTGGCTCTCTAAGAAAAACAATCTTCCAGAAGAAAAGCATTATGTTCCCAACTGGTCGAGAAAAGTTGGCCCAGAGAGAAGAAACTGGAACCATCTGAGAACGTGTCCACTGTATAAAAATCAGTCTGGTGGGACCAGCGAGGTGGAAAGACCACTGCAGCAGGCCCAGCAGCCCAGTTCAGCCCCACAGGGCCACTAACCAGGTCCCAGGAGTCTTCAAGCGGCCTCTCAGGGGCTCAGAGATAATAATGCCTATCTCTAAAAGCTGTCACGATAGTTTGAAAAATTAAATGTGCTGTGTGAAAAAGCTCTTTGAAAAGTCTAATGCAAGGTACAGTGACCAGGCTTCTTAGCATCATTAATTTTCTCTTTGAGAGGCAGAATCTTACAGAGAAAGTCATTCAGAGACACCAGTGCTGCTGCAGCTGAGGGAAGCAGCTCCCCAACCCCTCACATCCAATCATGCACGAGAACCCACCAGCCAGACCGCTCTCTGGCTCCCTCGCCTTCACCCTCTACCAACCACACAAACTCCATTAACCTGCCGCTAAAGACAAGAAAGCACGGTCAGGCGTACAATACTTTCACGACACACACCTGAAACAGGGCTTTGCAAAGCCTCCCCATGGCCCAAGTGACTGTGTGAGAAAAGAGAAACCTGCAAGTTCACTGAGCCTCCCTCAAGGAGGGTGAAGGTCACACAGGGGAAGTGACAAAGCCGAGTTTGAGGCAGGGCTTCGAACTGGTTCTTCCGGGTTCAGTCACGGCTGAGGAAGCGAAACCGGGACAGATCTGAACTTTTAAAAATTTGGGTGAACCACAACAATAACCAGAAGGGAAAAATCACAGGTCAAAACCCTGCTAGAAACTTAATCTCGCTCTTAGAAAACAAGGGCAGTGTACACGTTGCATAGCAACCAAAATTGAGCAGAGTTGGAAACAGCAATGCCCTACTCAAAGATGGCGGCTCACCGTACTGCTTTGAATGCGTTGCTCCCCACAGTCCTGCCAATAATCCAATCTCACGCATTAGGCTCCCTATGAGCTCACTACGCCTCTTCCGAGTCTCCCATTCCAGGGCTCTGAACTGCAATTTTCTCCATTCCGGTTACTGTTCCAGATCAACCAAATTGTAAAAATTTGGGTCTGTTCCAGTCTTACCTCACCGGCCATGACTGAACCGGTACATACCAGTTCAGTGTCCTGGTTGGAAGAAAATCCTTTTGTCCTGAAGGGCAGTTCACCCTTTACCTTGCCCAAAAAATCTCCAAAACCAAACCAGTTTCTGACAAGGTGACCCCATGTGTACAGAGCAGAGCCGCTCCCCAGGGTTTTCAAGGCTGTGACCTTTCAGAAGCAGATCACCAGGCCTATCTTCCGAGGTGCCTCTGAGTGACTCTGAACCACCAACTTTTCAGTTAGCAACCCAGTGTTTAACCATTTGCACCACCCAGGCTGCCTCTACCTTGCCTGGCTGTCTCTATCTATATAACCTTTTCTTTTTCTGGGCACAAAACAGTAAACAGATGAATGACCTCTCCTCTTCCACTCCTCTACCCAGTGATCTTTCTTATTTACGTCAGTTGCTCCCCTTCAGGAATGATACAGGAACCATATTTCCACAGTCTTAGTCATCTAGTGCTGCCATAACAGAAATATCACAAGTGGATGGCTTTAACAAGCAGAAGTTTATTCTCTCACAGTCTAGTAAGCTGTAAGTCTGAATTCGTGGTGCCAGCTCAAGGGGAAGGCTCTCTCTCGCTGTTGGCTCTGGGGGAAGGTCCTTGTCATCAATCTTTCCCAGTCAAGGAGCTTCTCAGTGCAGGAAACCCAGGTCCAAAGGACGTGCTCTGCTCCCAGTGCTGCTTTCTTGGTGGTATGAGGTCCCTGGTCTCTCTGCTTGCTTCTCTCTTTTTTATTTCAAAAGAGATTGACTCAAGATACAACCCGATCTTGTAGACTGAGTCCTGCCTCATTAACATTATAAAGGTAGGATTCACAACACATAGGAAAATCACATCAGATGACAAAATGGTGGACAATCACACAATACTGGGAATCGTGACCTGGCAAGTTGACAACACATTTTTTTTTTAAGTAAGCATAGTCAGTGTAATTTATATAATTAAAAAAATAATTTTTTTAAAAAATATTTTATCGTACTTCAGCTGAAGGCTTACAGAACAAATAGTTTCTCATGAAACAGTAGTACACACGTTGTTTTATGACATTGGTTAACAACCCCACAACAT
>NW_004444018.1:6572981-6594156 GCF_000243295.1 Trichechus manatus latirostris
AGACCAGTGGAGTATCTTAGATGGCTGCTCACAGGCTTTTAAGACCCCAGACACTACTCACCAAGGTAGAATGTAGAGCATTGTCTTTATAAGCTGTGACACACATTTTTGAGGGACACAATTCAATCCATAACACATACCAACGAAATGTTACTCAAACAATTTTCTTTGCACCTTGCAGTGTTAATTTACATATTTTAACGAAGAAATAAAAAGCATAAATGTCAAAGCGTTAAGCTGCTGCAAGGAACCAGCCTAGCGAGAATGTCACAAACACAAATATTGAAAACGAAGTTGTTTCTTACTCTAACTTTTGGCAAGCAAAAATGAACACAATAGCACAAAGCTCCACGTTTCTTTAGACAAAGTGCTACGAAGAATTCAGGGTCTTTCAGACTCTTCCGCCAAACCTTTCAGATATTTTGTTATCTGTCAATCAGAAACTAGCAAGAAGGGATCCAAGAGCTTGGCAAGTTTTCAGACCTAAACTTACTAATCAGCCATCTGACAACAAAGTAAAAGAATGAATTATACAACTCTGTGCCAACCTTAAGAGATAACACAGACCTTTACAAGAGATGCCTCATAAGCTTTTGCCAAAAGCTAACTAAAACCTGAAGATCTGCCTCTACTCAGATTGACAGACAGCTGCTGTCGTGTCGACTCTGACTCATGGCAATCTTATGTACAACAGAATGAAACACTGCCCAGACCTGCATCACCCTCATAATTGCCAGCATGTTTGAGTCCATCATTGCAGCCACTGTGCCAATCCACCTTACCAAGGGTCTCCCTTACCCTCATCGGCCTTCTGCTTCACCAAACATGATGTCCTCCTCCAGTGACTGATCCTTCCTGACAATGTGCCCAAAGCAAATGAGTCCAACAGTGTTCTGTGGTGATCCATAAAGTGCTCACTGGCTATTTTTCAGTAGTAGTTCACCAAGCCTTTCTTCCTAGATTGTCTTAGTCTGCAAGCTCTGCTGACATCTGTCCACCATGGGTCACCCTGCTGGTATTTGAAGTACCAGTGACATAGCTTCCAGCGTCACAGCAACACACAAGCCACCACGAACTGACAGATGGGTGGCGGTGTTTCTGTTTAGGTCCCTTAAAAACTTGTTTTATACGTACACACGTAACATCTGTAAAGGAAAATACACTCACTCCTAACTTACTATCTCATTATCTGACATTTCACATTTACAATAGCAAAAAATCCGCTATCTGACCATTTTGTGCATTAACGACGTACATCTGGCGGTAACGAATGCCGAGGTGCAAGGCAAGAGTAACACTGGCTTTGACAGTTATATGTCAACCTGGCTGGGCCATGATTCTTGATGGTTTGGCAGTTATTTAATGATATAGTCATCCTCCATTTTCACACAACACCAATTTTCACATCATGACCTGGTCTCTGGAACCTAACCGTGTCAATAAGTGAGGAGTGGGTGTATAGTATTTCACTAGGTGGCTGTGTGAGGATTATTTATAGATACACAATGTGGTGGCTTTAAAACACGGCCACAAGTTCTCTGACACTTCCCCCAAAGGTTCTGGGGGAAGGTCCTTGTCTCTTTTCAGCTTCTGTTTCTTGGTTCCTTGGAGATCTCACATGGTACAGCATCTATCTTCCCCTATCTGTGCTCGCTTGCTTGGGTGCCTGCTCAATCTGCTCGTTTATATTTCAAAAGACACTGATGCAAGACACACCCTACACTAATACTGCCTCATTGACTGAACAAAGAAAACCCATTCACAAATGGGATTATAACCACAGGTATAGGGGTTAGGATTCACAACACATATTTTGAGGGGACACAATTCAATCCATAACAATCATTAAAATCGTAATACTGGGTATCTATGGGGCAAGAGGGAAAGAAGAGAAGGGATTGAGGACCTCAACTTTATATATAAACGATTTTGTTTTAAGTAAATATCTGAGTGAGGAGCACAGTTGTTAACTAAGTATTCTGATCTCTCTGTATGCCCAGAGCCCTGGTGGCACAGTGATTAAGAGCTCGGCTGTTAGCCAAAAGGTCAGCAGTTAGCTCCTTGGAAATCCCATGGGGCAGTTCTACTCTGTCCTATAGGCTCGCTATGAGTCAAAATTGACTTGATGGCAACAGGTTTACAGGTGTACGCCCAGCTATTCCATACTACAATTGTTCCAGGTCTCATTACATCACCACAACATGGCTACCAGGAAGCTCACGTGATGTTTCACTGGTCCATCCATTCCAGGTGGCATGTGAAGGGAATCTAAGCAAACCACTCACAGTACTGAGGACATCAGGACACATCTATATTCATGTTCTGGGGGAGTTGGCAATCTGGGGGGAGGGGGAGGGGGAGGACATGATCCGTAAGTTTCCAACCTGGTGTATCTTCTGAAAATTTTCAAGGGTTCCAATAAACATGGGTCAAGATGAAAAAAATTATCTTAGGAAACAAGTATTATGTTGATCACTTTGCACTGGCATTTCCAAAATATTTTTAAATAGATTATATCTCTTAATTATCATATCTTTTACTTTTTAAATCATTTCACTGAGGAAGGGTCAAAAATATGAAAACCCTAATAATGCATTTTTATTTTTAAAAGTTTAGAAGTAGAATACTATAAGACACTTGATCTCAGCTTCACCACCATTATCTGGAAACCTAGAAAAAATTGTGCGTGCGTGTGTGTGATCTTTTAAAAAATCATATATTCTCTGAAGCCCAGTCCCCAGAAATTCTGTTTCAGTGTTTTAAAAATCTGTATTTTCCATAAGCTCCCAGGTGATTGTGATGTGCAGCCAGTCTGGGACTGACTGTTGTGAAGTAACCTCCATGACAAATACATTCCAATACCCTACAATGTGGCACACACACAGTCAATCTGATAAACTGAGAATTGTGCAACACAGAACACTAGCAAGCAACAGAAGCTGTTTGGGGTTGAACTGTATCCCTAAAACAGATATGTCGAAGTCCTTTGTTGTTGTTGTTAGCTGCTGCTGAGTCAGCCCCCAACTTAATGGAGATGGAACAAAACACTGCCCAGGCCTGCACCATCCCCATGATGGGCTAGGGATCAGACCATCGTGATCCATGGGTTTTCATTAGCTGATTTTCAAAAGGAGATCGTCAGGCCTTTATTCCTAGTCTGTCTTAGTCTGTTAGCTCCCCTGACACCTGTTCAGTAGCACAGCAACAGCCAAGCCTCCAGTGACAGAGACAGGTGATAGCTGTGCGTGAGGAGCACTGGCCGGGAATCGAACCTGAGTCTCCCTTACGGAGGAGGAGAATTCTACCACTGAACCCCACTGCCCTCCGCTGAAGTCTTAACCGCTGGTATTTGTGAACATGACCTTATTTAGAAACGGGTCTTTACAGACGTAATTGCTTAACATGGGGTCATACTGGAATAGGGTAGACCCTGATCCGATATGATTAGTGTCCTTATAAAAAGAGAGGAGACAGACACGCAAGGAGAACAGCATGTGATGACACAGAGAGACACAGAGGAAAGATGGCTACGTGAAGACAGAGGCAGAGACAGGAGTGATGCTCCACCAGGCTGTGGCCACCAGAAACTGGAAGAGGCAGGGGAGGATGCTCCCTACCCACCCCCAGGCTTCAGACACCTCGATTTCGGACTTCTGGCCAAAGAGAGAATAAATTTCTGTTGTTTGCAGGCACCTGGTTTGTGGGAATTCGCTACTGCAGCCCTAGTAAACTAGTACAGATGTACTAAGCAAAACCAGTCAAATCAGAATGAAATCTCATCTTCCATTACCTAATTCTGACGCCCTTGCTTCTGAACCTTCTAGATATAAAGGGCGAAAAGGCATCAAGGAACCGAACAAGAGCACGCCTCTGCCCAAGGCCCCACAGAACATGAGTCTATAATTCAGGGGCCAAAACCCAGCTTTTTACCAGAGTTCTGCCATCTTTCATCCAAAGCTGTCCTGTCCAATAAGGTAGCCACTAGCCAACGATGAAGTCAAGAGACAAACCCACCACACTACCACCTCTCAGTCCCAGTTTCTTCCATGTACAGCCAGAGTTAGGAATAATTCTCCTTTTATAGGAGCCCTGGTGGCTCGGTGGTTAAGAGCTACAGCTGCTAACCAAAAGGCTCAAATCCACCAGCCGCTCCTTGGAAACCCTAGGGGGCAGTTCTACTCTGTCCTATAGGGTCCCTATGAGTCAGAATCAACTCGTTGGCAATGGGTTTTTTTTTTTTTTTTTTTTCAGCCATATTTGGCTATCTGAATTTAAATTAGTTACTTAAAAAAAAAATTAAAAAGTCAGCTCCTCAGTCTCACTAGCCACATTTCAGGTACCCAGTAGCCCCACACGTGACTAGTGGCACAGCACAGACACATAACATTTTCACCATCACAGAAAAGTCTATAGGTCAGGGCTGACCCAAAGCGTTTATTACATTAGAAGGCATCTGTTCACCACATTTTTCCCCCTGGTATGCGTGGTTTTCAAGCTTTATCCAGGCCCCCACTTTAGGGACCCAATACTCTTGCTTCAGTAACAGGAGTCCCTGAGCAGCACAAAGAATTACACACTCAGCTGCTAACTGAAAGGCCGGCAGTTCGAGTCCATCCAGAGGCACCTCAGAAGAAAGGCCTGGAGATCTGCTTCCAAAAGGTGACAGCCTTGAAAACTCCACAGAGCAGTTCTGCTCTGCACACATGGGGTCACAGTGAGTCAGAATCGACTCCACCGCAACTGATGGTGGCTTGAATAACAGTGACTGCCCGAGACAGCAGACAATGGCAGACGCAAGGGGAACCTCAATCTTTAAATCATGTCAGATTTGCAAACCACTCTCCCTCACAGATCTCCACATCCTCACCCCTCCCACAGTTGAGAATCACTATTAGATCACCAGATGACTCTTTAAAATTCTACAAAAAGAGTCTCATTCTGATTCAAACTATGAATTTTAACCTTCTAAGGAAAAAAAAATATTATGTAGAGACAAGTAATGAGGTGACAGACCAGCCCTACTTCTCTGCGAACTGCCTGGATATACTGAAAGAATCAGATACTTGTCACCTGAGAATTTGGAACTGGGACTAAAAAAGAGCAAGCTGGAATACAGTTGTCTTTTGAAGCAAAGAGATATAAAAATGTTTTAAGTTTCTAAAGTGAAAAATGTTAATGAATACAAAAGCGGAGGGAGTAGTGTAATGATCCCCCTCGCACCTATCACCCAGCTTCAACGATGCTCAGCTCGGCTCCAGTGTGTTTTCCCCTCTGCCCCCATCATGTTATTTTGAAGGATGGAGAGGTCTGGAGACACCACTGCTGCCCGTCAGGTGGGTGGGCAGCAGAGAAGCTGTGTCTGCAACCAAAGGGAAGAGGGGGCCGGACACACAGACGGAGACTGTCCTGGAGCTGCTCAGGATCTAGGTGACAGTTACTAACAACTCTGAGCCTCAGTTTCCTCACCTGTTAAGGCAGTTGAGAGAAACACGTGAAATAATCCTTGTGAAATGCTTAGCTCGATGTCTGGCTAAGCGGACTCAATAAACATGAGCTCTCGTCATTCCTGTGGTAACTGTACTTACTGCTCTGCTCATTGCCCAGCTGCACTGTTTGCCCACGTGTTCTAACAGCTACCCAGTGTCCACCTAATCCTTTCAAAGCTACCACAACTTGGTTTCAATTTGAGAGAAAAAAAGGATCCGTACCAAAAAAAAAAAAAAAATCACACTATCACTACTCCTACTGTCGGTTAAGTGCTTGGCTACTAACCAAAAGTTGGCAGTTTCAACCCACCCAGCAGCTCCACAAGAGAAAGATTATAGCCTAGAAAACCCTATGGGGTCATTCTCCTCTGTCACAAGGGGTCACTATTAGTCAGAATCAACTCAATGGCACCCAACAACAACTACCGCTACTGGGGTTACTACCACCTCTGCTACTATTGCTGTTACTACTACTACTACTACTGCTGCGATTACTACAGTGATCATGGCTGATTTTTCAGAAGTAGATCACTAGGTCTTTCTTCCAACATGCTTTTGGGTGGACTCAAACCGCCAACCTCTCAGCAGCCAAGCATGCGTTAACCATTTGCACCACCCAGGGATTCCTACTCCTATTACTATTACTGCTGCTGCTGTTACTACTAGTATAGCTGCTGTTACTACTAGTACTGCTACTACTACTACTATGACCAGCTGTAATAATACGAGCTACCATTTTCTGAGGTTTTAATACATGTCAAGCACTGCACTAAACACTTTATAAACAGCATTTCATTGACTCCTCACAGCCACCTTGTAAGGAAGACACTGTTGTTATTCCCATGTTGACAGTCGAGAGTGACTTGCCTAAAATCACATGGCTAAAGAAAAGATTTTGAGCCCAGTCTGCCTAACCCAGAATCCCATACCCTTCACCACTACACCAAAGTACATAAGTTTGTTTATTGTGACTACAATAACCTTCCTCCTCTGCAGATCCCCAGTTTCCTGAAAGTGGGGGTAGACAGTGGAGGAAAGAGATCTTGCATTATACCCTGTATTTTCAAAAGAAGCCATAATGGACGCATTAAGAACTGAAGTCAAACAGTCTCCCAGTCTCTGGCTGGTGGATACTCCCTTCATTTCTTCCTACAGGCAGACGTTTTTAGGCAACTCCCCCCAAAAAACCAAACCCACTGCCGTCGAGTCAATTCCGACTCACAGTGACCCTAGAGGCCAGAGGAGAACTGCCGCATAGGGCTTCCAAGGCTATACTCGTTAGGGAAACAGACTGCCACATCCTTCTCCCGCAGGGAGGCTGGTGGGCTCAAACCACCGACCTTTCAGTTAGCAGTCAGGTGCTTCAGCCACTGCGCCACCAGAGCTGCCTTTAGGCAACAAAAAGTCATATTTCAAAAAATTCCATGTTTGTAGTCTTAGTCCACAACAGATGATGCACAAAGAAACCAGTATTCCAGATCTGGGACTTGGCTGTAGTGAGCATGCTTTCCTGAGTTACTGTGAACTCTCTTCAAGAATGGTTCTGAGACTTCATGGTCTGCCTGAGACTGAAGGAACCCCGGAAGGCACGGCCCCCAGGTTCTCTATCAGCACAGAACTAAAACAATTTCCGAGGCCAACTCTTCAGACAAAGATTGGACTGGACTGTGGGACATAAAATGATACTCACGAAGAGTGTGCTTCTTAGCTCAAGTAGCTACATGAGACTGAACAGGCAGCTTCTGTGTCCGGAGGTGAGATGAGAAGGCACAGAGGGTTAGGAGCTGAATGTATGGACATGGGAAATCAGGGGGGAAAGGAGGAGTGTGCTGTCACAGTATAGGGAGAGCAATTAGGGTCACATTAACAATGTATGTATAAATTTTTGTATAAGAGACTAACTTGAAATGTAAACTTTCACTTAAACTACAACAATAAACACCACAACTCAAAAGTGTCAAAAAAAAAGAATGCTCTGTAAAGCATGTTCTCTGAGGATTCTGTCCATGTGATATGGGAAGCTCCAGGTTGTCCTGGTCCGTATACAGGGGTCTGGAGCCTCCTGAAGGTGTAACCAAGGGGAAACACGCCCGTGTGTTCTGTCCATGAGCAGCATTTACCTGCAGCCTCTTTTCCTCCTCCTCACACAAGGCATGCACCCACACTTTCAAGCAATGCACAAAAATATCCAGAATTTCTAGAATTTTGGAATTCATGGACTGCTAAAATTTCAGAAGTATTTGGTAGACTGAGGGAGTTAAGAAAACAAAGATACTTAAAAGCAGCACCTAACACACACATCCTCTTACACACACTCACAGAAACACACTCTCTCACATTCACATACTCACACTCTCTCACACACTCACACATAATCTCTCTCACACACACACCTCCCACTATCTCCTTTCACTATCATTTAAAAAAGAAAAAAAGAAATTTTATTTTAAAAACAAAATGTAGGAAGGCCAGAGGCTCAGAATAAAAAGGAAATTCTTTCTAAGAAAAGACAGTTGAACAATACATATACTTGCGAGGGTAGGAGAGCTGACAGACTCACTAAACTTCCTCCTTATTTTTCCTCACTTCCTGCAGAGGGGAAACAGTTGCTCCTGGCTGGTCCCAGGCTACAGCCAAACACTGAAGAAGCACTAAGGTAGCATGGATGGTCCTTCTTGACTTTCCCTGCTGTCCCTGGGAGCCCATCTCAACTCAGGCCCCAGAGGCAATCCTGCCTGGCTCTCCTGAGCCCCCTAACTCAGCCCCCAATACAGCCCAGTTCCCAGCACACATCTCCTGCTCCACTACAGAGGGCCTGGGTGCCAGCAACATTCTCTGCACATCCTGCAAATCATGCATGGATTTCTACAAATTCTATTCCCTAAGGACAAACTCGGAGTTAGAAAACCAAAAGGGATGAACACGCTCAGCATTTCTCAAGCTGAAAGAACTGAAGAAAAAATTTAAGCCTCAAGTTGGAATATTAAAGGATTCTATGGGCAAACTACTGAACGATGCAGGAAGCATCAAAAGAAGGAATACACTGAGTCACTGCACCAAAAAGAACTGGTCGACGTTCAACCATTTCAGGAGGTAGCATATGATCAAGAATCAATGGTACTAAAGGAAAAAGTCCAAGTGCACCAAAGACATTGGTGAAAAACAAGCCTCCAGAAACTGAAAGAATACCAACTGAGATGTTTCAACAAACAGACAGAACACTAGAAGCACGCACTCGTCTATGCCAAGAAATTTGGAAGACAGCTACCTGGTCAACCAACTGGAAAATATTCATATCTGTGTCCATTCTAAAGAAAGGTGATCCAACAGAATGCGAAAATTATAGAACAATATCATTAATATCACACACTAGTAAATTCTGCTGAAGATAATTCAAAAACTGTTACAACAATAACTGTTGTAACAATAACTGTTAGAATTGAAGCTGGATTCAGAAGAGGCCGTGGATATCATTGCTGATGACAGATGGAACTTGGCTGAAAGCAGAGAACACCAGAAAGATGTTTACCTGTGTTTTACTGACTATGCAAAGGCATTTGACTGTGTGGATCATAACAAATTATGGATAACATTGCAAAGAATGAGAATTCCAGAATACTTAATTGTGCTAATGAGGAACCTATAAATAGTCCAATAGGCAGTTGTTCAAACAGAACAAGGGGATACTGCATGGTTTAAAGTCAGGGAAGGTGTGTATCAGGGTTGTATCCTTTCACCATACTTATTCAATCTGTACACTGAGCAAAATAATTCGAGAAGCTGGACTATATGGAGAAGAATGCAGCATCAGATTGGAGGAAGACTCATTAACAACCTGTAATATGCAGATGACATAACCTTGCTTGCTGCAAGTGAAGAAGACCTAAAGCACTCACTGATGAAGATAAAAGACTACAGACTTCAATATGAATTACATCTAAAGGTAAAGAAAACAAAAATCTTTACAACTGGACCAATAAGCTACATCATGATAAACAGAGAAAAGATTAAAGTTGTCAAGGATTTCATTTTATTTGGATCCACGATCGACGCCCATGGAAGCAGCACTCAAAAAAATCAAATGACGTATTGCACTGGGCGAATCTGCTGCAAAAGACCTCTTTAAAGGTTAAAAGGCAAAGATGTCACCTTGAGGACTAAGGAGTCCCCGACCCAGCCCATGATATTTTCAACTGCCTAATGTGCACACAAAAGCTGGGCAATGAATAAGGAAAACTGAAGAAGAACTGTCACCTTTGAATTGTGGTGTTGGCAAAGAATATTGAATATGTCACGGACTTCCAGAAGAACAAACAAATCTTTCTTGGAAGAAGTACAGCCAGAATGCTCCCTAGAAGCAAGGATGGCGAGACCTCGTCTCATATCCTTTGGACATGTTATCAGGAGGGATCAGTCCCTAGAGCAGGACATTATGCTTGGTAAGGTAGAGGGTCAGTGAAAAAGAGGAAGACCCTCAACGAGATGGAATGACACAGTGGCTGCAACAATAGGTTCAAACACAGCAACAACTGTGAGGATGGTGCAGGACTGGGCAGTGTTTCATTCTGTTATACACAGGGTTTCTCTGAGTCAGAACCAACTCCACGACACCTAACAACAACAAGGATAAACTCTACTTCCTCCCAAAAAACAGGTTTTAGAAGATTCTATCCATGTATACACTATGAAGAACTCCTGGTCCTACTATATTCAGTTAAAGAGGATTTCAGGAGCTTTCTCCACATACAAGAAACGCAAGCACAAATAGAGAAGCACTTTATTATAACAGCATTTAAAATTGGAACAGTTACCAGAGATGAGACATGAGTTTGTGAATATGGAAAAGTACTCTACAAATGAAAAAGATTACTCACATTTTAAACCAGTTATGCACCACCCATCTGTCAGTGGAGGTTTGAGTGTTGCTTTGATGATAAACAGGTTTCAGTGGCACTTTCAGACTAAGACAAACTAGGAAGAAAAGCCTGGCAAACTGTTTCCATAAATCAGTCAATAAAAACCCTACAGATCACAATGGTCTGATCTGCAACTGATCATGCAGACAGCACAAGACGGGGCAGCATTTTGTTCATTGTGCATGGTGACGCTATGAGTCAGGGGCTAACTCAACAGTAGCTACCAAGGACAACATGCAAGAAAAGAAAAGTCTGAGGCTCTAGGTAGAAATGATCATTTTCTGGTGAAGTGCTGACTACTAAAAAAAAAAAATGAACTGCCACCAACTCGACTCTGACTCATGGCGACCCCGTGTGTGTTAGAGAACTGTGCTCCATAGGGTTTTCCATGTCTGATTTTTCAGATCACCAGGGCTTTCTTCCCGGGTGTCTCTAGGTGGACTCGAACCACCAACCTTTCAGTTAGCAACTGAGCACATTAACCATTTCCACCCTACCCAAGAACTCCACTAGTTCATACTAAAGCTGTGTCTACATTCGCAATAATAGATCTAAAGATATAGCCTCCTTCCAGTACACTAACCGTTCCACAGAGAGAGGCACATGCATTACATTGGTAAGAGCCAAACCCTTAGGTTATAAATGACCGTGAGTTTGAAGCACTTCAGAATAAAAGATATTAGTAACTCACACGCTGACACAACTTCATAAACAAGAAAGAACGGTTATAACTGCGGTGTAATAAATTGCTTTTATACAGCCTTTCCAGCCATGTTTTGGTAACTCTTATTAAATGACTGGCTGGGACTATGCAAATAAAGTGTGTGGAACCTTGTGGGGATTGGACAGTCCGCTAATGCAAAGAAGGTGCATGGAACCCTTGTAAGGGACTGGTTAGTTCGTGGTCTTGCTGGTGGTGGTGGTGGCAGTAACACCTTGAAATTGACAAGGAGCTTGCTATACAACCAGCTTCCCTGACAAAACTTGAGAGAGAGACATGGAGGGAGAGAGAGAGAAGAAGGAGCTGTAATACTGAAGACAGGGAGAGAATGGCATGGCAGCAGCAAGAGCAACAGCAGTGTAAGTTGGCAGGAACCAGGATACTGGGGCGAGACAGCAGTGGTGGGGCTTGACAAACCACAAAGCTAAAAGCTGTAACATTCCACCTCATAGGAACCAGCTTTGTGCTGATCCTTATAAAAGAAATTTTTCATTTACTAACAAAAACAGAAAAAGACACATAAAGCTTAGATATTTTAATTAATAGGAGGCCCTTTTTAGTCTATGCAGAATCTGATTGTTTTTTTAACTGCAAAAGCAATACGCTTGAGGCCCCTGCTTTCTTTGTTAGTATTTTTTTGGACGTCTGCAACCCCACTCCTGTGAGATATTTGAGGGCACAAGCAGTTCTCACAGACCAGACACCACAAAAAAAAAAAAAACCCAAACTCATTGCTGTTGAGTCAATTCCAACTCATAGAGACCCTAGAGGACAGAGTAGAACTGCCCCATAGGGTTTCCAAGGCTGTGGTTAAGAGTTACAGCTTCTAACCAAAAGGTCAGCAGTTTAAATCTTCCAGCCGCTCCTTGGAAACCCTATGGGGCAGTTCTACTCTGTCCTATAGGGTCGCTATGACTTGGAATCAAATTGACAGCAACAGGTTTGATTTTGTTTGTGTAATCTTTATGCAAGCAGACTGCCGCATTTTTTTGCTGCAGAGCTGCTGGTGGTTTCAAACCACCAACCTTTCAGTTAGCAGCCAAGCTTTAACTACTGCGCCATCAGGGTTGACCTGACACAGAGTAGGTATTTAATATATCTGTAGAAAGTAAAAGGGAAAAAAAGCCAGTAAGAGGATGATTTCGATGCCATCTTAGCTCTTTTGCATTCTCCCGTTTATCAACTTTGCAAAAGGTTTCACAGCAAGCCCACCTAGGGACCTTGGGTATATGGGGGTTGGGGGGTAAAGTGGAGGGTAGACCCAAGGCTTGATCAAGAGCTAATTCCATACAGTTACATAAATATACACAGCCATTTATCTTCCCATTGAGAAGAATTCGACAGATCACAAAATGCTACTGAGAACAGAAGTGAGGAAAGCGAGCAGGCCTCACCTTTTCGTCCTGGTATAACTTGTTGACGCTCGCCAGCTGGAAGTTGTGACTCGACTGGATCTTGTCGAGCTGCTCCCGCTGCTTCTCCAGTTCTCCCTGAAACTCATTCTTTTTCAGTTCCACAGCGCCTCTCTCCACGGCTGCCCTGCGGACCCTGCCTTCCAGCTCCGTGATGCGGGTCTATGAGGAGGCCACAGTGTAAGGGCGAATATTGAGCCGTCGCTGCAGACCACTCCGCCTGAGCCCCCACAACAGGCACAGGCTGGGCCCCAGAGCCAGCATAAAGCCTTACACCCCTCATGGCTACCAAAGGCTCACGTCTGCAAGTCAACTGTATGGAAGCTAGAACAGGTTTCTCTAGACAAAACGGTGGTGTAAATGGAGGCATTCACACGTCTGAGCTTTCGAGCGTCCACTGTCAAACAGAGACACTGCCATGTACCTCAGGGCTCTATGGGCTTCAATGAGGTAAGTACACACAAGGCTCAGGGCTTAACCTGGCACAAGGGGATGCTCAGATGCTTAGTTCCTTTCCGTGCTATCAAAGTACCTGACAACTCTTTGTATTACTTTTGAAAACCAATTCTGTTCTCCATCTCCACAACCCAGCCCCGCATCTGCCCAGAGAACGGTGGTTCTGGTGGAAGCTGAGACACAGGGTCTACAACTCGGAGAGAACGCTTGAGAGCAAGACAGAACATTAACAACTTTCAGGGGAGATGAGGTTCCATGGTGAAGAGTCCAAGCTCTGCCATCAGAACGAGCTTGTTTGGAATCTCTGCTCCACCTGTACTAACCTTTCTGTGCCTCAGTCTGCCCACCTGTGAAACGAGGAAAACAAAGTTCCAACCTTGGAGGGTTTGTGAACAAAAAAAGATAATGTGTACAAAGTGCTCAGCACTGTGCCTGGCCCCTGATGGGCTACAGTAAGGGGGAAAACCAGGGTCATCGTCATCATTAAATGATGATGCTAAAGACTGATAGCTTTAAAAACGTACTCCTCAGACCCATTATCCAAACACATTTCCAAAACCACCCTTTGATATCCAGTGTGGACCTGAGGACCAGGAGATGGGCCGTGGTCAGCATACTTAAGCAAGCTATCTTTCCAGAACCAGCCCAAACAGCTGACTGAAACCTGTTAACCAACAGGAAAAGCAGAGGGGGATATTTTGGCAGCAATCCTAAGAAGTCATTTAAAAAAAAAAACAAACCCGTTGTTACCAAATCGATTCCAACTCATAACAACTCTACAGGACCACGTAAAACTGCCCCATAGGGTTTCCAAGGAGTGGCTGGTAGATTTAAACTGCCGACCTTTTGGTTAGCAGCTGAGCTCTTAACCACTGCACCACCAGGACTCCTAAGAAGTCACAGGGGGTGGCAAAAGGGGTCTTCTCCCACCCAAGGTCAGAGCTGAGGGAAAAGGCAGTACTGAGGGTGTGAAGTCAGGCCCAGAGCTGAGTCACAGTGTGATGTGTGTATTACACACATTATATTACAGCATGTACACACCGACAACACTGAAATTTAGGTGAAAATAAGTAACAAACCATTCGGAACTCATTGGCCAGCAACCATAAATACTTTATAATATCCAGACAGACAAGACAAAACAAACAGGCAAAAACTGTGGAGGTATCCTAGATGGGATCTTGGAATATAAAAAGAATACTAGGTAAAAACTAAGAAAATCTGAATAAACTCTGGACTTTAGTTAATAATAAGGTATCATTATCAGTTCATTGGCGCCTAGGTGGTACAGTGGTTAAGAGTTCAGCTGCTAACCAAAAGGTCAGCAGTTCAAATCCACCAGCTGCTCCTTGGAAACCTTATGGGGCAGTTCCACCCTGTCCTATAGGGTTGCTATGAGACAGAACTGACTTGCCAGCAATGCGTTTGGTTTTTTTTTTTAGCACTTTAAAGATTTTTTTTTATTGTACTGTAGATGAATGTTTACAGAACTAGTTTCTCATTAAACAGTACACATATTGTTTTATGATACTGGTTAACAACCCCACGACACGTCACCACTCTCGCTTCTCGACCTTAGGTTCCCTATTACCAGCTTTCCTGTCCCCTCCTGCCTTCCAGTCCTTGTCCCTCGACTGTTGTGCCACATTAGTCTCGTTTTATGGGCCTGTCTAATCTTTGGCTGAATGCTGAACCTCAGGAGTGACTTCATTACTGAGCTAAAAGGGTGTCCAGGGGCCACACTCTTGGGGTTTCTCCAGTCTCTGTCAGGCCAGTAAGTCTGGTCTTTTTTTGTGAGTTAGAATTTTATTCTACATTTTTCTCCAGTTCTGTCTGGGACCCTCTACTGTGACCCCCGTCAGGGCAGTCAGTGGTGGTAGCCAGGCACCATCTAGTTGTACTGGACTGTCTGGTGGAGGCAGTGGTAGATGTGGTCTGTTAGTCCTTTGGACTAATCTTTCCTCTGTATCTTTAGTTTTCTTCATTCTCCCTTGCTCCCGAAGGGGTGAGACCAGTGGAGTATTTTAGATGGCTGCTCAGAGGCTTTTAATAACTGGTTCTTTATGTGTGATAAATTCACTATACTAATGTAAGATGTAAATAAATAACAGGGGGAACTGGGTGTGGCGTATATGGGAACTCTCTACTATCTCTGAAATGTTTCTGTTTAACTCTAAGACTATTCTAAAATAAAAAGGTTATCTAAAAAAAGAAAAACACCTGGAGATCCACGCTCCGGGAGCTCGCAATCCAGTAGTTGAAGCCCAGTACGATGATACAGGCCACGAGGGCGGCCAGCAGGAGCGGCGGCGACTTCATGCTCCTACGCCCGTTCCCCAGTCCCATCATTTCAAGGGCGGGGCTGAGAATCTGCCAAGAGAAAATAAACAAATAAACCTCAATACTATTATTGCCATCCAGGAAGCAGGCCACATCCATCACCACGACCCCAGGGACGGTGTCCTGCCACACTTGAAGCACAAGCAAGGGGAGACTTCCTCCTTGAAATGTAAAGCTTCACTGGAGAACATGTAAACAGCACACCCACAGTTCTGTGTGCCTTGGGCAGTGTGGTCTGCTCCCCAAGGCAGGCTCATGAGAGTGAGGACTGTCCTTGGAATCCGTAACAGACGAGCTCAAGACCTTGGGCAAGCAGCAATTTCTCTTATCCTTCAGTTTCCTCATCTGTAAAATGGGAATAATAATAGTACCTGCCTCCCCAGTATAGAGTGAGAATTAAATTAACAATCTAAGCAAACAGCATGGGGGCAGTGGTGGTTCAGTGGTAGAATTCTCACTGTCCGTGCGGAAGACCTGGGTTCAACTCCCTACCAATGCACCTCATGCACAGCTACCACCTATCTGCCAGTGGAGGCTTGTGTGTTGCTATGATGCTGAACAGATTTCAGAAGAGGTTCCTAGAGAGAAAAGCCTTAGAGATCTACTTCCAAAAAATTAGCCAGTGAAAACCCTATGGATCACAACGGTCCGATTCGCAACCCAGCATGGAGCTAGCACAGGACTGGGCAGCATTTCATTCCCCTGTTTATGGGGGTCGACTCAACAGCAGATAACATGAAAACAGCAACAGCAAATATGAAGTGCTTCCACCATCACATTAAAAACAAGATAGTTCTCATTCCTCAATAAGGCCTTCTTGATTTGACTCCTAAGACGGGAGGGTTTTTACCCTTTGACAGAATTACTAATGACACCCCATTAAAGCATTTCTTGAGCTGAAGGAGGAAACCCGTTCTGAGGGTTGAATGAATTCCCACTGTATAAATCACGACCAGGGATGCATTACTCAGACACAGCCCTGACTGCTGGGAGCAGCATTCTCCTCACTCAAGGTATGTAATCTGACTGAGGTCATAGACAAAGTGTTCCCTACTGGGATTCAAAACAGAAAAGAGGCATTCACTCTGTGCCAAACGAGAGGACAGCTTCCTCTGTGCCCTCATTTCTCATTTTCATGCAACATCAGCGTAGTGAGCCTCACACTGGTGTTAAGAGATTCTGAGGAAAAACAGGAACTCAGTCTGAGAGCTACTGAGTGCAATAAAACTTTTTAAAAGGAACGAAGATATATCTTAGAAAACAAAATAAAACAGTTGCTGTCCAGTCAATTTAGACTCACAGTGACCCTGTGTGTGTCAGAGTAGAGCTGTGCTCCATAGGGTTTTCGATGGCTGATGTTTTGGAAGTAGATCACCAGGCCTTTCCTCTGAGCCGCCTCTGAGTGAATACCAACCTTTCAGTTAGCAGTTAAGCCTGTTAACTGTTTGCAAGAGGTGTAAATTATGTTCACATGCTTCAACTCAAAATCAGTTCTGGTTGGATACTAGTATTAATCACCAAGAACAAGGGAAGTTTGACTTTTCCAAAAGGCTTTCGCTAAGGCAGATCAAACAGCACCTTATCAGAGTGAGGGTAGCCACAGCAAGAAATATTCTGAGAACAGAAATCCTTACATTCTGGGTGTGTGAGGAAGAGAGGCAGCAGCACTGGTGGCAGAGAAGCCACTTCCCTGGGACAGGCTTTTGCAACCACCTGGAAATTACCTTCAAGATAAAGTTCTTGAGAATGTTCCACACAACAGCTGACAGAGGTGGTTCTGACCCTACGGTATTTCTACTTATGAGTTCATTGGAAGGCACCCTCTTTCTTGGTAATTACACACTAACTACTATATGAGCCTATAGGGGATAAATCAGCAATCTAGTTGAATCATCGAAAATAAAGCACCACAAAAATTACTTCGTGTAACCTACGTGGCCATCAGCAGATGAATGGATAAACAAATTGTGGTACATACATACGATGGAATAATACACAACAATAAAGAATACTGAGGAGTCCGTGAAACATCTTAAAACATGGATGAATCTGGAGGACATTATGCTGAGTAAAATAAGTCAACCGTAAAAGGATAAATACTGTATGGTCTCGCTTTTATAAAAAGTTAAGAATAGGTTTACACACAGAAAGCAATATTCTTTGGTGGTTACCAGGGATGGGAGAGGAATCACCTTCTAGATAGCAGACATTTGTTATTTTTGGTGATGGAAAAGGCAATACCCAATATGGGTGAAGTCTGCGCAATTTGTCCAAGATAAATGAAGATACCAAGAAGTACGCAAGAATAAGGGACAATTTTGGTAAATGCTATAACATACCATTTTGCTACAATAACCAAAAAGATACGTGTGTGGCTACATGTATACATATAGCCATGCATGCATATATGTGTATAGGAAAACATATATTTGAGTATATGGATGTGCATGTACAGGTATATCTGTAGGCTTATGTATACACATGTTTATGTGTGCTGCATATATATTCATACATACATGGGGGCACAGTTAGGGATACTTCCTAGACATAACCAAACATCTCGTGGGATTGGATTACTGGATTTGAAGGCCTGGGACTATAGTCTCATGGGACAACTCAGTCAACTGGCATAACATAGTTCATAATGTTTTACATCCTAGTTTGGTGAGTAGGGTTTGGGGTCTTAAAAGCATGCAAGCAGCCATCTAAGATATAGCTAATGGTCTTTACTTGTCTGGAACAAAACAGAATAAAGGAAACGAAGACTCAAGAAACTAGCCCACAGGACTAACAGGCCATATGAACCACAGCTTCATCTAGCCTGCGACCAGAAGAACTAGATGGTGCCCAGCTACCATTACCGAACATTCTGACCAGGGAGACAACAGAAGGCCCGGACAGAAAGGAAGAAAAACATAAAACGAAACTCAAATTCCTTAAAAAAAAAAAAAAAAAAAGCCAGAATTACTGGAGCAATAGACTAGAGGAACCCCCAAGACTACTGCCCTAAGATACCCTTTGAACTTGGAACTGAAGCCACTCCAGGTGGTCACCTTTCATCCAAACAACAGACTGTCTTATTAAATAGTATCACCCTTGAATACTGTGCTCCCTTAAACAATCAACTATATGAGACCAAACAGTCAACATTTACCCTAAAACAAAGATGAGAAACTACTGACTACCTTGTTATCCGACATTTCACAATGACAACAATAGCAAAACTACTATCCAACTACTCTGCGCATTAACAACGTAGGTCTGGCAGTAACTAACACCGAGGTGCAAGGCAAGAGTAACGCTGGCTGTGTTGATTAAGGTTATGTGTCAACTTGGCTAGGCCATGATTCTCAGTGGTTTGGTAGTTATGTAATGATGTAGTCATCCTCCATTTTGTGATCTGATGTGGTCATCCTTCATTTTCGTATAACGTCGAATTTCACATAACAACCTTGTCTTTGGAAACTAAACATGTTGGTAAGTGAGGAGTGGATATAATGGGAACAGAATAAAAAGAATGGAAATAATGAGAATGCTGACATATTATGGAAAATGTAACCAATGTGATAGTACAAGTTTTATACAAATTGTTAAATGGGAACCTAATCTGCTATGTAAACTTTCATCTAAAACACAGTAAAATAAAATAAAAGAATTACTTCGTGTAGAGCTGATGACTCCATCTAGCCTCTACTGGTGCCTCATTTATCTCCAGGATGAAAAAGGAAAAAATGTTTTCAATTCAGTTACCAGTTGATATCAGTAAGCCTCATACATGCCAAAAAAGAGTAATGCTCAGAAACACTAAACTTCTAGAAGATTCTGAAGATCTGCTGAAAATGTGTCTCCACCACCCTGTCACACCTTATCTTGATCACAAGTTTGTTTTTTTCTTTAAACTACTTTAACACTTTTTAAAATATAAAAATACTAAATGCAATTCCAGGAAAATCACACAGTACAGAAAAGTATAGTCTTCCTCTTCCTACTTCTGAGCTAAAGTAATAATATTTTCTAATGTCTGTATCCTTCTACTCCAGCTGCTCTCAACCCTCAATGGGTATCAGAATCACCTGGAATACTTTTTTAAAATAGCAATGCCTGGGCACCACTTCTGCATTCCTTTCTATTTCAACTGGTTTAGGGTGAGGTCCAGGCATTTGGTATTCTTTTAATCTCCCCAAGTGATTCTCATGTACAGCCACTATTCTGGATGTTTCTAGATGGTATGCTATTTGCTTCTTGATACATATACAAGCACCTATACATATTTTTTAATCCAAACAAAATCACACGCGATTCACGTTGTTCTGCAAATGTCATTAATTTTAAGTAATACATCTTGCTGCCCTTCTCCTAGTAGCACGTTATGGTTCACTGAATAGTGTTCCATTGTGTACTATTTAACCAATCTTCTAGTGAGGCCCATTCAGGCTTTTCCAGGCTTACTTCCAACAAGGGTGCCACAAATAGCCTTGTACATCCATCTCTGTGTTTGCAAACTCACATCTGGGTGCATGACCCCTTATCCACAATTCTGAAATCCAACATGCTCTAAAAACCCAAAAGAATACTGAGTTTCTCTATATGCCAGCAACTCATCCAGCAACAAAACCTGTCCTGACCTGAGATCAAGGTCTACTCTGAACCTGAAGCTTTTTAATCTTCCTCCCTTCATGTGAACATTCACATGTTTCACTGCAGAAAGATGAGCATTTGATTATGGAGGGCTGTCCCAGATACTCCTAGGGGTGTCACGTAATATACAATAAATGCATCTTACTATCTTCTCTATTCTGGAAAAAAAATTCAGAATTCCAAAATACATCTGACCTCAAGGGGAACGGAGGGTCAGCCAGCAGGTAACTTACTGTGTGAGGCATGGCTCACATGCTTTAAATACATGAACTCATGTAAACATGCCAAGCTTGCCGGGTGGGCACTATCATTCTCATTTTGCAAGTGAGGAAATAAATCACAGACAGCATAACTATGGGCTAAATTTCCATAAGTGGAATTACTGGGTCGAAACAGATACAGCTTATCTCCTTCAAAATATTTAGGAATTATACAGGGAAAAACAGTAAATTTACAGTGGAGAACCCTCATCTTATTAAGGTTAATATCTTCAGTAATGAGACATATCAATACCACGAACACCCAAGATGTTGTGCTGGGGGGTAGGGGACACACCACCTGTGATCTCCTTCCCAATGATGCATAACCTCCTAATAGTGAGAAAATTTCAGAGGAACCCAGATTGAGGGATATTCTACAAAAGACCTGACCAGCACACTTTCTAAAGTGTCAAGACCATGAAAAACAAGGAAAGCCTGAGTAACTGTCACAGATGAGGCAACTACAGACTTGACAACTGAATGCAATGTGAGATCCTGGAATGGAACCTAGACCACAAAAAGGCCAGCACTGGAAAAACTGGTGAAATCCAAATAAGTTCTGCACTTTGGTTAATAACATAGCGCCAAGGTGAGTTTCTTCATTTTGATAAACTCTATGGTTACGTAAGATGGTAACATAGGGGGAAGCTGGGTGAAGGGTATATAGGAACTCTGTACTATTTCTGCAACTCTTCTTTAAGTCTAAACTATCTTTAAAAATGTTGGTAGATCTTACTATATTGGCTTCCAAAGTGGTTGTAATAATTTACCCTCCTAGCAGTAACAGAATGCCTATTTTCCTACACAACACCACACAAAATAAGCTGTTCAATCTTTGGCAATCTCATGGCAATGATTTTTTTTTTTTTTTAAATATTTTATTGTACTTCAGGTGAAGGCTTACAGAACAGATAGTTTCTCATGTAACAGTAACACACATGCTGTT
>NW_004444018.1:6594533-6604785 GCF_000243295.1 Trichechus manatus latirostris
GAAGGTAACTTCACCACTGAGCTAAAAGGGTGTCTGGGGGCCATACTCTCGGGGTTTCTCCAGTCTCCTTTAGGCCAGTAAATCTGGTCTTTTTTTTTGTGAGTTAGAATTATGCTCATGGCAATGATTTTTAAAAATACACTTATAGTACTTAGTTATTAGTATAAATGAGCATATTCTCATTTATTTGCCATTTGTTCATTTTGGTGAACTATCTTTTTCATATTCTTTGCCTGTTTTCAAACTGGGATATTCATCTTATTGATTTGTAAGAGCTCTTTGTATGTTAAAGACAAACTAATCTTTGGTCTTTCATGTGGATAAGTTTTTATTTCAATTTTTCATTTTTATTTCTATATGGATTTTTTTGCCCATAGTTTTTGTTTTCTGATAATTTTTTCTTTTATTGTTTCTGAATTTTGTTTACACTTAGGCATCTCCCTACTCTTAAGTCTAGAAACACATGTATCTATGGTTTCTTCCAACATACATACGGTTTGACATTTAAATTGAAATAGTTCATCCATTTGGAATTCTTTTTTTATGTAAACCAAACCAGTTGCTGAGTTGATTCTGACTCAGAAGTAAGGAAATACAAAGAATATGTTTTTTTATCAGGAAACATCTAGCTCAATTGGCATAACATAGTTTATAAAGAAAATGTTCTACATTCTACTTTGGTGAGTAGCGTCTGGAGTCTTAAAAACTTGTAAGTAGCCATCTAAGATACTCCACTGGCTTCACCCCATCAAATGCAAAGGAGAATGAAGAAAACGAAAAGACACAAGGGAAAGATCAGTCCAAAGAACTAATGGACCACAAGTACCACAGCCTCCACCAGACTGAGTTCAGCACAGCTAGATGACGCCCAGCTACCACCACCGACTACTCTGACGGGAATAACAATAGAGGGTCCCAGACAGAGCTGGAGAAAAATGTAGAACAAAATTCTAACTCACCAAAACAAAACAAACAAAAAACCCAGACTTACTGGTCTGACAGAGACTATAGAAACCCTGAGAGTAAGATCCCTGGACACTCTTATAGCTCAGTAATGAAGTCACTCCTGAGGTTCACCGTTCAGCCAAAGATTAGACAGGCCCATAAAACAAAATGAGACTAAACCAGCGCACCAGCCCACAGGCAAGCATGAAAAAGCAGGAGGGGACAGGAAAGTTGGTAATGGAGAATCCAAGGTCAAGAAGGGGAAAGTGTTGACCGTGTCGTGGGGTTGGCAACCAATGTCACAAAACAATATGTGTATTGTTTAATGAGAAATAGTTTGCTCTGTAAACCTTCACCTAAAGTACAATAAAAAAAAGAAGTTTTCATTTTTTTAAATGGTTGATCAGTTCTTCCAGCACCCTTTATTGAATAATCCATTCCCCAGTATTTTGAAAGGCTATCTTTGTCGTATACTAAATCCCCTAGTAATATACTTTTAGTTGGGACCCTTGCAAGACCTTATGCTATTCTAGCAGATATAAGTCAGTGGGTAGGTGTACTACAAGTCTGAAAACAGAAAATAAACTCAATTCCCACTTCAAGAGAAGTGTACAGCTGATCACTTCATATCCTCCTTCCTTTATTCAATCATTAAAAAATGTACTGAGCAACCACCACGAGCCAGGCGCTGTGCTGGCAGTTGAGTGTAGTGATAGAAGAACAAACCCTGGAACCGAATGGCCAGTGTCTGACCCTGGTTCCACCTTTTACGAGCCACAGGACCTGCCTGTGCCTCACTGTCCTCACAGGGTTATTATAAAGATTAAATAAGTTAAGACATGAGAATTGCTTAGAACTGCATCTGGCACATAGCAATTGCTCAACAAATGTTTACTATTATTAGTAATAAGGATGGAAAACTGAATAATATAATTTCTAGAGTTCATCTCTTTCCCATTTTAGGAGGGAAAGGTGATGAATGTTTTTCCTTCCACGATCATCCTATTTTTAGTAATCAGTCACCTGCTTTCCTCCTCCTATAGACTGTCTGCTGTAGTCACCAGGAGTGACTCAGCAAGGGTGCCACAGCAGTGCATGTCCTAGACCAGGGCATTTTATGAAAAAGAGATTCCTCCCTTCAGAAAGGTTTAAGGAAGCCAAACATTAGTATGGTCTCAGAAGCCCCGCACTGTGACCCAGCGCTTGGCTGCACAGGAAGGTGGAGGATGCCTAGATAGCACCACTGGGAGAGCCCTGAGTTCCTGACAGAAACAGGGCTGCCCAGGTAAGAAGGTATCCGTGAGGAAGGGAGGAGGAACACTGAGCCTTCAGGCCTCCAAGGCACTTCACTGCTGGCTTCCAGGGACTGTATAAACCACTGCTGCTGAGTGAGTAAAAAGGGAGAGATAGAGGCAAGAAGGGACAAAAACTGATGAAGAGCCCTAAGACGACTTCCAAAGCAGAAGCAGGAAAGCAAATCCAGAATTTACAGCTGTAAAATATTTGAAAAACTCTCCTTTCCGCCACCTGAGATTTAATTTGGATTGGGGGTGGGATGGGAGTGGGTGAGAGAGGCAGTGCATAAAATGGATATATTAATTTAACAGTCATTTTAGTTTAGGCTTTGCAATGTGTTATGTCTCATATTTGATTATGGGCATCTGGCATCCTGAACTGATTAACTTAAAATCAACTTACACGCAACTCCATGAAACCCAAGGCTTTCCTGGTTTGAAGGTAAGTGATGTGTTTTTGCAGGAGCCCTGGTGGCACAGTGGTTAAACCGATCAACTACTAACCGAAAGGTCGGCAGTTCAAAACCACCAGTGGCTCCATGGGAGAAAGATGTGGCAGTCTGCTTCCGTAATTTACAGCCTTAGAAACTCTACAGGGTTGCTATGAGTTGGAATTGACAGCAGTGGGTTTGGTTTGGGTGGATGTGTTTCTGCATTAAAAGTATCTTGATAATCAGGAAAGTAATGGAAAAAACTGCAAGTTCTCACCTGGTGGCTTAGTGACTTTAAAAATTTTAACCTGTGAGTAAATAAAACATTACTGAATATATGAGGAAGTTCAAGAAGCTTCTACAAAACAGGAGCATAAATTGTCACTTTTAAAAAGTTAAAGTTACTGTTTGTTTATAAAACAAAAAATTTTAAGAAAGAAAATAAAAGCCACTGGTGGGTTTGAACCGCCGACCTCTAATTACTTTAAAATTAAGAAAAGAAAAAAATTCTAAGGAAAAGGATGTGAAAACGGGCAGCCTGCCAGATGCATCTGCCTCTTCAACCTCCTGGTTAATACTTTCCCATAGAGTTTTTAATCACTGAACAAATAACTATCCAGGAGCAATCACATCAGATTAGCTTGCTTGACCTATGTCACCACTGCAGGAACAATACAGCTTCTCCAAACAGTGCTGCAGCCACACCTTTATACCTTCTCAGAGGAAATGGCCCCATCTGACATCTCAGAGACCCAGAGCTGCCCAGAAGTGAGCAAACAGTTCTGAAAACATCCTGCACAGCTTCAGGGTCTGTGAAGGACTTGGTCACCAGCACTTTATGAGGGTTTAGAAATACTCTACCCTGTTCCAAGAATGTCTCTAAGCCAGCGGTCAGCAAACAACAGCTCATGGGCCATATCTAGCCTGTTTTACTGACCACAGCCATACCCACCACGCAGCTGCCTTCTGGCTATAAGGAAGAGTTGAATAGCTGCGGCAGAGACTTACTCATAGGGTTATTACGAGGACTATCTGGCCCTCTACAGAAAGTTTGTCGACTGCTGTTCTAAGCCAATAGGGTTAAATGACCAAATTCATTGTATTCTGCTTAAATCACTTTAAAAAAAGTTACTAAGACTTAAGTAGAATCACCTCCTCTTATTTCCCCAACTCCCAATTATAAACACCATGTTTTCCCCAATTCTGGAAGTTAATAATTTATAAAGATAATATTTTAAAAATAAATGTCCATAATTCACATTATGTGGCGAAAACACCAAAAAGTGATAGGTGAGTAAAAATGAATGAAAGAACGAAATTCTACCTTGTCTGATCCAGCACTCAGAATTTCCTGAAGAAAAGCCACCTCCCACCTGACACCAGGACTCCATCTTGGTAGGGGCTTCCTGATTTTCCCCCAAGTCCGCAAGAGCCAAATCCTGCCTGCCACCAGTTTTCATACGTGGCACATGAGCTAGGAATGGTTTTTACATTTTTAAATAGTTAGGGAAAATTAAAATAATATTTCATGACGTGAAAATTATGTGAAATTAAAATTTCAGTGTCCATAAAGTTTTACTGGCTCACAGCCACGCTCATTCATTAAGGTATTGTCTATGGCTGCCTTTGGGCTACTACAACAGAGTTGAGTAGTTGCGACAAGAAACCGTATGGCCTGCAAAGCCTACAATATTTACTAGCTGCCCTTACAGTGAAGAGGTTTGCCGACCTCTGCTCTGCTTCAAAGGCTCTCATAGTCCCTGGACCAGCAGCAGCAGCATCACCTCGGAACTTGTTAGAAATGCAAATTGTTAGGCCCCAACATCGAGCTACTGAATCAGCAACTATTGCCTCCCACCTTCCATCTGCATCAGCAACAAAAAGCATTTTTCCTAAACCTTATCTACTACTGTCTGCCCTAGAGAAGTAAGGTTATATGAGAAATAAAGAGTAACCTAAAATGGACTCTATTTAAAACAACTTCTTAGTGTAGGTTCCTCTCTCTTTGGGCATCTCAATCAAAGTCACTATAAGGTTTTGGACAAAGGTATCTGTTCTTTAATTGCAATGAAATAATCACCAAGCCCAGCCAGCATAGCTTATGCAGGATCCTCCCCAACTGCTATAGAGAAAACAGGAAAAGATAAGGAATAATCTATCTGTTGCCTAGATATAAATGATAGCGAGCAAGAAAGAATGGGCTAGAGTCTCTTAGGTTTTGCTAGCACTGAAATCAGGGGAGAAATACAGCTAGAGGATTTTTTCCCCTAAACCAATCAATCATTACTTAGTATATTAAAATTTTGTCCCAAAGAATTCAGCAAGGCAAGATTTGTAAAGACTGATATTAGTCAATGAGCCATCTTGAAGTTCAGCCCAACTGTGCTCCCAAGTGACTGCAGCCCCAGCCAACATCATATGGAGTAGAACCACCACTCAGCGGAGCCCAGTCAGCCCACAGAATCACGAGACGCAACAAAATGGTGGTTTTAAGCTTTGAGATGGCTTGTACATAGCAACAGACAATCAAAACATAAACTGCAGAGTGAAAAAAGTTTCAATACTAATTATCATTTGTGTTGAAAAAATTGTAAAAACACACTTAACATGTGAATATAGCTGTCCATGCATAGAAAAAGGTTTATAAGGAAGTACATACAAAAATTGTATTGTGAGAGTGGGAATGTGTAGAGGGAAAGGAAAGAAGAAATAATAAATGTTCTCATTTTCTGGTCGTTATTAGTTTCTGACGAGTCCATCCCAGACTCATGGCCACCCTGTGCACAACGGAACCAAATGCTGCCCAGTCCTGCATCATCCCCACAAATGGCTGTGATACACAGGGTTTTCACTGGCTGATTTTCAGAAATAGATCACCAGATCTTTCTTCCTAGTCCGTCTTAGTCTGGAAGCTCTGCTGAAACCTGTTTAGCATCACAGCAACACAAACGCTGCCACAGACAGACGGGTGGCGGCTGAGTATAAGGTACACTGGCTGGGATTTGAACCCGGGTCTCCCACATGGAAGGTGAGAATTTTACCACTGAACCACCACTGCCTCTTTCATTTTTTACTTTATAAATTCTGTATTTTTTTCTTCAATGAGTATCTGAATACAAAAGTCAAACAATAACAATAAAAAAGCCAAGATGCAAGTAAGATATAAAAGGGTAACATTCACAAGTTTTGAAGCTCTATTTCCAGCATTTCCAGATTCAATCATAGAATTTTATGGCCACATTTTTTTAAAAAAAAGTCATTTTACTATATGAATATGTCAAGAAGTAGACAAAAAAAACTGGACCCATTCAAACATATTTCAAGGGTTCCTTTGGAACTGGGGATCCAAAAACAGGTGAGGAAGATTTCTGTCCTCAAAGAACACAAAGAAGACCCAGGTCCCCGCCTTGTGCCTTGGGCAGGTAACTGAGAGGGAGTAAGCATCCATGTATTTAATGGGTGATGTAGGGCAAGTTTCATATCTCCTCCACACCTCATGGGTTCATCTCTAAAGGGATAAATCATGGTGTCTGTCTACTAAGGCTGGTGTGAAAAGGAGTACCACAAGCATATACTTAATTAAAAGGGATTACTACGGTATTAACTGATCTTTTTAAGGAAAAAAAGTGGGGGATCAGTTATAGCTGCCCTCATGAGGCTCCTTCTAAGAATCAAATGAAAGAATTATTTGAAGCTGAAGTAAGAGATTACTAGAAGGATACACGTTTTCCAGAGGGTGTGGAAGATGTTCCACTGGGCTGGGAAAGAAAATTCTACACGCTAGAAATATTTTTATCCAAAAAATAGGAAGAAACTATGTTTCACTATTATTTAAGTATAAACCGATACTGCAGCCTCACTGTGTCCCTCCGTCAGAGGGTCATATGTCACAAATCACTGAGGTGCCTGGGGGATGGCAGTGGGAGGGGATAGACAGATCAGCCGCTACCCTTCCTTCCACTTCAGCATAATGCAACGTATCCTGGCTTGCATGTGTACAGTGGAGTAGATTAAAAGATAACTAAACCTACAAAGGATAACCAACAACCAAACCCACTGCCGTCGAGTTGATTCTGTCTCATAGCGACCCTATCGGACAGAGTAAAACTGCTCCATAGAGTTTCCAAGGAGTGCCCTGGTAGATTCGAACTGCTGACCTTTTGGTTAGCAGCCGTAGCACTTAACCACTATGCCACCAGGGTTTCCTACAAAGGATAGGAAGATTTAAAAGATAAAAAGCAAACACAGGAACCATAGTTGGCAAAGCAGACATTTCTCGATGTCAGAGCTTTACACAAGCCCCACCATGAAGTTAAAAACTATGGTGATATAATCAGATCTGACAAGAAACTGGCCAAAAATACTCAAAATTAAAAGAAAGACTATTTGAAATAGGGTTTTACCTCCGCTGTCATTAACAATGAATCCAGTCCTGAATGTATTTGAGATACCAGAAAACCGTAACAGTTGCTGTTAGTTGTCTACAAGTCAATTCCAAGTCACGATGACCCCATGTGTGCAGAGTAGAACTGTCCATAAGGTTTTCAAGGCTGTGACCTTTCAGAAGCAGATTGCCAGACCTGTCTTCTGAGGCACCTCCGGGCACATATATATAACTTATAAGTAACAAACACAGATATAGGGGAGTGCTAAAAGTTTTTATAACTAATGAGAAGGAGTTGAAAAAGTTTGGAAACCACTGTAAAATACAATATAAATCACTATAATTATGTTACACCATACTCATACATTACTTTTTTTTCAGTCAGGCACTAATCAATCTTCAAAACCTTAGCGAAGTTTTATTAACATAGCCCTTAAGAGTTTTAAAATAAAATATTGTAAAAAATCTGAGAAGGCAAGGATTCCCCCCCCCCCGAATTTGTGGAAAAATTCTTGTGAAGCAAAAGAAAGATTCGAGGAAAGAAGTTAGGAAACACTTCTTAAACTTCAAGACCAGTCTCTCTTTGAATATAATTTCATCAGTAACATGAAGTCTAGAAAATGACTGCAGGCTTTAAGAACATTTGGAAGCAGGGGATGCAAGTAAAATACCACTCTTAATTTTCTAAGGTAGGAGCAAAACTTTTACAAAGCCATTGTTTTTACTCTTAGAAACTTTTGAAAAAAAGTTTTTTTACAAAGCAGACAAATGACTTTTCTTTTATCCCAACTGTGGATCATATATTATTTATCATACTAGTTTATCTAAAAAAAAAAATGAATCTTTTCACTGGGTAACTTTTCTTTTTCTAAAGAAAAAATAAACAAAATAATAATAATAAAACCAAACTCACTGCGGTCGAGTCGATTCCAATTCAAGGTGACCCCATGTGTGACAGGAGAACTGACCTCCTTAGGTTTTTCTTGGCTGTAATCTTTACTGGAGCAGATCACCAGGCCCTTCTTCCATGGTGTTGTTGGGTGGGTTAAAGCCAAAGGGACCAGGACTCCCTGCCTACCACATCAGACACTTTCAGGAGGAGGGCTAGTCTTCAGGTACTATCCTGCCTTCAAGCTCCCTTTTGCTAACGGAGCCCATTACCAGAAGTTTCCTACTCTGCTCAGCACAACCTGCTTAAAGTGATGCCTGACCCTCCCAGCTGCTCCACACAGAGACAGTTTCCCAGCCTCTGCCGTTCTACCCTTCCTGCTTCTGATGCAGAAAGCCAGCTTGCGCCTTCTACAGGATGTTTGCTCCCTGGCTGGGGAAGGTACCCCTGGGCCGCACGTAGTCCTTTGTCCTCACTGCTGTTTCTGCCGTACTCCCTCAAAAAAAAGTAAATGCAAAATCTTTTCATCCCCCATCAATAACTGGACCTACAGCCAGCAATTAGAAAGCAAATGGCATTCCCTAGCTCCTCATAGCGATATTATGCAATCTGACTTCCCCCTCAATTCTCCCTTCCTCTCATCCTGGTCGTCCATTTCTGCACAAAATCAATGGAAAAAAAATGGGATAACCTCTCCATAGTAGATCAAAATGCATCGCGAAAAGCTAATCTCTTTTCTTCAAACATCCTAAGAATTCAATTTCCACCGACACCTTAAGAACTAAGTGGCCCACGAATAGAAAGTTTTAGCAAGTTACTGGTCTCTATGTACGAATAAAGTAAAATCATTCCTCCCAAAAGCATCAAGTTAATCTTTTCTAACACAAGTGGGAAGAGCTAGGACACCTTTGGAGATCCACAAGGGCAACCAAGAAATTCAGAAATACTAAAACTGCCTAAATCTGAGCTAATCTGATGGCCTCGAGCCGAACACAGTCACTCTAAGAGCTGTTAAATGTTTCATCAGACTGTTGAACATCTTAATAACCCGCCCCCAGGAATGGCCCTCAACATTTGCATAATATAGGATTGTAGGGCCTAGAGACCCCAAAACAGCCATGACAAAAGCTCAGAACAAAAAGGAATTCTCAAAACCGTGAAAGCTACACGTTTGGTTTTGCAAATTTCGAGAAAGGACTAGAGCACAGTCATGGCATTCCAAATATAATAAGGATTCTTAAATCCCGCTAAAAAGAACATTCATCAAAATAGGTAATTTTCCAATTTTGTTTACTAAAAAATCATTAAAAATATTTAACAGGGTGTGAAGTAAATGTCCATAAAATATATTATACACATACATATACATATATACATAGTGTACATACCCAGGAGACTATTTTCACGGCAGAGTAAAAGTTTTGTAGGTCCTCCAGACGGTCAAAGGTGGAAAATTCAGGTATAAGAGAGAACCTGCCAGCATCCCTACCACCTCTACGTGCTCTGGCAGCCGCGGCTCTGAGCCAGCCGCGCAGCGGAAAGACCTGGGGCAAACCTCCCGGTCACCTGCCAGGACGCAACCGCTGCCTACGTGGACACCCAAGGAGCCCGAGCCTCCCTGGAGGTGCGGGGACAGGAAGAGGATGTGAATGTGAGCGGCCCCCGGCACGGCCCGCCCTCGCATCGTGCAAATCACGCCCGCAGAACTGGGACTAGTGTGACTTTGGGGATGCACGCTTTACACTTTTGATACTGATGCGCATGACAAAAGCTCAGAACAAAAAGCAAGGACCCTGAAGAACCCAAGACTCGCCTCCACAGAGACCGGGAATCCATTGCACCGCGCCTCACAGCAGGGCCGGGGGTCCGCGCGCCCCCGCCTTGGAGGCAGCGAGCGGCGCGGGTCGCGACGGCCGCAGGCTTCTCCGTCCCACGCCCGGGGCGAAAGCTCGGACACACGGCGGGGCGGTGTCACCTCCGAGCCGAATTCGATAAAAGGGGGCAGCCCGGGCGCTAGCGGGGCGGGATCTCAGGGGACCGACCGGGGTCTCTGGGCGCGAGGCGCAGGGCCTGGGGCTGAGGAGGAGGGAGGCACGGGAAGGCGGCAAGAGAGCGAGCCGGAGGATGCGCGCCGCCTTAGTCACCTCTTTCCGCGGCTTCGCCGGCCGCTGGGCGCCGCGGAGCCTCGCTCCGAGACCGTCCCGGGCGGCTCTCCCGGCGCCGCGCCGCGCTTTCTCTCCGCTGCCGGCCTCACGCTCCGGACGGATCCGCGTCGGGCGCTCCACGCCGCGTCCAGCGCCGCCGCGTC
>NW_004444018.1:6604913-6611801 GCF_000243295.1 Trichechus manatus latirostris
AGGCCGCGCCTAGGCGGCCGGCCCCACGGTGCGCGCGCCCTGGCCCGCAGCTGCCGCTCAGCGGGAGCCGGAAAACGTGCGTCGCGCCCCCTCCCCGGAGACTGGCCGCCGGGGCAGTTCCTCCTTCCTCTGTCCTCCGCTACCGGCGCTCCTAGCGGACGCGGGAGCCAACTCTAAGAGCAGAGGACCAAATAGAACACTGAATAGCCTTACATAGGAGCGAGCGGCGCGTAAGAGGGAAGTGGCTACGGAGAAAAGCTAGCCGCCTCCCACCCCTGAGGGAATTTTCCCGAACACAGAGCCAACCACACCCAGCGCCACACACCTTGCCCAACTCACGTCTCCTTCTTCACTGGCCCCTGCCAGAACTGCCCAGAGTAGCGGGGACAACCCAACTACAGAGAGGAACACAGGTATAAAACTGCCCAGAGTAGAGGGAGCGACTCAACACGGGCGTTATGGGGCTCTTTACTCACAAAGTTGTTTTTCTCTTCTTCCAGGCATTCCTAGTTGGCCATAATCTGCCAACTGCTGTTTTTTCGCAAGCTCTAATGTTTCAGACTGTTCTCAGACTACTTGCAACAGATAAAATGAAGTTTCCTAGACACCATGGAAACAGCAGTCAAGAAACAGAACGACCTATAGTATTCAGCAAATCTGCTGCAAAAAACCTCTTTAAGTGTTAAAAAGCAAAGATGTCACCTTGAGGACTAAGGCCATGGTATTTTCAGTTGCCTCATATGCATATGAAAGCTGGACAGCGAATAAGGAAAACTGAAAAAGAATCGATGCATCTTGAGTATACCATGGAGTGCCGAAGAATATTCACTATATCATGGACTGCCAGAAGAACAAATCTATCTTGGAAGAAGTACAGCCAGAACGCTCCTTGGAAGCGAGGATGGCGAGACTGCGTGTCACATACTTCGGACATGTTATCAGGAAGGACCAGTCCCTGCAGATCGACATCATGCTTGGTAAAGTAGAGGGTCATGGAAAAAGAAGAAGACCCTCAACGAGATGGATGGACACAGTGGGTGCAACAGTGGGCTCAAACATAGCAACAATCATGAGGATGGCACAGGCCAGGCATTGTTTCATTTCTGTTGTATGTAGGGTCACTATGAGTCGGCACTGACTCGACAGCACGTAACAACAAGGCATCACGCAAGCGTGAACTCCTAGGACTCTGAGGAAGCTTGGGAGTCTGAATTTTCAACAGTGCCCTAGAGGCTCTAAGGCACAATGACATTTGAGAAGCACTGTTAGGCCATACCTCCCCTAAGAGAACACCACAAAACTAATGACCTACAAGGTAAACCACACTGTAAAATTCTAAAGCAATGGTTCTTAACGCTGGCAGCACTGACCAGGCATTAGAATTATCTGGAGAGCTTCTAGGAGTCCCTGGGTGGTACAAACTGTTAAGCCCTGGGCTACTAATAGGTAGGTTGGAGGTTCAAACCCACCCCGAGAAGCTTCAGAAGAAAGACTTGCCATCTCCTTGAAGGTTGTAGCTATAAAAACTCAACGGTGCTGGCACTTCTACTCTGTAAACGCGTGAGGTTGCCAAGAGTCAGAATACATGAGTACTCACTTGAGTACTGATTGGTTTGGGGAGCTTTTAGAACATCCAGATGCCTGAGTCCCACCTCTAGAGTTCTGAAACCAGATATTGGTGTTTTCGTTTGTTTTAAAGTTTCCCAGGATATTCTACTGTATGGCCAGGATTGAGAACAGTCTTCCTAGAATCATCTTTTTTTGAGCCTTCGTATCCCTGGTTTCTGGTCTTTTGGAAAGGAACCTCTTCCTTTGCACCCCTCCCAAATCCCAACAGCAAAAAAACAAATACACAGACTCCCAAGGGAACACTCACAGCCAAAATTGGTTTCACTAGAACAAAGATTCACCTTGAAAAAGGTGACCATGCTAACCTTACTGCCATCTGAGCATGGATCTCGTTAACTGCAGGGAAAGTATCTTTAGGTGCCAAATCCTCTTAACTGAATTATGAGCTGACAATGCATGACCCGTTTAAAGTAATGTTCTACTATATTCCAAAATGGTATTTTTGTTACCTACTGTTAAACTGCTGCAGAGTCAGGCCAAGCGTTCAAAAGCTGAGGCTGTGTTGGACATCAGCCTGGCTCTGTGGACGGCTTGACTTGAATCACTTCACTCCAGTCTTCCAGTGACCTTAAGTGGCCACAATCAGGATTTTTAGATAGGTATAGTAAATCCCCTTTATTGCTCCTTTAGCTCTCCTAGTTATGCATTCTTAGACTGGTGGACCATAACTCCATCTCATTTTATGTGCTTTAAATAGGTCTCCATTAGTGTCTCTCATTTATCAACAACTAATTAGTCAGTGACTAAGCGCGTGATTCCACTGTATAGAACAGGTCCATAAGTCTAACTGCTAGGGTAGCCGGCTGAATTAGCTACATCTTTACTAAGGGAGAAGGAGCCCTAGTGGCACAATGATTAAAGCGCTTGGGTGCCTAACTAACAGGTTGGTGGTTCAAACCCACCAGCTGCTCTGCGGGAGAAAGATGTGGCAGCCTTGGGAACACTACGGGACAGTTGCTATGAGTTGGAATTGACTTGACAGCAGTGGGTTTGGGTTACTAAGGGGGAATCAGACCTTTTTAAGTTTCACGAGATTTTTTTTTATGACAAAATTTTTAAGATGCATGTAACCAGGAAAAAAACCCAAACCCGTTGCTGTTGAGTCGATCCCAATTCATAGTCTCCCTATAGGACAGAGTAGAACTGCCCCACAGGGTTTCCAAGGAACAGCTGGTGGACTGGAACTGCCAGCCTTTTGGTTAGCAGCCGTAGCTCTTAACCACTGCGCCATATATACATATATGTATGTATATTTTGCATATGTAAATATTGGATTTACATTCCTTATAAAGCTCTCTTTGGTTTCTCAAGGCTTCTCACCCACAATGTTTAACCTGATCAGTTGCTGGCCCTAAATATTCAGTTGGACAGATTTTGATTAAATATGTTTATGTGCAAGGGGCTGTAGTGGTTGGTTGCAGTGGGTATCATGGTTTGCCTGCTCAGCATCCTTTCCTTCATTTGCTAATGGCACGTGATTTTCACACAAGGAACCGTCCCTCTATTCTCCAAGGGATACGGCCTTGGTAGGACTGTCAAAGTAATGTCTTTTCCAGGTCAAAGGGTGAACTGTATTAGTTTTCTATTTTCTGCAATAACAAGTTACCATAAACTTAGTGACTTAAAGCACACAACTTTATTATTTTATGGTTCTGTAGGTAAGAACTCAGGCACGTGTCTCACTGGGCTAAATCAAGGTGTCAGCAGGGCTGTGTTCCTTCCAGAGGCTCTATGGGAGACTCCGTTTCCTTGCCTTTTCCAGCTTCTGGAGGCTGCCTGCATTCCTTGGCTTCTGGCTCTGTTTCTCTGTCTTCAAAGCCAGCAATGTAGCATCTTTCCAATCCTGCTTCTGTAGTCATGTCTCTATGACCCAGCTTGGAAGGGTTCTCCACTTTTAAGGACCCTTATGATTACATTGGAGCCCTGGTGGTGCAGTGGTTAAGAGCTTGGCTGCTAACCAAAAGGTCGGCAGTTTGAATCCACCAGCCACGCCTTGGAAACCCCATGGGGCAGCTCTACTCTGTCCTATAGGGTCCTTATGAGTTGAAATCAAGTCAGTGGCAATGGGTTTGGTTTTTGGTTTGTGATTATGTTAGGAATCATTGGGTGGCGCAAACAGTTAAGTACTCAGCTACTAACTGAAATGTTGGTGGTTTGAATCCACCCAGAGGGGCCTCAGAAGAAAGAACTGGAGATCTGCTTCAAAAGGTCACAGCCACAAAAACCCTATGGGGCACATTTCTACTATGAAATACATAGGGCACATGGGGTCGTCGTAAGTTGGAATCAACTCAATGGCAACTGGTTTGGTTTTGGTGATTACGTTGGATCCACCCAAGTAATCCAGGATAGTCTCTCCATCTCACAGTCCTCAATCACATCTGCAAAGTTCCTTTGCCATGTAAGGTAAAATAGTCACAGGCTCTGGGATGTGGACATTTTTGGTGGGCCATTCTGCCTACCATACACCCTTAACCTCAGATAGGGCCATTCATTGCACTCTGTTCCTGGAATGAACAAAGTGATGGACCTAGGGACTGAAAAGTTTTGATGTACATTCATTCATTGATGGCACCCACCTGTTCTTGGTACAGAGCTCTGTAGGGCTGGTTCCTGTCCTTTCCAAAGCCTAGCTTTCAGCTTCGGCTTCAATTCTGAGCTTCCCCATAGCCTATACCTTGCTGAAACTGACTGTAATATCTAGTAGAGCAACATTGATGGCAGTATCAATCAGGGTTCGTGGTTTCAGACAACAGAAACAGACTACCAATTTTAAGGAAAAAGGGAATTTATTGGACAGGGTCTTACAGGGTCAATGATGAGATAGGTTTGGAAGAGCTAGCTGCTGCATAGGGCTAGGCAACAGAAATCACTGCGAAAGTGATACAGCGGGGAGAGCGAGGTAGTACAAGGGTCACAGTCTGCTGCAGGCTTAAGGAATAGATGGGATCTCCAACTGACCAAGTCCTTGCAACATTTGTTCTAGATACAAAGTTCAAGGCACAAAGGCACTTCCAATTGGAAGAGTCTGATTTGTATGCCCATCCCCCAAGCTACTAAAGGGACAATCCCTTTGGTTTCTGTATTGGGACTTGGCCACTAATTCTCAGCAAGGCTATACACCATGGAAGGTTCTCCAAAAAGGAGACTGGAATGCCTACTAAAAGAGGAGCTAGGATGCTGGCAGGTAAGAACGAGTAAGAATCCCCCACATATATCCTAAGAGAAATTCAAAGAGTTATGGAAGTTCAAAGGCGGCAGATATATCTGTTTAGAAAAATCAGGAAAGACTGTGCAAAAGGTAGGTGTAGAACAGTGCTGTCCTATAGAAATAAAATGCAAGCCATGTGTGTAATTTAAGATTTTCTCATAGCCACATTAAAAAAGTGAAAATAATTTTAATGATATATTTTATTTAACCCAATATATCCAAAATATTATCAACATGTAATTAATACCATATATTATGTCACATAATATATAAAATAATAAAATATTAATGAGATATTTTACACAGTGTTTAATGTAAAAATATTTTACATTGTTTTTAATTTTACTTAAAATTACATAAAATTTTAAAAAATTCAGTTCCTCAGTGGCAACAGCCATATTTCAAATGCTTACTCAATAACCACATGTGGCTAGTGGCTACCACACTTCACAATGCAAGTATTGAAGAATGGTGTATCAGTCTGGGTCCAATTAGGAGAAAACACACAGTGATTTGAACAGGGGAAGTTCAAAATAAAGAATCATTAACCATAGTAGGAGATTGGAGGGACAAGGGTTTGGCTGCTGAAAAGTAAAAATTCTAAAGAATATAGGAATAGCAGGTATGATGGTTAAGGTTGTGTGTCAACTTGGCTGGGCCAGATTCTTAGTGGTTTGGCAGTCATATGATGTTGTGATCACTTCCATGATGAGATTTGATATAATGTGATCATTTCCATGATGGGATCTGCTGTGAGTAGCCAGTCAGTTGGAAGGGAGATTTCTTGGGCATGTGGCCTGCATCGAATATAGGTGGGCATTCTGGCAAGGCTCACCAGCTTTTGCTCTCTCTGGATGCTGCAGCTGGCTCTTGTTCGTCTGACCTCTTGTTCTTGGGACTTGAGCTAGCAGCTTACCTGAAGTCTTGCCTGCTGGTCTCAGGATTTGTCTGTCTTTGCAGCCTGTGAGCAAGAGCCCTACTCTCCGACCTGCCAACCTTGGGTTCGTCAGCCCTGAGGCTACGTGAATCAGGAGACGCCTCTATCCTGACCCACGGACTTGGGACATTCCAGCCTCTACAACAACATGAGCCATTTCCTTGATATAAATCTCTCTAAATATATATTTATATATATTTACCAGTTTTGCTTCTCTAGAGAACCCAGCCTAAGACAGCAGGTATAAGGAGCAGCTACTACCCCTGTGGCTGAGAAAGCATGCCCAAGGAAGACTCCCTCCACCCCAGCTTACCCACCCACCTCCAGGAAGAAAACCCAGAACTTGTCAGAGAGGGCATGGCTATGGCTCCCTGAATGGCAGAGAAGTCGCTGGGGTGCCATACTGGCAGAAATTGCTTGAAATCTGCATTCTAGAACTTTCCAGAAATCTGCTTTCTAAGGTTGCAGAGAAAGCTGCTCACAGGTAGGTGTTTCACTGGAGACACTGCTATAAAACTGCCAAGGGAAGCTGCTGGGTGCTAAAACCAGGCACCGTGGAAGCATGTGTGCTGCAGGAGGTGGGCACAGGTAGAGGAGGGTGGATGGATATATTTTAAAGGCAGAAATGTGGAGGAGGCACACTCGGCATGGTGACTGCCCTAGAAGTAGAAAAGCATGAGGCAGAGTTGCAAGGGGGCCAGTCTGGGTTGGGGAATCTATGTAAACGGGCGGAAAAGAAGGAAATGTAGCACTTTGTCCAAGGCTCTCTGAACCTTTGTATGCAACATTCTCATCTTCCTAAAATACCAGTCTAGTCACGTCGCCACTCTCTTCAGTAACTTTTAGTGTTTTTTCCTTGCCTGTGTAGAACAGTAGCATACTATGTTATCGTCCAAATTCCCTCAAACCACACCAGGCCGCTGTCCTGCCCTTCCCCACAGCCGAGCTTTGCTCTGCTATTTGTCCCGGAAGGTCCCTGTCATGGTTTAAATTATGTCCCCCAAAAAATGTGTATCAATTTGGCTAGGCCATGATTCCTGGTACTGTGTGATTTTCCTGTATGTTGTAAACCTGCCTCTATGATGTTAATGAGGGAGGATGGGTGGCAGTT
>NW_004444018.1:6611901-6632943 GCF_000243295.1 Trichechus manatus latirostris
AAAAAAAAAAAAAAACAAGAAAAAAGAAATTCTCCCAGGGATGTCCCTGTGCTTCTGCACAGAGTAAGGGACTAGCTTCGAAGCCATGTGGTACTGCCCAGCTAGAACGGGCTCCCAAGCCGAGAAAAGAAAAAGAAAATGAACAAACAAATTAAAACAGAACAAATCAGAGCAAACAAACAAAAAAGCCCTAGGGGTCCCAGCAGTGTGGCAGCACAGACCAGGAAGCAGTTTCACAGTAGAGCGGTGTTTCGCAGCCTTTCAGGAAGAAGCAAAGATGGGTGCACGGAGCCAGTTATTTGAGAGAAAGGAGGGGGAGGTGGTGAGAGGTAAGGAAGAAATCTAAAGAAGTGGAAAAAAGCAACACCAGCAGCCAACAAATGGCACTCAGGGAGCTGACCAGTGCGGGTGGGTGGAATCCAAGTGGCCCTGGGGGGAAACTCATGCTTCCTGGCCAGTAGACTGTGGCTGCAGGAAGCAGAGGAGGCTAAATGGGGGTGAAGAAGGGTGGGGGGTGGGAAAACCTATATTGTGGGTTACCAGTTCTTCTGTCTCCTGCTGGAAGCTCTGTGAAGCTGCTTTCTCATACCTCCTGTTTGCTGATCTCCAGTAGGAGTCCAAGATGGTGGATCTGTGCTGCGGTAGGTAATAGGGGACCTCGGTGTGTATCTCTCCTCATGCTTTGTTCTTGGTCAGTTTCTTATTCCATTTGGTGCTTGGCTGAGTTCTTTATCTCTTCATTTGATGGTTAGGGTTTCAGGATTGACGTGTGACTCTGTTTGACTTAGTTTTTCTGATCTTTGCTGCAGAGGGACGGCGTGGTGTTTCTGACTATAGCGCCATGTTACCCAGAAGTCAAGGGACTCTTCTTTTGATAGCTTTGAATTCTTCTCAACATTTGCATCGTAGGTGCTGTGTAAATACTTAAGCCTGGACTGTAAGCTACTGTGGCTAGCTCAGTGTCCAGCACATTTTAGGCATTCTCCAAATAGTAGTTAAATACGTGAAATAAATGGAATCAAATAGGAAGTCCTTCTCATAAACATCTCACTATGTTTGCTTTCCAGTGTCACCATTTTTCTTTGGAGAACTATTCCTTACTCACTTTTCAATCCTAAATATCTGTAGTGGGCTTAATGGTGGCCCCACAAAGTTATATCCATGTCTAATCCCCAGAATCTTAGTGTTGGCTGTAACAGAAATACCACAAGTGAGTGGTTTTAAAGAACAGAAATTTATTTTCTCACAGTTTAGGAGGCTAGAAGTCAAAATTCAGGGTGCTGGTTCTAGGGGAAGGCTCTCCGTCTGCTCTAGGAGAAGATCCTTGTCTCAGCTTCTGTACCTCCAGCATTCTTCAGTTCCTTGGGGATCTTCACATGATATCTATCTTCCCCCCAGAAATGATTAGGTTTAGGACACATCCTGCACTGACATGGCCTCATTACTATAATGAAGAAAACCTTCTTCCCAAATGGGATTACATCCACAGGTATGGGGAATAGGATTCCAACACATATTTTGGGGGGACACAGTTCAATTCTCAACAATGGCAAAAGATAAAATTAAGTTAAGGATCTTGAGAGGAGGAGTTTATCTTGGATAATCTGGTAGAACCCCAAATGCAATCACAGAACTGTGAGAGAACGAATTTCTGTTGTTTTAAACCACCTAGCTTGTGGTAATTTGTTTCTGCAGCCACCAGAAACTAATACAGTATCCAATTCCAGAGGCTATAATGATTGTTCAGAGGTGAACACATGACCCAGTTAATCCAATGGGCTCCCCAAAAAGGAGATCGTGATACCTTCAAAAACAGGAGAACTAGTAAGGAAAAGAAGCTCTTTTTTTCACTAAGACTGGGAGTTGCTTAGGGCCATCATTTGCAGACATCAGCCTAAGATGCTGAGAAAGGGTCAGAGACAAACACCAAATCATGATGTCATTTGACGTAGATCCAGCCATATCTGACACTAGCCTTATCTCTGTACTTTTCAGTTATATGAGCCAATTAATTTCCCATTTTACTTAAGCCAATTTGAGCTGAGTTTCTGTCACAAGCAGCCAAAATAATCTAACAAATAGAGTGCTTTTGTTATCTGTATAGGTTTCTAGTCCTTGGGTGGCACAAATGGTTAAGCACTTGACTTAGGTTGGTGGTTGAACCCACCCAGAGGCACCTCAGAATACAGGCTTGGTGATCTCCTTCTGAAAGGTCACAGCCTTGAAAACCCTATGGAGCAGCTCTATACTCTGTACACATGGGGTTGTCATGAGTCAGAATCAACTCAGTGGCAACTGACAATAACAACATAGGATTCAACAACATAGCTAGATAAAACAAAGGATGCCCAGTTAAATATGAACTTCAGATAAACAACAAATAATATTTTAGTGTAAGGGTGTCCCAAATATTGCATGGAACATACTAATACTAAAAAAATTGTTATTTGTCTGAAGTTCAAATTTAATTGAGCATCCTGTGAGGGACCCCAGCCACACGGAGAGGCCACATGTAGGTATTCAACTGGTAGCATCAGCTGCCAGACATGAGTGAAGAAACCTCCAGATGATTCCCCCTTGAACTCTGAAGTCACCACCAGCAGGCTTTGAGTTTTCCATCTTACTGCAGCTGTGAGAGAGACCCTGAGCAATGAATACCCAGCTAAGCCTAGTCAACACCCAAAATCATAAGAGACAATAATAAAAGGATTGGTGTCTTAAGCCGGAGCCCTGGTGGTGCAGTGGTTAAACGTTTGGCTGCTAATTAAAAGGTCAAGAGTTCGAGTCCACCAGCCACTCCTTAGAAACCCTCTGGGACGGTTCTGGTCTGTCCTATAGAGTCACTATTAACTTGACGGCAATGAGTTTTGGGTTTGTCTTAAGCCACTAAGTTTTGGGGTGGTTTGCTATGCAGCAAGAGATAACCAGAACAGCTAGCATGGCACTAATACTGTAGAAGTGATTGCTTTTCCAGCACCTTCCTGAGGCCAGCAAGTATAAATCCATTAGGAGAGACATCACGGACACAGTGAATCAGGCCCCAAGGGGAGGGATTGAGCTGGCCAGGGAGTGGGGGTTGAGTGGAAAGAGATGCCACTACTCTTCCTTGCCAAGAGAACCTTCTGCCATCTTCAACCTTAAGCACTTCGTTATCACATAGTACTTCTGGAAGAAACCGTGTGATGTGAATGGAAATATGGGGAAGCAGGGATCCAAGGGAAAGCGAAAAAAAACCATGTTATGCCACTTTGAATTCTAAGTTAGTATGCCAAGGAATCAAAACTGAAAATAGGGAAAGGCTAGAATCCCAGTTATATACAATCGACCCTCCGTATCGGCAGGTTCCGCATGTGCAGATCCAACCGAGGATTGAAAATATTCGAGAAAAAACAAAGTTCCAAAAAAGCAAAACTTTGGTTTTGCTGCTCTGAGCACTATGCTGAATCCACACGAATGAAATGATGTATGAGCATACCCTACTTGTAGCCTCTCACCATTTCGCAGATCCTCAGTCTCTCTCCAGCACTCCTTGTTTGACAATTGTTCGCCTCGCGTCTTATTGGTTCGCTACTTCTGTGAAAAAATGGCTCCTAAAAAGCAATTATGTGATCAAAGCAATCCCTCAAAGGCTAAATGTGAGAGATTGAGGAGAGCAAGAAGAAGGAGTTCAAGGCTAGTGAAGGATGGCTGGCTAGCTCTGTAAAGCGCTACAGCCTGAAGAACTTCAAGATCGCGGGCAAATCAGCCTCGGCTGGTGCCGGGCGGCATCAGCGTTCCCAGAAGAGCTCAAGAAACTCGTAGAATAGAAAGGCTACCTTCCAGAGCAAGTCTTCAATTGTTATGAAACAGCTGTTTACATTGCATTAGGTATTATAAGTAATCTAGAGCTGATATAAAGTATACAGGAGGATGTGCATAGGTTCTATGCAAATACTACACCATTTTATATAAGGGACTTGAGCATCCTCAGATTTTGGTATCGGCGGGGCGGGGTGGGGGGTGGGGAGGTCCTGGAACTAATCCCCTGAGGATACCGAGGGACGACTGTACACTCCTGCCCTCATTTTCCATCCCAGGCAAAATTGTAATGCGGGCAACTTTTGTCTCTATTTTTGGGCTTCTCTCCTTCCAGTTTCCTCATGATCCCTGCCCGGCAGGCTTCCTAGAGTCTCAGTTTCTGCTTTTGGAAGCCCAGATACCACCAGTTTGTTGGCTGATGATCACCTAACACTGATCCTGGAATCTTGGCGATGCAAAACCTTAACTCGGCATGTCCTCCACCTTTTTGACACTGAGACCACTTTTACAGCATTGCAGGATGAGAGACAGTGACTCAGATGTACAAAGACAAAGCTGTTGCTTTCTTTTGTCTAATGGGTCTCATCTTCCTCCTGAGTCCCCCATTGGGAAATGGTAGGGAGTAGGGGAGAGGACTTTAAACCAGCCAGTTAATATTTATTTCAGTCTCTTTTAGATAAATGCTCAGTCTTTCTGGTTTCCTCTGCTCTTTATGAGTATATGATGGGGACTTATGTGATGCTGTGTTAGAGGGGAGAAGTAAACTTTGGATTTACCAGGCTACTTAAAAGATCCAGTCCTTCCTAATATGCTGTTGCCCTCTTCCAATGAAAATGTGTCTTTGATTTCAAACTTAAAGAGATTTTTACCCTGTAGGTTTCCAAGGAGCGGCTGGTGGATTCAAACTGCTGACCTTTTAGTTAGCAGCTGTAGTTCTTAACCACTGTGCCACTAGGACTCCTTCTTCACATTGCCTGGTGGGAAATGGGTTTCAGAGAACTAGCACAAATGCTGGTTCTCTGGCTACTGCTGTTCTTGTGAGTAATAAACTGTCCTTTATCTCCGACCCAGGAGTCTCATGACTACTACCAGCATCCGTGACACTGTCACGTGTTGATTTGTTACTTGTACGTAGAGTAAAACCCCAGAGCCTTCACAGTTTTTGATATAACCTGTAACTAAAATTTAGCATTTCCTTCAGTTATGAATACAGGCAATAGACCTCATAGTATTAGTAGTACCCATGACTTTGGAACCAACAGAAAAACAGATATTTTCGTAACACATTATATTTGTGGCAAATGTCTCAAAATAACATTTATACACATCAACATTTTGAAATCAAGATAGTTGAACTTATTAGTTAATGCATTAATAAAGAAGTACATATGCTACAGTATCGTAAATTTGTTTTTAAATATAATTGACCACTATTTTCATACGATTGGTTTCCTTTGTAATTCTACATATTTTATTTTTATGCATTTAAACATTTTATTCTGAGAAGGTATCCATAGGTTCCACTAGGCTGCACAAAAAAAGGTTAAAAAAAAAAATCCCGGATTGAGGTACTCTGTGTTCATTGCTAAGGATATGAATAACACAGAAGAAACCAGAAAGAAAAAAATTAAAAGAGGTTCAATTATTGGCCTTTTTTAAAAGCCTCAGTACCAGGGAAAATGGAGGAACGCACGCACTTAGAAATAGATTTGGAAGAGATGCCTTGAAAGAAATCTAAAGCCCCTTGCACCTGGATCTAGAAAGGTTTCCCTGAATTGGGGCAGGGGGCTGTATGCAGGGTGAGGTTGGTGACGTCCGGATAGGGTACAGAATCTGGAGGACAGAGGCCTCCAGCCTCTTCTTGACCTCCAGGAGGCCTTTTGGGGGCATTCCAGGGCCTGCAGCTGCTTGGCCTCCATCTGAGTGAGTGTTGTACTGTCTAGGCCACAGAATTGCCGCACCTCAGTTTTCCACCTGGTTGTCTGGTGAAGGTCACTTTCCTTGGCAGCCAGAAGCCCCCATGTGCCGCCCAGCAGGACTGATGCCCATCTCAGCCGCCAGATTGTGTTCATTCCCAAACAACTGCCCCTCTCCCAGGAGATAAGCCCCCTGAGATGGAGGGTGGGGTCTAAACCCTTACAGGGGTCGTGTATTGTGGATGGGAAGCCCCCTGTCTTATATTGGGAGGGACTGGACAGAACCATCTTGAGATTTTCTTCCGAGCTGGGATAAAGAAAAACTCACTCCCATCCCACACGGGAGAGGAAAGAAGTCTGAAGGCGTGTGGTAATTTGCCCAAGAGATAATAATATTATCCCTGTTCGTAATGCCTGTGAGCCAAAGATACTCAGTGAGAGCTGCACCATTAGCAGGCCCAAAGTGGCTGATCTGAGCTCTGGTGTTGTATATAGACGGGTGCATGATTGGGTGGGTGGGTGGGTAGAAGGGTGAGGCAGAGGCATGCATCTCCCCAGCTGTGCTCGCTCAGCCCTTTGATGGTGCTGATTTCAGCAGAGTGCTTCTATTGCTATGGTAATGAGCCGTGGAAGCTTTTCAAGCTGGCCAGGAAGAGCAACCTTCATAAAAGAAAGGATAAATCAGGGCTGCAGTTTGAAATTTGGAAAGGAGGCAGAGAAGAGAGACGTGAGAGTTTGAATTAATGATGGGAAAAATACGACAGTGGAGCCAGGTTAACCTATGGGAGGAGTAGAGGGGCTCGCTTTGTGAGGCTTGGGCATAGCTTATCCTACTATCAAATGCCTCCCTGAAAAAGTCCAACTGGTCCAGATGCCTGATATTTCACCATTAGTGTATTGTCTTCTATGTCTGTGTGGTCCTCTCCCCAATATATACGTGTACGTTGAAGCAGACCCTCTGGAGATTGACAAAATTATCGAGGCGCCGAGCCTTTTGATAGTTTTTAAAAAATAGATCTTTTTCCCCCCACAGAGATCGAGCCCTGTTCACGGGTGGAAAGAGGGCCAGAAGGGGACTGAAGGAGGCACAGAAGCAAAGAAGGGAAAGAAGGGCAGCCCGGAGGGAGGCTGCTGGAGATGCACTTGCCACTTGACCAAGAGTCCTGGCACCAGCCCTGCCCCTTTTGGTCAGTGCACAGATGAGAAAAGTAAAGAGTATTGAAGCAAAACCTTCAGTAATTCAAGTAGATCTCCCTAACCACGGGTCCAGAAATGAGTATTTCCAAGATCCCAGGTTAATATAACTCATTTCTCTGCAGGTTAGAAACAACCTGCTTTTCTATTTATGCTTGAAGACACCAACACAGCTAAAATTAGGTTATTTGTCCTGAAGACTCAGATCCACTGAGATGTCAAACTATGAAATTGGACATTTAGTCCAATCTCCTCATTAAATGAAGGGATTGTGATTCTGAGAGGCCATCACCATGTGAAGGAAGCCAGTGAGTAAAAGAATCCAGGGAGACAGCAGATTAGGGTATCAGGATGGCTAATGACGGTTACAGAGTCCCTGGGTGGCACAAATACTTAATGCATTCAGCTGCTAACTGAAAGTTTGGGGGTTCAAATCCACCCAGAGGCACCTTGGAAGAAAGGCCTGGTGATCTACTTCTGAAAAATCAGTCACTGAAAGCCCTATGGAGTACAATTCTACCCTGACACACATGGAATTGCCATGAGTCAGGGTCAACTCAAACACAACTGGTAATGCCAGTTAACACTTGGTACCCTGGATTCCTTTCACTCTGCTTCTTCCATGTGGTGATGGCTTGAGCTCCACGACTGTCACTCTCATTGATCACCTATGATGAGAAACATCTGGAAGTATGGGACTAATTAGAAATATATACATGTATTTCTAGAAATAGTTTAATAGGATTTAGCAGCCTACTACACTGGCTCTTTGCATATCATGAGAGTTTGATTTTAACCAGTTTTATCACTTTTACAAGTTCCATTATTATTATTCAGAGATGATTAGTTATCTAAATATTTCTTTTCCAACTTATTGATAAACCTTGACATTTATCTGGGTCAGCTATAATGATTGTAATGAGGCCAGAAACTAAAAGACAGGAAAGAAAAGAGGAAGAAGAAAGGAAAATAGGGTGAAAATCAAGGTTCATATACCCAGAATCCCTTTCTTAGTCATCAAAGGCAAAGGATTGAAGGAAAAAAAAATTAGAAAAGGATATTTATCAACATCAGCAGCAGAAGCACCTTTTCCTTCTTCCCCTACTCTAAGTCCTCAGCCCAGCGCCTTCATAGTTCATTCTTACATCCTCACTGTAAGGTTTAAATGAGTGATGGCAGTATAACCCATTTCTACTTTCAGGGACATTTGTATTTTATAAGGGATTAAAGTCTTAAACTGAAGGAATGAAGATCCAGCTTGGAACTTGGGGCATCATGGGGGAAGAAGTGTGCAGGGAAGAACCCAGCCATGTACGGAAACCCCACAGATTAGATGGTTCTATCTAACCAAACATGGGGATGGTGCAGGACTGGGCACTCTTTCTTTCCATTGTGCATGGGTTCGCCACAAGTTGGGGCTGTCTCAATGGTAACTAACTAACAACAACAACAGTACCCAGACCGAAGGCCTTCCTTGTAGACCCTTCTGAGTTAGCAAGTCAGCAGATATTAAACTCTGTCTTAGTTTGCTAGCACTGCCATAACAAAATACCACAAAGTGGGTGGCTGTAAAGAACAATATTGTCTGACAGATTAGGAGGCTAGGAGTCTGAGATCAGGGTGTCAGCCATATTGATTCCTTCTGAGTTTTTGAGGTAGAAGCTGTTCCATGCCTCCCTCAGAAGCTGGGGCTCCGGGTAACTCCAAGTGTTCCTTGGATGGCAGCTGCAGTGTCGTGTGGTGTCATTCCTCTGTCTCTCTGTATCTTCTCCTCTTTTATAAGGATGCCAGTCATATACGATTAGAAACCACCAAACTCTAGTATGACCTCATGTTAACTTGACTGGTAACATCTTCAAAGACCTATTTCCAAACAAGGTCACATTCATAAGTACCAGGGGTTAGGATTTCAACTTACCTTCTGGGGAGACATGATTCAGTCCATAACAATCTCTGAGTTCAATGTGTGTTCCCCAGGCATATGCTCTTGAAACCATCCAGTTCATTTCTTTTGGATATTACAATAGCAACTGTACCTTTTGTAGATTCAAAGCTAAGATTACATTTGCAGTAATCAAATTTAAGAACAACATATCTCCAATGGGAGATGTGAAACAATGTGCTGGACATCAGCAAATTCTACTTTTTTTTTTTGAACGACAACAAGCCTCAATCTTTATTTTTACAAAGAAGGTATATAACATAAAATGAAAATAAGAGGAGCCAAAATTTTCTGGCAGTGGAAAGATATTTTAAAATATAATCAAATTTTGATTATAATTATAGACTGGCCAGTTTCTGTACTGCTAGATCTGGTTTCAGCTGAACCTCAGCTACTTTCAAAGTAATTTCTCTATAAAGAGCACCACTCACTTTTAGGTTCATTCCCAACGTGATTTGCTTCTTTTCTCTCTGAAGTTCTTTTCTATACAGATGTATTTTTTCCTCTCTGTCTGATAAGAAGCCACAATGACGGTGCTTTTATCTTTGCTTGCTTCATACTGCTGTACAAAGTTGCTTTCAACCTCAGCTAAGGCAGAAAAAAGAGAACTAGTAAGGGTAACTAGTTCCTTCGCCAAGGTTAATGCCAAATGGTCAATTAGGAAATCTTCACGTCCTAATTTTAGTTTTTTGAAGAAGCAGTTTATAGGGAGAACTCTGATGAGATAATGAAGGCACTTTAACAAAACAGTTTGATTCCTGCAATATACTATTAAAATTCCTTCGCATAGCATTCTTTGTTTCCAGTTGAAGAGTGTCCCATAAAAACTTCCTGGCCCTTTACAAAACCACATATCTGGAAATTCTTTGATTACTTCACATTGCATGTATTCTAAGAACCACGTCCTCATTGAAGTCAGGGTATGGCCAGATGATGTGATTTGAAAACAAAATTTGTGTAATGCTGCGAGAAGTACAAAAAAATCTTCTATGTTTTCTATAGATTCATTCTTTGGAAATGTCATTAGGTACTTCCCCCTTGAAATATCTTCCAGACTTAAAAAAAGTCTGCCACAAGGAACATAATGATCTTCAGAAGGGATACCATTTTTTCTCTCCCTAACTTGTAGCAGCACAATGCAACAGAAATTATTGAGTGCTAAAAGTGGTGGAAGAGATGTGACGGCAGTAATTATCTGTACACAATCTTTCTTAGGTGGTTGTTGACAAAGCTTTTCTCTTCCTTGCTATGTAGGGTTAACTTGATTCTTTTTGTGTCTGGTCCTACTTCATATGGCATAGAAGGTGATGCTGGTAAAGAACCCATACTCAGCTTAATCACCCTATTTTGACACTTAAGCAGAAAGCTGGAGTCACAAGCTTGATCCAATAACAGCGATAAAGTCACATCATTCAGAGACAGTTGCAAAGAAGATGTGGTTTTCACTCCAACAACCAAGCTACCATCCATTACACGATACCACATCTCTGTTAGAAGTTCTGAATCTTTTAAATTGTCTGATATCTTTTCATCAAAGGTATGCACAGGATTTTCTTTTTCACCACAAAGAGGAACAAAGTATTCCTCCTCTGTACTTGATGTTGTATCGGTTTTCCCTTGAACCAGGTTTATTAAGGCTTTGCAAGATTCTGAAATAACTTTTTCCTTAAGCAGGAGATGCTGCTGTAAATCCTGAACAGAAGCCAAATCAATTTTCAATCTTCTTTCTAGAGCTGGAATCACCAAAGAATGAGGAGAATTCTTTTTGATGTCTTCAATTAAAATATCTTCATTGCAATCCAACTTATCACTTGAATAGTTTACGCTGACGAGATCTGTTATTTTAAATGAAGTCAGGCAATCTGAGTTCAAGGAGCTCTTCCAAAGCAGCACCACTTGTTCAGTTCCAGCTCCAATAAGTCATCGATCAGTACTGAGAAAATTTTTCCCACTTAGTGGCAGCCTGAAAGTTCTTTTTCCAAACAGCACAAGAATCATTGGACCTAAAAGATACAATGAAAAGGGAGTCTTCTCCACTCAAATCCATAAGCTGAACTGTACAAGGATCTCCAAATGGAAGCTGGCACACACTTTCAGGAGTACCATTTTGGAATGAAATCAGCTGATTCTTTTGAGTAAGGGCAATCAGAGACATTCTTAACTGGTTGTTAGCTAACTCAGTTGCACAGATGTGCACACAAGTTACCACACTGCTATAAGCATGAGGGATAACATGTATCAGGTAAGATTTCTTGGCGGTCAAGAGAGTATACACAAAATTTGGTATTCCAAACAGCACAATCTCACTTTGAAGATTTCCAATCCTAGATTTTCAATCTCCCCTGCCCACACAACAGAGGAAAAGTTAACCGGCACACTAACAACTATGCCAGTTTTGGAAGAGATACAGAAGACTGCTTCGATGTGTCTCCATAAACTTAAAGGACCATTAAGAACCCTTAAGCTGTCCTTCAACTCACAGCCTAGTTTAAAACTCAATCGCTTTTCGAATTTATTGGTACTGTGAAGCAACAGCAGAAAATAATTGAAAACATTATCCTTTTCGTTTTGTATCATAACATGAGGAAGGTTGAGTCCACGTCTGAAGTCTGACACACAGCTGCAACAAATAATTTTAAAATGAGAGTTTTCTTCCTCCATGCAAAAAAAAAAACCCAGTGGACTTCTGAGCAAATACTCTTGTTCCTTTGTCAAACACCATTCTTCTGACATGTAATATGGGTGTTTTTGCAGCCCCGGTATCGGCAAACTTTCTTTTACTCAACTGAAAAACAAGGACTTCCCCACTGTAACACAAGAGTCCTTGTTCGTTAGATGACATTGCTTGCTTGCTAATCATGCTACAACATCAAGTCTTTGTGTTGATGTGATTTTCGAATGCAAATTGATTCTAGTTGATACTTTAAACCTCAGCGCGCGCCTGCCCCCAGGTTGTGCAGCCAGCACCTTTCCGGCGCCCTACCGGAGCGCAGCAGCCCAAAGCTCCTAATCTCCCGCCAGCGCGCTGCATCCTGGGAGGCGCGGGCCGAGGCCCGGTCGCGCGCAAAGAGCAAATTCTGCTTATTGAAGTATAAATAATATGAAATACACTCTGAGAGCTAAGTTAGTTCTGTAACTTGTTCTTTGTTTATAAAACATGGCCAAGAACTGGTTTCATTTTCAATATAAAGTTACATTTAAAAAAATGATAGGTTGTGCTTTTAGAATTGAATTATTTAATCATGCCTCATCTTTTTATAAATTGTTTATTGATATACATTTATGTTTGTAAAATAAAGGCTCTTATGTTACTTGTAAGCTCCTATTTCAAAATGGTGTGGCAGTATAGAACTGTTGTTGTTAGTTGCCATTGAGTTGGCTCCCACTCATGGTGACCCCATGTACAACAGAACAAAACTCTACCTGGTCCTGCACCATCTTCATGATCATTGGTATACTCCAGGCAGCTGTGTATTTTGAGTGCTTTCCAACCTAGGGGGCTCATCTTTCAGCACTATTTTGGGCAGGATTCTGTTGTGATCCATTGGGTTTTCATTGGCTAATTCATGGAAGAAGATCACCAAACCTTTTTTCCTAGTCTGTCTAAGGGTGACTCTGTTGGTATTTGATATACTGGTGGCATAGCTTCCAGCCTTATAGCAACACACAAGCCACCACAGTATGACAACCCGACAGACGGACAGTAGAATACAATTAAATAGATATAATTGCTTTCTAACAGAAGCTGCTAACTCTTCTTCTATAAAAAACAGCAAAGATTTGAAAAGAGTACAGACCTTGAAGTCTGATAAGTACTAATACAAACATCTGTGATGGGAGCCAACAATTCCCATTGATTACTATGTGTATTAAATTTACTTTTGTGTTAACTTTTTATTTAATCCCTTGTCTGCAATAATAACTGTATGAGAGAGATGCAATTGTTATTCTTATTTTAGAAATGAGGATTTAGGCTTAGGGGTTAAGTGGACTTGGTCCACATCATAGGAAGTGGTAGAGATAAAATTGAAACCAGCTACGCCAGGCTCCAGAACCCAGACCAGTGATTGTTATTCTATGATGGATATAGTTCATATTGTGGTGGTGTTAGAAGTTCGTGGACCCCAGCGGGAGCCTTTCTAACTACTGAGGCCGCTTGATGGTCAGAAAACATGGAATCAGTGCAGGCTCTGCTTTCTAATACAAGGCTGAGCCACCATCCAGTAGCATGGTGTTGTTGTTATTAGGTGCCATTGAGTCGGTTCCAACTCATAGCGACCCCATGTACAACAGAAGGAAACACGGCCTGGTCCTGAGCCATCCTCACAATCATTGTTATGCTTGAGCCCATTGTTGCAGCCACATGTTGCAGGCATGGTATTCTTTTCATACATGCCAAAAGGTGGTATTTACATGAGGTGGGAAAGAAACTGTGTGAAAGACAGTAGGAAAGAAATTGTATTTACATACAATTAAATGCACAAATATTAAGTGTGTATTCTCTGAATTTTGGCAAACATGTTCACCTGCGTAAACCACAAAACCTGATCAAGATATAGACTATTACCAACACCCCAGAAAGTTTCCTCAGGCAGCCTTTCCAGTCAATTCCTGCCCCATCCCAGAAAGGCAGCCACTGTTCTGATATTTTTCCACTCAGGTTGATTTTAAAGATTTATATGCCCTTACACTAAGGTTGCCAGAGGCCTTTAAGTCATGGGTTACATCGTTATCAAACTCCTTCACAGTGCAGCGCTTCCTTGAGATTAAGGAAGAAGAATGGGGGAAGAAAATTGCGGTTTTTAGTTTTTTTTAAATCTGTAGAGGGTGAATATTCTGAGTACTTAAATATTAGTTTTACATAGAACAAGAGTCACCCCCAAGCAAAAGATTAAAAAGAGCAGTTAACTAAGTCAGCCACAGTTAATTAACAACAGTTTTTCGAAGACCACCAGACAGTTCAGATTCTAGGCAGAGAAGTTGATATTTGTCTCTTCTCCCCAGGGACTGACAGAGAGCTCCTGATTGCACTTCGCTGCTTGATTCTTTTGTCAAGAGTAGCCTCTTAGGTTGGCGGTTCCTCAAAAAGTTAAACATAGAATTACTATGTGACCCAGCAATTCCAATCCTATATATACACCAAAAGAAACTTGAAGGCAGGGATGCAAACAGATACGTGTACACCAATGTTCAATGCAGCATTATTCACAATAGCCAAAACGTGGTAACAACCCAAGTGTCCATCAACAGATGAATGGATAAACAAAATGTGGTATATACATACAATGGAATACTATTCAGCTAGAAGGAGAAATGAAGTCCTGATACATCTACAACATGGATGAACCTTGAAAACATATTGAGTAAAATAAGTCAGTTACAAAAGGACAAATACTGTATGATACTACTTATATGAAATATCTAGAATAGGCATATACATAGACACCAAAGTTTATTAGTGGTTATCAGGGGTGGGTGGGATGGAGAAAGAGGGAGTTATTGTTTAAGGGGTTGTTGTTGTTGTTAGGTGCTGTTGAATCAGTTCCAACTCATAGTGACCCTATGAACAATGGAAGGAAACACTGCCCGGTCCTGCACCATCCTCATGATCATTGTTATGCTTCAGCCCAATGTTGCAGACACTGTGTCAATCAATCCATCTTGTTGAGGGTCTTCCTCTTTTTTGCTGGCCCTCTACTTTACCAAGCATGATGGCCTTCTCCAGGGACTGGACCCTCCTGATAACATGTCCAAATTATGTGAGATGAAAGTCTCATCATCCTTGCTTCTAAGGAGCATTCTGGCTGTACTTCTTCCAAGACAGACTTGGGTGTTCTGGCTGTCCATAGTATATTCAATATTATTCGCCAATACCATAATTCAAAGGCATCAATTCTTCTTCGGTCTTCTTTATTCATTGTCCAGCTTTCACATGCATATGAGGCAACTGAAAATACCATGGCTTTCATCAGGTGCACCTTAGTCCTCAAAGCGACCTCTTTGCTTTTCAACACTTTAAAGAGGTTGTCTTAGGCTGGGTTCTCTAGAGAAGCAAAACCAGTGAAGTGTATAAATATGTATATATAGAGAGATTTATATCAAGGAAACAGCTCATGCAATTGTAGAGGATAGAATGTCCCAAATCCGTGGATCAGGATAGAGGCTTCTGCTTCACATAGCCGCAGGGGCTGGTGAACCCAAGATCAGCAGGTTGGAGAGCAGGGCTTTTGTTCACAGGCTGTGAACATTGTCGAATTCCAAGATTGCCAGGCAAGACTGCAAGGCTTCTCCTGATCCATGTAGCTGCAGGGGCTGGCAAACCCAAGATCAGCAGGTTGGAGAGCAGGGCTCTTGCTCACAGGCTGTGAAGATCGATGAATCCCCAAGATCGGCAGATAAGCTGACAGCTCAAGTCCCAAGAACAAAGGTCAGACAAACAGGAGGGAGCTGTAGGATTCAGAGCAGACAAAAGCCAGAACATCCACTTATATTCAGATGCAGGCACAAGGGAACTCCCTTTCAACTGATTGGCTACTCACAGCCAATCCCATCATGGAAGTGATCACCTATAAACATTGAGAATCATGGCCCAGCCAAGTTAACACACAATCTTAACCATCACAGTCCATCCCTTATCAACTTGGCATCTGTACACATCTCCCCAAACCATACATGATCTCTGAATAAAGACAATTACAAAGTCATACTTGCACCTAACATGATACAACTAACACGCTCACAACCGAATATTCACTAGCACCATTTACATTTTATATTTTATAAGTGAAGAAAACAAAAATATTTGATGCACACATACAAAGCAGAAATACTTATAAAAATTACAGTCCTCATTTCTGCAAATGGTCATGTGGACATAACTTGTATTTAGAACTATGTTCTTCCACCACCCATTCCGTATTCCTTTTGCCCTCAGCAAGCACCTCAGCTGATTGTGGTTCTTTACCTGGTGAGGTGGCCCAAACCTTCATTTCTGAAGGGTCTGGGTCATTTAGTAGTCATGTCAGAATTCGGTTACTGTAGTTTTCCATTGACTTTAATCACAGGGCGTGGTAGTACTAAGAGATGCTCTAAGGGATCTCCTGCACTGCAGACATACTCTTCTTTACCTCCATTATGTAATATCAATCCAGTTTCCTCTTGGTAATCAGGTAATCAGGTAATGACAACAGCCAGTATGGTAATTCCTTTCTTTACCTGTTGATCCAGAGGCATAAGGAGCCCAAAGTGGCCAGGTGGCATTCTTAACTTCCAGTTCAATGGAATCAGTGATGTGTCTCCAAGTGGGAGCATTCCTCCCTTTGGAACTAAGACCTCTAGGCCTGCAGAGCATAAGGTCGAGGGGACAGGAAGCAAAAATCTTGCAAGTGGGTCACTAGGGGTAATAGTAAGTGGTGCCACTTCCATTTCCACTCTTTGATTCCTTGGACCCATAAATCCTAGCTATGGGAGAAATAGCACCACATATTGGAGGCTTGTTTAGAGCATATACAGCTTCCTGAAGGACATTGCCCCAACCCTGCAGGGTATTGCCACCTAGCTGGCACCATAACTGCATCTTTAGGAGGCTGTTCATCTTTCTATCAAGCCAGCTGCTTCAGGATGATGAGGAACATGGTAAGACCTGTGAATTCCATGAGCATGGGCCCACTGCCGCACTTCGTTTGCTGTGAAGTGAGTCCCTTGATCTGAGGCAATGTTGTGTAGGATACCATGACGGTGGATAAGGCATTCTCTAAGCCCATGGATGGCAGTTTCGGCAAAAGCATTGCATGCAGGGAAGGCAAATCCATATCAAGAGTGTCTATTCCAGTAAGGACAAAACTGAGCACTTTCCATGATGGAAGTGGTCCAGTGTAAGCAACTTGCCACCAGGTTGCTGGCTGATCACCTCGAGGGATGGTGCCATATTGGGGACTCAGGGCTGGTCTCTGCTGCTGGCAGATTGAGCACTCAGCAGTTGCTGTAGCCAAGTCAGCCTTGGTGAATGGAAGTCCATGTTGCTGGGCCCATGCATAACTTCCATCCCTGCCACCATGGCCACTTTGTTCATGAGCCCATTGAGCAATGATGGGAGTAGCTGGAGAAAGAGGATAACTTGTTTCCACAGAACATGTCATCCTATCCACTTGATTGTTAAAATCATCCTCTGCTAAGGTCACCATTTGGTGGGCATTCATATGAGATACAAATATCTTCACTTCTTTGGCCCATTCAGAGAGGTCTATCCACATACCTCTCCCCCATAAATCCTTGTCTCTGATTTTCCAGTCATGTTCCTTCCAAGTTCCTGACCATCCAGCCAAACTTTTGGCTACAGCCCATGAATCAGTATACAATCGCACATCTGGCCATTTCTCCTTCCAAGCAAAGTGAAGAACCAGGTGCACTGCTTGAAGTTCTGCCCATTGGGAGGATTTTCCTTCACCACTGTTCTTCAGGAAGTCTCAGAAAGGGGCTGTAGTGCCACCGCTGTCCACTTTCAAATGGTGCCTGCATGTCACGCAGAACCATCTGTAAACCAAGTATGCATTTTTGTTCTTCAGTTTCCAAATGATCATAACGAACTCCTCATGAGGCCATAGGTGCAGACTGGGAGATGGAAGGTAATGTGACAGGAGTGGAGACCATGGGTGTTTGGGCCACTTCCTCATGCAACTTACTTGTGCCTTCAGGTCCTGCTTGGGCCCACACTTCCATTTAATGATGGAGTGCTGCTGTGCACATCCAACTTTATGACTCTGTGGGGGAGATGTATTAATTTGCTCAAACAATGAAACTACATCTAGAACAGCAGCTGCAATCGAAGTCACTACCTGGTTAAGTTTTTGATAATCTACTGTCATTCTCCAAGATCCATCTGTTTTTTGGCACAGGCCAAATAGGCGAGTTGAATGGGGATGTGGTGGGAATCACCACCCCTGCATCCTTCAAGTCCTTGATGGTGGCAGTAATCTCTGCAATCCCTCCAGGAATGCAGTATCACTTTTGCTTTACTGTTTTCCTAGGTAGGGGCAGTTCTAATGGCTTCCACGTAGCTTTTCTTGCCATAATAGCTCTTACTCCATTTGTCAGGAATCCAATGTGGAGGTTCTGCCAGTTGCTGAGTATATCTATTCCAATTATGCATTCTGGAACTGGGGAAATCACTACAGGATGGGTCCAGGGACCCACTGAACCTACTGTGAGTCAGACATGAGCCAAGACTTCATTAATAACCTGACCTCCATATGCCCCCACTCTGACTGGTGGGCCACAGTGATGTTTTGGTTCTCCTGGAATTAGTGTCAGTTCAGAGCCAGTATCCAGTAATCCCCGAAAAGTCTGCTTATTTCCTTTTCCCCAATGAACAGTCACTCTTGTAAAAGGCCGTAGATCCCTTTGGGGAAGGCTGGGAGAGAGATTAACAGTATAAATTTTTGGCAGTGTATTGGAGACCTTCCTCAAGGGGACCTGGCCTCCCCTTCATTCGAGGAGTTGTGGGTCTTTAAACATGCTCAAGTCTGAGAATTGATTGAGGGACCGTGACTCTCTATTCTGGCAATTCAAGTTGGACTGCTGTTCCAATGACCTAGAATTCATCTGTTTGTACAGACCAAGTAAATATTTAGTAGATTGCCTGCCTATTTCACTCCTAGGGACACCATGACTAAGTAGCCAACACCGTAAATCCATACAAGTCAGACTATTCTGATTACTGCTTTGACTCCACTATCCATTACTGTAACCATGCCCAACTTTCTTTGCTGATTGAGTGCCATCACTTGGCCCCTACTACCACGGGGTCCAATCAGCCCTATTGTAGTTAGGTGTCTTAATTCAGTTAGGGCAGTTCCCATTGTCAAATCTGATATACATAAAATAGCAATCACAGCAGTCTTCAAGGTTGCTGGAGCTCCCTTCACAAATTTGTTCCTCACGTTGTGGTAAAAGGTGTGTCCTCTGGGCATTTCATGTGTGGGTCTAGCCTATAAATCCACTCTAGCATGCCAATTTCCCTAAGCCTTTGGATACCTTCTTCTACAGTATACCAAGGCAGGTCCTGTATTTGACCTGATTTAGTGTAGACCACTGTGTAATCCATGCTTCAGCAACCCAATCAAATCAACTTTTAGAATCTTTCCTAACTTCTCGAGCTGAAACACTGAGTGAAGAATCTGTACTTAGTGGACCTATATCAATAAACTCAGACGGATCCATCTTCATGTTCCTTGCACCATTATCTCAAATGCTTAATAGCCATTCCCACACATATTCCCCAGGTTTCTGTTTGTACGTATTAGAAATTCAAGCAGTTCTTTTGAAGTGTAGTGTACCTCTTCCTGGGTCACACTTTGTACTTCACCTTTTGGGTGTCGCAGCGGCGACAGTTGTCAGGACGGCGAAGACAGTAACCAACTGCACAACTCTTACAGAGAAGTGGGGCCAGGAGGGTCACTCTGAGGAGTCGACCCCCGGCTTCAGTCCCAGGAGTTTATTTATAGTCAATACAGCAAGCAGTGAAGCAAATAACAGAACAATGGGCTTTGGGTGAGTAACAGTTAGTTTCGGGCAAGGGAGAAGGAATTCAGGTAAACAAGTCATTCAGTAACAGGGCAATAGGTTTGGGAAAACAAGTCGTGCCTAATCTCATTCTTATCGCTGACAAGTCTCCAACATGTCGTATACAGCATAGAGGCCTGTGGGAGCTGCAGTTGTCAATAGTGCAGCCATATTTAAATGGCATATATCCCACATTTGGGGTTCACTGAGACTTAAGTCTAGTTATAGGTCTAGACGCCAGAACCTGTATTGTGGAATTGTTTTGAGAACATTCAGCATTGTCTTGTAAAGCATCTGCCTCAGGTGATGCGCCATGCAATGACTCAGGCAAGTGCTCTTTAGAGGCAGCTGGGGTAGGGCTAACCTCCTCAGATGGGAGTGGAGGGGCTAATGGTTTTTCTGGGCAGGGTGGTTTAGCAGACAAACATGAAGTAATCTCTTCAGATGGAAGTAGTTCTGCTGGCAGGAGTGATTCCATGGAATTTAGGGGCTCAGTGTCTCCAACTTCCTGATTATCTGCCCATATGTCCCCACCCCAAGTTTCAGGATCCTGCCCTTATGTTAACTTCAGACACCTCTCGAGGTTAGGAATTGAGCTGGCATTGTAATTCAGTCACTCTTACAATAAGACTCTGGGTTTGTTTTTTGCCAGTATCAGCTCTGTTACTACAAGAAATAAGACTTTCTTTCAAAGCTCAAGTGGAAACTTTGAGGTCATTTATGCAGCACTTGAGCTTTGACTGTGAAGACCTGAGCACATCTCTTTCACCAGTTTGTCTAGCGAAAATAGGACCAACAAACCAGCTTCCTTGTACTTCTCATTCTGACAAAACTGTAGAAAGATGTCACACATGTGTTCACCCAGAGCCTCGCCTTGCACCAGTACATGATCTATTGGTGGTGATATTTTGCATATATGTATTGCCACCTCATGCCATGGATTAGCAGCACCCTCTTTACTGCTGGAAGCAGAGTCATCATCTTTAAGACTAGTCAGACTTGAGAACCAATTTAGAAAACTCATCCTTACAATTTTGTTTCTCTAGAACCACTCTCGGTACCAAATGTCTTAGGCTGGGTTCTCTAGAGAAGTAAAATCAGTAAACGTATAAATATGTATATATGTATGGATTTATATCAAGGAAACAGCTCACGCAATCGTAGAGGCTGAAATGTCCCAAGTTCGTGGATCAGGATAGAGGCTTCACATAGCTGCAGGGGCTGGCAAACCCAGGATCAGCATGTCAGAAAGCAGGGCTCTTGCTCACAGGCTGTGAAGATCAATGAATCCCAAGATCGGCAGAGAAGCTGCTAGCTCAAGTCCTAAGAACCAGCGGTCAGATGAACAGGAGACAGCTGCAGGATCCAGAGCAGGCAAAAGCCAGAACATCCACTTATATTCAGATGCAGGCCACATGCACAAGGAAACTCCCTTTCAACTGATTGGCTACTCACAGCCAATCCCATCATGAAAGTGATCACATATAAACGCTGAGAATCATGGCCCAGCTGTTGACACACAATCTTTTTTTTTTTTTTTTTTTTTTTATTGTACTTCAGGTGAAGGCTTACAGAACAAATAGTTTCTCATGAAACAGTAGCACACATGTTGTTTTATGACATTGGTTAACA
>NW_004444018.1:6633879-6662994 GCF_000243295.1 Trichechus manatus latirostris
AAGGCTGTAGTCTTTGATCTTCATCAGTAAGTGCTTCAAGTCCTCTTCACTTTCAGCAAGCAAGGTTGTGTCATCTGCATAACAAAGGTTGTTAATGAGTCTTCCTCCAATCCTGATGCTATGCTCTTCTTCATACAATGCAGCTTCCCAGATTATTTGCTCAAAATAGTTAGAATGGCATATTTTTTGTTTCATTTATATACATATATACACACAAACACACACACACACACACACACATATATATATATGGAGCCTTGGTGGTGCAGTGGTTAAGTGCTCAGCTGCTAACTGAAAGGTTGGCTGTTAGAACCCACCAGCCACTCTGCAGGAGAAAGTTGTGGCAGTCCGCTTCTGTAAAGATTTACAGCCTTAGAAACCCTATGAGGCAGTTCTACTCTGTCCTATAGGGTCACTGTGTGTCAGAATTGACTCGATGGCAGTGGGATATAGATAGGTAGGTAAGTAAATAGATAGATATCATAATACATTTTTAAAAAAGAGTAACCTCCTACTCCCTGTAGCCCTTTGGTGGTCATAATAGCCCCTACCAGGTGAATGGGGCAGATATTAAAGCCCCCATTTTACAGAAGAAGAAACAGGTTTAGATGGCTTAGGTGGTGGACTCCTGTTCACACAACAAGAGAGCAGCATAGCAAGTCTCTTCATCTGCCTACAGCTGCCCTTTTCAGACTAAGGTTTAGATGACCAATAACAGCTTCCACCAGACGTTCCCACTGAGTAGGTCCCGACTACTGATCAGTGTCCAAGCCTAGTCTGCCATTAGCCTCTCAGTTCAGAGGCCTGTCAAATTGTATTTGCATACTCGATTTTTGATAGAGATGAAAGGATTGGATGAATGGAAGGTAGTTCTGCTCTGGGAAGAGATTGGAAGCATCTGCCCTATTGCAGAGGCATCTGCTTTTTTTTTGGTCAAGTTTTTTTTCAGTAGCATCATAAAGCAGTGTTTTGGGTGTTTCCCAGACCAAAACATTAATACAGAATATATGAATTCACTATATGAATGTGCCTTTTTAATGCTCCCCTTGAAGATTTACCTTTCTGGGGTGTGTATGTGTGTTACCTCTTTCTCACCAAGAGGTAATGGTAGGTAGTTGTTCAGGGAGAGGAACAGGGTTCAGTCTTCCAGCTAAAGGGATACGGTCTTGACAGTGGGATTTCAGGGAGTTAAGTGGAGAAGCAGCTTCTAGGCATCTTGATTTTGAATTTATATTACAGGAAGTGGTTGTCTACATTGCAGGCCCTTAAGAGAAGACCTACCAAGAGCTGTCACCCAGGGAATCTGTTTAAAAGCATAGTAATGGGCCCAACCTTTAGGAATACTGATTCTATAGGTAGAGTGGGACCCATGAATCTGAATTGTAACTGAATAGCCTAAGTTTTTGCTTTATGCTTTGAGAAATGCTGCCTCGGGAATGAAGGAAATGAAGCGTGACACAGATATTGACATTGCAGAACCCTGACACAGTCTCCCAGCCTGCACACGCACCATGCCAAATCAAGGGGTGTGTATTAGTTTCCTGTGGCTGCTGTGTTAAAAGTGCTTCCCTTTGGGTGACTTATAAAAAGAGATTTATTGCCTCACAGTTCTGGAGGTTAGGAGTCCAAAATCAGGGTGTCCTCAGGGCCATGTTCTCCTTGAAGGCTTTAGAGGGAAGATCCTTTCTTGTTTCTCCCAGCTTCTAGAGGCCCCAGACATTCCTTGGCTTGCAACCGCAGCATAACTGCATCATCCTGTGGCTATTTTCCTTCTGTCTGTCTGTGTTTCTTCTCCTCTTTTATAGGATGCTGCTCAGATTGGATTAGGACCCACCCTACTCCATATGATCTCATGTTAACTGATATCATCTTTAAAGACCCTATTTCCAAACCAGGTCGCGTTCACAGTTACCGGGGTTTAGGACCTCAACATAAATTTGGGGGAAGGGCTACAATTTAACCCATAACAACTGCCATAACAAAATACCAAACCCGGGGTTGGGCGGGGGTGCTTATAAAACCAGAAATGTATTCTTTCACAGCTCTAGAGGTTGGACATCAGAAATTAAGGTGTTGGCAGGGCCATGCTTCCTCTGAAGGCTCTAGGGAAGAATGCTTTCTTTCCCTTCCTAGCTTCTAGTTGCTCCCAGCAATCCTTGGCATTTCTTGCCTTGTAGCTGCATCACTCCAATCTCTACCTCCGTCTTTTCATGGCTTCTTCCTAGTGTATGTCTTTGTGTGTCATCTCCTCTTATAAGAAACTCAACGATTAGATTTAGGACCCGCCCTTATTTTAACCTCATCTTAAGATGACTTCATCTTAACTTATGTTTTAATTACATCCACAAAGTCTATTTTCAAAAGGTCTCTTTCACAGGTACTAGGGTTAGGATTTGCACATAGGTTTTGGGGGATACATTCAACCCATTATAGAGTGCTAGCCATTGCTAATGAAAGAATGGTTTACTTGGGAGCTTGTTAGAAATGCAGAATCTCAGGCCCTACCCCAGACTACAGAATCAGAATCAGAATTTTAACAAGATCCCCAGGTGATTCGTCTGTACGTTAAAGTTTGAGAAGTGCTATGTTACAGGTTCGAATAGTATCAAATAAAAATGACACATGTTCTTTTCACACTTATCATAAAATAAGGGTTTGTTTTCGCAGAAATTCACAGCTAGATTGCAATTATCCTGTTGGAATCATTTCTCTAACCCCTGTAGCAATATATTCTTTTGAGAATTTGTTCATGTAGTTTTACAGATGGCAGAAACTTAATGATTATCTCCCCATTGCTATTTTCCTCCTCTTCTCAGTAATAGAAACTTTGAGTTTTAATAGAGCACGGACCACCCTCAGTAAATTCATTTCCCCAGCTTCTGTAACCTGACCCTAAGAATGCCAGTAAATTTCCATTAGCCCTTAAACCAGCCCAAGCCAGATTTGGTCTGCCCCGCATGTGCAGAAGGGCGAGCTGTGACTACTAATTGACCTCAATAGAGGACACAGCAACAAGAGGAAAGAATCAGAAAGAAAATCATCACCTGGACCCTATTCCGAAGCAAGAGGTCAGACAAGAACCACGTCACCTCCTGTTTCCTGGCCGCCTTCTAGAATTTTCCCTCCCCAGTACGCCTGCGTGGCCGCCATCTTGCTGCCCAAATCACATATAAGCCCTGCTTTCCCATAGCTCAGGGAGCTGGATCTGAGGAACTTCCTTCCAGCTCCTTGCTCTGTGCATTGCAATAAAGTTACTTTTGTCTTTCTCAAAGACCGGTGTCCAGATAATTGGCAAGTCTGAGTGCGCCAGACAAGGACTCACCTTCCAGGGTTTGGTAACACTTCCACTGCAGCAAAGTCTGCCCATATGACTAAGTTCTGGCAAAGAGATGTGAGGGGAAGTGCTGTGTGTAACTTCCCTTAAAAGGAGAGGATGTATGCCTTCTTTCCTCTTTACTCTCATCTTCTGGAATGTTCATGTAGAGCTGAGTCTTTTTGGACCCTGCTGATGCAGGCTATGCACTAATTTTGGCAATAAAACAATAAAGAAGGAGACTGAAACTTTATTTTTTTGCTTAAGTATTTTAAAATAAATTACCTTCTGAAATTCACCACAAATAATTTAGTATGTATATGAAAAAAAAAAAAAACATTGTTCTTGTGCTAGCAAACCTCTAAAACTGATCACTTGGCATAATAAAATGACTGATATGAGGTCTGAGACAAAACTCCATGTTGTTGCAGTCTCCTGCTTCTGCATTCCTTCCCATTCATTTGCATATGACCTTGGGCCTCTGACTAGATGGATCAGAGGACACTGGCCCCTATCAATCATCTTGTTTAACTGGCCTGGTTCTTGCCCCAAGATGACTCATATCAAATAAGGGTAGAGGTCAGGAATTCAGTTTAGCAGCTCTTAGTAAATAAGGGCAGAGGTCAGAAATGTGATTGTAGGAGAATGAGTTTACTCAAGATGTTCTAGAAAGAAGGTAGTTGCTGATGATGTACCTACCTTGTGACCATGTGACCATCACATACTTCTCTTCCCCATCTTTACTATAAAAAGCACACCTCTCCCTCCATTCTTCGGAGTATGAGGTAGATGACTCTCTTTCCTGTGTTTCCCTAATTTGCAAATTGTACTACCATCAATAAAACTCTGCTTTTTACTTTTACAGAGCAGCCTGGTTTATTCTTTGACTTTCCTCATAACCATTATTATGACACCTAACAAACTTAATAATAATTTTTCTAGTATCATCTACTTTGTTGTTATGTGCCGTCGAGTTGATTCTGACTCATAGCAACCCTATAGGACAGAGTAGAACTGCCCCATAGGGTTTCCTAGGCCGTCATCTTTATGGGAACAGATTGCCAGGTCTTTTCTCCTGCAGAGTGGCTGGTGGGTTCAAACTGCTGACCTTTTGGTTAGCAGTCGAGAGCTTAACCATTGCACCATCAGGGCTCCTTAATATCGTTTATACACAGTCCTTATTCCAGTTTCTGCAGTTGGGAGCTTGTCTTGAGTGTGTTTACATAGAAAGCCCATTGCTTTTTACTTATGTTATATGTTTATTTGAGGTGGCTGATTGGGGACTGCTCCTCCCTTGCAACCATCTCTGCCATCAGTGCTGAATCACGGACCCTTGTTCTGAAGGAGCATATAGGCTATGACTGTTAAATTTTAAACCCTCATGTTTTGGTATAAAACATGGTATAAGCACCAAATTAAGCTTCTCTTGGAAGACTTTGCTTCTAGCAGACAGCCCTGCCCCAGACCAATTAAATCACAATCTCTGGAGGTGGGACCCTGACATCTTTTTTCTTTTTTTTTTTTAACTCCCTGGGTGATTCCAATGTGCACACATTAAGACTCTCCACTCCGACAGTCGACACAAACTGAAGATTGTTCATTTTCCTTAAAAGTCTTCTTGTTGGGATTCCACTTCCAGCCAAGATGGAGAAACAGGAACTGGATTTACTTTCCTGCCTGAAACAATAAAAAAGAGCAAACACATTCTTCTCAAGTGCACATTTACCAACATTTACCAGACTAGACCATATTCTGGGCCATAAAACAAGTCTCAATAAATTTAAAAGGATTCAAGTATACAAAGTATGTTCTCTGACCACAAAGGAATTAAATTAGAAATCAATAGCAGAAAAATCTCTTGAAAATCCCCAAATATTTGGAAACTAAATACACACTTCTAAAAATTCACGGATCAAAGAAGAAACCAAAAGGGAGTTTTTTTTAAATGAATGAAAATGAAAACACAACATGTTAGAATTTCTAAAGGCTGGAAAGAGGAAATTTATAGCACTAAATGCCTACATTAGAAAAGAAGAAAGGTCTCAAATCAATGGCCTCAATTTCCATCTTAAGAAAGGAGAAAGAGAAGAACAAATTAACCCCTGAGGAAGCAGAAGAAAGGAAATAATAAATGAATGATGTAGAAAACAAAAACAATGAGCAAATCCATGAAATCAAAATCTAGTTCTTTAAGAAGATTGGTAAAATTGATAAACCTCTAGCCAGCTGATCAAGAAATAAAGAGAAGACACAAATTACCAATATCAGAAATGAGAGGAGTAATAACTACATACGTTAAAAAGATAATAAGGAAATATTATGAACAACTTTACGCCAATAAATTGAACGACTTAGATGAAATGGACAGATGCTTTGAGAGATACAAATTAGCCTAACTCATTGAAGAAAAAAACCCCACATAATCAGAATAGCCCTGTGTCTATTAAAGAAACTGAATTTACAATAAAAACTTTCCCATAAAGAAACCTCCAATCCCAGATGGCTTCACTGGTGAATTAAAAAAACAAAAAATTAAGGAAGAAATAATAGCAATCATACACAAACTCTTCCAAAAAATTGAAGAGCAAGAAATACTTCCCAAATCTTTCTATTAGGCCAGCATTACCCTGGTACTAAAACAAGACAAAGGTTACCACAAGAAAAAATACGCTTTATGAGCATAGGTGTAAATATTCTTCATGAACACAGATGCAAAACTTATAAAACAAAATTTTAGCAAATTGAATCAAACAATAGTTTTATAATACATCACCACCAAGTGGGGCTTATTCCAGGAATGCAGGGTTGGTTTAACATTAAAAAATCAGTTAATGTAAGTCACCATATATCTTAGTTATCTAGTGCCGCCATAATAGAAATAACACAAGCAGATGACTTTAACAAACAGGAATTTATTCTCTCAAAGTTTAGGAGCTAGAAGTCTGAATTCAGGGTGCCCGGCTCTATGGGAAAGCTGTCTCTGTTGGCTCTGGGGGAAGGTCCTTGTCTTCTTTCAGCATAAGTGGGCCTGGCATTCCTTGGAGGTCTCCATATGTCTTGGCATCAATATTCCTTTGTGTCTCGAAGGTTCTCAATGCAGGGACCCCAGGTCCAAATGACACACTGCTCTCCTGGCTCTTCTTTCTTGGTGGTAGGAGGTCCCTCTCTCTCTGCTAGCTTCTCTGCTTTTACCTCTTGTAAGGCAGTGAAGGGCAGTGACTCAAGATACATCCAGCCCTAATCCTACCTCATTAACATAGCAAACATAACCTAATCCTCATCAACATGAACTAATTCTGCCTCATTAACATAACGGACAGCTCCCTCCCAAATGGGACTATAACCACAGGTATAAAGGCTAGGATTTACAACACATCACAAAATGAAGGATAATCAGATCACAAAATGGAGGACAACTGTACAATACTGGAAATCATTGCCTAGCCAAGCGCACACATATTTTGGGGGGACAGAATTGAATCCATGACACCATATTAACAAACAAACTAGTCATGTGATTATCTTGATAGATGCAGAAAAAGTATTTGATAAAATCCAACAAATTTCCTAATTAAAAAAAAAAAAAACAACTCTAAGCAAGGTAGGAATAAAAAGAGAACCTCCTCAACCTAACAAAGGGCATCTATAAGAAAACCAAAGTCTAAATCATGCTTGATGGTGAAAGACTGAATACTTCACCCTAAGAGCAAGAATTAGACAGGAATGTTTGCTGTCACCACTTTTATTTAATATTATAGTAGGTGCTTTATCCAGAGCAGTAAGGCAAGGAGCAGAAATAAAAGGCATCTTGATTGGAAAGGAACCAGTTAAACTATCTTTGTTTACACACATGAGCATCTGTCAGGTTATTCCATCAGAAAATCTGATGTAATCTGCAAAAAAAAAATTACTAGAAACAAGAAGTGAGTTTAGTAAGGTTGAAGCATCTAGATCAATACACAAAAATCAATTGTGTTTCTATCTGCTAGCAATGAACAACTGAAATTGAAATGTTATAAATACTATTTACAATAGCATCAAGTGTATGAAGTATTTAGGGATAAATCTGACAAAATATGGGAAAAATCTGTACACTGAAAACTCCAAAATATTGCTGAGATAAAGAATACTTCAGTAAATGGAGAGAGATACTTTGTTCATGGGTCAGAAAACTCAATGTTGTTAAGGTGTCAAATCTCCCCAAACTGATCTATATATTCAATACAATCCCAAAATTTCAGTATGCCTTTTTGTAGAAATTGATAAGCTGATCCTAAAATTCAAATGGTAATGCAAGGGACTGAGAAGAGCCAAAACAATTTGGAAAAGAACAAAGTTGAAAGGCTAACACTACTTGATTTCAAAAATTACTATAAAGCTACACTAATCAAAACTCCAGTGTACTGGCATAATGATAAAAAAAAAAAAACAATGGTATAGAATAAGAGCTTGGAAATGAACCCATACTTACATGGACAACTGATTTTTGACAAAGACTAAAGGCAATGCAGTGGAGAAAAGATAGCCTTTTCAACAAATGGTAATGGAACAATTGGATTTTCATATTTCATACGCAAAAAAAAAAGAACTTGGATCCATATCTTTCACTATATATGAAAAATTAACTCAAAACAGATCATAAACCTAAATGTAAAGCCTAAAACTATGAAACTTCTGAAAGAAAATAGGAAAAGAATCTTTGAGCTTTTGAGTTAGGCAAAGATTTCTTAGATACAAAGCAAAATCCATAGAAGAACAAATTGATAAATTGGACTTCATTAAAATTTAACACTTCTGCTCTTCTAAAGTCACCTTTAAGAAAATGAAGAATTAAGCCACAGATTTGAAGAAAATCTTTGCAAAGCATACATTTGATAAGGGACTTGCATACGGAATATGTAGAGAATTTTAAAGACTCAACAGTTAGAAAAAAAGCAACCTCATTTAAAAAATGGGCAAAAGATTTGAACAGACACTTGACTAAGGAAGGTAAAGAGTGGATAGCTTGTGAAAAGATGCTCAACATTATTAGTCTTTAGGGAAATGTGCATTAAAAATACAATGAGATGCCACTACATACCTATTAGAAAGGCTAAAATTTAAAAGACTGACCATACCAAGTGTATGTGGAGGAACTGGAATTCTTACACACCTTCAGTGGTTGTGGGATAAAGAACCTAGTTTTACCCTAAGTAAGGCGGCCTTTGGTAAAGAGAAATAACTCTTGGAATAAATGGGGTGCCTTGGTCTGGGAGTTCCAGGCCACAGCAGAGGATTTGTGCTGATGAGTGAGAACTCATGGAGAACAGTGTTCTCACTGAGAACAGTTCTACACTGACACACGTGGGGTCACCATGAGTCAGAGTCCACTCTGTGACATCAAGTTTAACGCTGCTTAAAAAAAAAAAAGGAAGAGAAAAAGTCTTCTTGTTGACTTAGATGTCAGATGGAGGAGGGAAACAGAAAGACAGACCTCTTCCTTGATAAAGAGTTCTTTGGCTTTGGGACGAGGTGCAACCAAGGAACATTAGGCACAGGGTTGAACAATATCTTTCTCAGACACAACCTTTCCTAATGTCTTCAGAAATAACTTACTGTCTTTTAAAAACTCAGACCCCCCAGGACCTTAACTTTCATTTAAATCGATCTTAAGAATAATTTGATTTCTCTCTTTTTTGTTTGCCAAAATGGAAGATATACAATTAATTAAAAAAACCAAACCCATTGCTGTGGAGTCGATTCCAACTTATAGCGACCCTATCAGGTAGAATAAAACTGCCCGATAGGGTTTACAAGGAGCGGCTGGTGGAGTTGAACTGCCAAGCTTTTGGTTAGCAGCTGAATGCTTAACCACGACGCCACCAGGGCTCCAGGGAGATTTGCAACACTTCCTGATAATTTACCCATGGAAAGTTATCATAAACTGTACTTTAGGAATGGTATAAGTGCTTTGTGAATTTCTTTTTTCTTTTCTTTTTTAAATAGGTAAGACATTCACATGATTCAAATATTAAATATATGTACAAGCAAAAGTGTCCCCTTCTGTTCTCCATCCACCCAGGTCCCAACCCCTAACAAGATAATTCTTGTCACTAGATTCTTGTATATCCTTGTAGAGTTTTGTAGGTGTTACACACACACACACACACAGAGACAATTTTACTTCCTTTTTACCCCCAAATGAAGAAGGCTATGTGTGGGTGAAGAGGCCTTGGGTGGTACAAATGGATAAACACTCAATTACTAGCCAAAAGGTTGTTGGTTCAAACCCACCCAGAGGTGCCTTGGAAGACAGGCCTGGCAATCTGTTGCTGAAAGCTCGCAGGCTTAAAAACACCATGGAGTGCAGTTCTACTCTGGCATACATGGGGCTGCCATGAGTTGGAATCAACTTGACAGCAACTACAACAACAGTGCATAGGTGTCTTAAATATTTTACATTAGAATTATTTTGAAAAAATAATACATCCATACTGTAACAAACTGAAAATAGAGTGAAAAATAAGTCTCATTTGCACCCCAGTCTCCCAGTTATGCAGTTTCTGTCCCTGAAAGCAATCTGTCTTAAACCGGTTTCTTGGAAATGCTCTGGGTTTACCTAGTCTCTGCATATCATAAATTCTGTCTCTTTTTTTACCTGACTGAGAACACATTGTACACACTGTTCTGCTCTTTGCTTTTGTCACTCTCCAGTGTGTTTTGGAACTTGTTCCATATCGGCACCTACGGCTCTACTGCATTCTTTTTAATGTCTGCGTCGTCCTGACATCAGTGCTTTAAAGCGATGCGTTTAAATGATTCTTCCTCCCTTTGCTTGGCTCTGAAGTTTGTGTTTGTACAAGCTTGACCCTGAAAGCCCCCAAACCAGCCAGGTGGCATTTTTCTATCCCAGTCTGTCTTTTTTGATTTATGCATCCAAGAGATTATGAGTTAATTGAGGGCAGGGATCCAAATATCCATAGATACATCCCCCACTGCAAGGTAATGTTCTACTCTGCAAATCACCGATGCAAAGACAGAGAGCAGCGCCACGTTTGCCTCCAGCCAGCTCAACTCTGTAGAGTAAGCAAGAGGGGCTCAGCAGGAGTAAGCCTCCTTTTGATTAGTGAGAAGGTGGTGCCTCAAGGACAGACTGCGTAATTAAAAGACTGCTCTGAGGTCTTTGATAATGCTCCTCTGTATTGTGTTAATTGAAAGATTGTCTTCTGGAATTTTCTCCACAACACCCTTTAGAAAGAGTTCTGAAACTTGTGGAAAAATCAGTGTGTGCAGCCACCAACAGGGCAAAGAGCCAATTCATAAAAAAAGCTATTCATGGTGGTTTTAGTAATCAAGTCATGTTTGCAATGGGGATAGGAGGGGAGAAAAGAGGCTTGTGCCAAGTCTTTTCTGTAGTGCAACTCACGCAATGTCTGCAAAGAAGGACTGGGGCCCTTCTGCCTCTGAGCCTCTTCTTTAGCCGTGTGGTACGCGCCTTTGTCGGGAGCCCAGCCTGCCCCCCAAACGCAGGCAGTGTCTCTTTCAGTAGAGTGATGGAATAACTGGTTGTTTGTGAACAACACTGTTGCCATAACAACTGCTGTTAACGACTGTTGGAATATTGGAGTGGCGCTTGGGCTCCTGGCCTGTGGCTTTTAATTGGGCTCCTTGAGTGCAGCAGGACTGTGAAACAGGTGTAACTCGTGGCTCAGCCCCCCACTGGATTTGTGACCCTGAAGCTAGTGCACGAACCTGTGGGCAAGGCCGGGTGGTTTTCTGAGTCTCTTTTGAAATGGCTTTGGAATCAATACTGTGTATGTCTGTAAGGCTTGTTAGTTGCTATTGAGTCAGCTCTGATTCATGGCAACCCCATGCACAACAGAATAAAATGTTGCTCCGTCTTGCACTATCTTCATGATCGTTGGTATGCTCGAGTCCATTGTTGTGGCCACTGCATATCCTAAATGTCTTCCAACCTAGGGCTTCATCTTCCAACACTGTATCAGACAATACTCTGTTGTGATCCATAGGATTTTCATTGGCTAGTTTTTGGAAGTAGATCACCGGGCTTTTCTTTCTAATCTATCTTAGTCTGGAAGCTCCACTGAAACCCATCTACCATGGTGACTCTGCTGGTATTTGAAATATCAGTGGCATAACTTCCAGCATCATAGCAACACGCAAGCCACTGCAGTTTGACAAACTAACAAACGGCTGGTGGCTGTAAGCCCTACTGAAGAGAAGTGCTTTGTTTGGTTTGTGGCTTACTTTCTTGACTGCAAGCTTTATACATTGTCTGTTTGTTTCATTACAGATTAAGCAGCTGTCACCAGGAACAACGACCATTTAGTTACTATTTGGAGTCTTATTTTATTTGATACATGTGGGCACATGTCCACTTTACCGATAAGGGCCTTGGGATTTAGAATAACTGACAGTTTTTGCCATTCAAACAATATTGACACGTTTAAACATTGATAAGCAGTACATGCATAAGATTTGGCAATATGTCTTTTGATATTCATCATATTATTTACAGTATTTATAATTTTATGAACATAAATGCATGTTGCAACAATTTATTAATATCGTATAAACAATAAATTCTAAAAGCAAGATAAAATATTAGAATTCATGAGTAGCACTGATATCTGCTGTCTGAGTCTTCTAGGGCTGCCATAACAAAATACCACAAGGTGGGTGGCTTTGCTCTTTCTCTGTGGGCTCTCAGGGAAGATCCTTTCTTGTCAGTAGCTGTGATTGTTAAGATTGTGTGTCAACTTGACTGGGCCATAATTCTCATTGGTTTGGCAGTTACCATGTAGTTTGGCAGTTGTATAATGATGTAATCACCTCCATGATGAGATTTGATGTAAAGTGATCACCTCTGTGATGGGATCTGCTGTGAGTAGCCAGTCACTTGAAACGGAGTTTCCTTAGGGGTGTAGCCTGCATCCAATACAGGTGGACTCTCTGGCAAGGTTCACAGGCTTTTGCTCACCCTGGATCCTGCAGCTGGCTCCTGTTCGTCTGACCTCTGGTTTATGGGACTTGAGCTAGCAGCTTACCTGCGGTCTTGACTGCCAGTCTTGGGATTCGTTGGTTTCCACAGCCTGTGAGCCAGGAGAAGCCTTCAGTCTGACCAACCAACTTGGGACTTTCCAGCTAAGTGTGAGCCATTTCCTTGATATAAATCTCTGTATATATGCTTTACTGATTTTGCTTTTCTAGAGAACCCAGCCTAAGACACTAGCCTAGAGCATTTCTTGGTGTTCCTTGGCTCGTAGAGGATCCTCATATAGCATTTTCCCCACATGTGTATCACTCTGTTTCCATATCTGTTCTCCCCTTTTATAAGACACTATTCAGAAGGGATAAGGACTAGGACCCATCCTATTCCAGTATGATTTAATCGATAATATCTTTAAAGAAAGACCCTATTTCTCCCAAAAAGGTTAAAAAAGGGGGGGTTAGGACTTCAACACATCTTTTTAGGGTATACAGTTCAAATCCATAACACCTGCTGAATTTTTTATGACCTTTAGCAGTTTAGCCAGAAACTCAAAGAGGAGAGCCACTTAACATTAGAAGATTCTGCACAAGCTGAGTACCCAGGTAACTGAAGAATTTAAGTTCAGGCCTACTGGATCTGACTTTTCTTGGCTGTTGTAAAAACCGACAAGATTCTTCTTCCTTAGTCATGCCAGACATTTGACTTTATAGAACTGCAGTCAAAGAAGCCTGAGAGAGACAATCCCTGAAGAAACCACACCTTATTGATGGTAAGGATGAAGGTGGGGATGGTGGAGGTGGTAGCGCAGGTATCAGGAGATGGCCAGGGGTGGAAGAAACCCAGAGCAGAAGTTGCAAGCACTTGTTGCAAGGGGCAACAAGCCACAGCCAACCAATTGATCTATAAAATATTTATGCACTCACTTAGGATCACTTATTTATTCATTCATTCAATAAATTGAGTGCCTACTATGTACCAGGCACTGTTCTTGACACTTGGGATACATGAGTGACAAAAGAGATGAAGATTCCTGCCATCATGTAGTAAAGAGGAGATAGACAGTAAACAATAAACGTAAGTAGTAACTAGACACATAATGATGACACTATATATTTTGTAATGTGCTTTAATGGTACATAAATGTCTGTTATATCCATTATCTTGGTAGAGGCAATAGACCCTGTGAGATGTAATAAGCTATTAAGTTGGGGAAATGAGGCCCAGGTTCCAGGTCACATGGCTAGTGATAATAATAGTAGTGGCAATATGTACTGGGTGCTTACTATGCTAGTAATTGTTCTCTGTGCTTTATGTATGCACTAATTCCTTTAATTCTAGCAACAATCTAGAAGTTGTTTTCTACAACTGAGTCACAGAGAGGTTAACTAACTGAATGTTATGGACGAATTGTGTTCCCTAAAAAGATACATTGAATTCCTGACCCTTGTACCTATAGATGTGATCCTGTTTGGAAATAGAGTTTTCTTTTGTTATATTAATGAGGTCTTACCAGTGTAGGTGGGTCCTAAACCTAATCACTTCTGAGTTATCAAAAGACTAGAATAAACACAGAGATACACACTGGGGAGAGACAGACTCCATGTGAGGATTGTCTATAAGCAAAGGAATGGCAAGGAACCAAGGAACACCTTGGCTACTGACAAGGAAGGAATCAATGCAGTCAAGACCCTAATTTGAACTTTCAGCCTCCAGAATTATGAGAAAATAAATTTTTGTTCTTTAAATCCACCCACTTGTGGTATTTCTGTTACAGCAGCTCTAGGTGACTAAGACAGTGGATCACAGTCAAGACTGCAGTTAAATGCTGAGCCAGGATTTGAATTAGTAAGTGTAGTGTAGAACCATCATAATCTTTCTGCCTCTATAGCCATCACTTGTTTAATTGTTTGCCTACCTGGTAGACCATAAGCTACCTGTGAACAGGTTCCTGTCTCTTTGGTCCTCTGCTGTGTTGGACACGCTATAAAAAAACCAAACCCGTTGCCATTGAGTCAGTTCCAACTGATAGCGACCCTATAGGACAGAGAAAACTGTCCCATAGGGTTTCCAAGGAGCGGCTGGTAGATTTGAACAGCTGACCTTTTGGTTAGCAGCGGAGCTCTTAACCACTGAGCTACCAAGGCTCCTGGACACACTATAGGTGCCCCCAAAGTCTGGAAGCTGGCAAATATGTATAATGTCATTCCAGACATCTTCAGTTTGTAGAAAATAAAAGATGATCTATGTTTCCAGACTTAATGGATACCTTATACCCAAACCCATTGCCTTTGAGTTGATTCCGACTCGTAGGTACTCAATAAATGTATTTTGAATGAATGAATGAAATCTGGATCCTTTAATCCTAACTTTCCACCACACTACCCAGGCTCTCTTGATAGTCAAAATCTATTCCTTGCCATAGTCTCTTTCTAGGCATTATGAACTGAATTATGTCCCTCAAAAAGATGTTGAAGTCCTAACCTCTGGTACCTGTGAAAGTGACCTTGTTTGGAAATAAGATCTTTGAAGATGTTATCAGTTAAGTTAACATGAGATCATACTGGAGTAGGGTGGGTCCTAATTCAATCTGAGTGGTGTCCTTATAAAAGAGGAGAAGAGACACAGAGAAACAGAAAGAGGGAAGACAGCCATGTGACAAAGGAATTATGCTGCAGCTACAAGCCCAAGGGGAGCCCTGGTGGCCCAGTAGTTAAGTGCTACGGCTGCTAACCAAAAGGTCAGCAATTCAAATCCACCAGCTGCTCCTTGGAAACCCGATGGGGCAGTTCTACTCTGTCCTATAGGGTCGTTATGAGTCAAAATCAACTCGATGGCAATGGACTTGGCTTAGACAAGCCAAGGAATGCCTGGGGCTGCCAGAAGCTGTCAGAGGTAAGAAAGGATCTTCCCCCAAAGCCTTCAGAGAGAAAACATGACCTTGCTGACACTTTAAATTGAGATTCCTAGCCTCCAGAACTGTGAGACAATAAGTTTCTGTTCTTATAAGCCACACAATTTGTGGAACTCTGTTATGGTAGCCACAGGAAACTTCTACACTAGGAATGCAAATTCTGGGGAGGAGGAAGGGTAATCTAACTAGCTTTGCATTATCTAAAAAGGGAGATTGTTTTGCCTTCTAGAGTTACCCTCTCCTTTAACATTTAAGTAATAACAATGCAGGCCACATCCTACGTGTCTGGAGAAGGCCCAGTCCTCTCTCCAGGAATTACTTTCTGAGGATCCTGGGTGTGTAAATTTTTATAAATTCATTAGTTGCTGCTCGCCACCTATTGCTGTGGACTTTGCTTGGTTTCTCCCACCTCTAGCCATCTCTTGACTACTTCGATATCTGCACGGCTGTAGTAGAGACTTCTGGGTGTGAGTTTGTATTAGTTTCTTATAGGTGCTATAACAAATTACTGCAAACTCAGTGGCTTAAAACAGCATAAGTTTATTTTCTTACAGTTCTGTAGATCAGAAGTCCAAAACAGGCTAAACTCACTGAGCTAAACTAAAGGTGTTGGCAGGGCTGCATTCCTTTCTTAATGCATAAGACTTAATGGATACCCTATATCCAAACCAGTTGCCTTTGAGTTGATTCCGACTCGTAGGTACTGGAGGCCATAGAGGAGGGTTTATTTCCTTGCCTTTTATAGCTTCTAGAGCTCATCCCTATTCCTTGATTTATGGCCCCATCTTCCATCTTAAAAGCTAGCAGCATAGCATCTCTGACCCTTCTTCCATAGCACTATCCTCTCTGACTGCTGCTGAGAAAGATCCTCAGATTTTAAGGATTTATGCAATTAGATTGAGCCAAATCAGATAATTCAGGATAATCTCCCCATCTCAAGATTCTTAACCTTAATCACATCTGCAAAATTCTTTTTGCCTTATAAGGTAACATATTCATAGGTTCCAGAGATTAGGATGTTGACACTTTTGAAGGGCCATCATTCTGCCTACCACAGTGCTGATATCACTCTCCCCTCTTTCTTTACTAATAGAACTTCTCATTTTTAGCTGAACACCACACCCACTGCCATCAGGTGATTCAGACTCATGGCAACTCCATGTGTGTCAGAGTAGAAATGTGCTCCATACGGTATTCAATGGCTATAATCTTATGGAAGTAGATCATCACACGTTTCTCCTGTGGTGCCACTGGGTGGATTTGAACCCCCAACCTTTGGCTAGTAGTCATGGAGACCTAAAATAAAAATTACATATCCAAACCTCCCTTGCAGCTGGATGTGGCCATGTGAGTAGAAGTGTCATGTGGGACTTTGAGGAAGTGTCCATAGAGAGTGGGGGCATGCGCATCCTCACCCTCTGCTGCCCGGAGCATGAAAATGGTGGCTGTAGCTCAGGCAGCCATCTTGGACCATGGTGGATGCCACATACTAAAGATGGTAGAGCAGCAAAATAAAAGGATCCCAGGTTCCTGATGACTGTGGATCTTCCATACCAGCCCTGGACTGCTTATCTTTGGACTTTGTTTTCATGAGGAGAAAACAATTTCTACCTTGTTTAACCTTCGTTACTTTCAGTTTTCTTTCACTTTCAGGTGAACCTAACTAATCCTTATGGATACAGTGACTAGCTTTGGTTGGCTTCATCCCAAAGTATGAGCACTGACCACAATTTCTCTTTATTTCCCCAAGGCGTTGCTAATACAAGATTGTTAGTTATGACTAACTCCACTCACAGACTAAAAATACTACTCAATATCAGATGTCACTGCTTTGGAAATCCATTGGCCATGTCTCTTCATTGGGGTTTTTCCCTCTAAACCCTTCCCGGCTGCTGTAATGCTATAACACTTCTCCCTTTCCTCACGTGAGTTCCCCGTCCCCCAGTTCTGCTACCACCAAGTCCACTTAATCTCTGCAGAGGCTTACCCTGCCCATCACAAAGACAGCCTTTAAAAACAGCATCAATTACACCGCCTGGTTAACATGTCAGTTGGAAGCATCTACTTTTGTGTAAGGATTTATCGTAACTACATCTGCATGACAAAAAGGGCTTATCAATGTGATCTCTCTCTGAACTGATGGGATTTTTCCCTTAAAAAAATCTCAAATTCCATCAATCAGTGTTTCAAAATATTGTCATTGTTGGTAGCTGCTACCAACTCAGCCCCCGACTCATGGCAACCCCACACACAACAGAATGAAACACCATCTCCATGATTGGTTGTGATAACTATCTCCATGATTGGTTGGGGATTGGATGTTGTGATCCATAGTGTTTTCATTGGCTCATTTTTGGAAGTAGACCATCAGGTCTTTCTTCCTAGTCCATCTTAGTCTGGAAGCTCCACTGAAACCTGATCAGCATCATAGCAACATGGAAGCCTCCATGGACAGAGGGGTGGTTGCTGCTCATGAGGTGCATTGGCCAGGAATCAAACCGGGGTCTCTCGCACGGAAGACAGTAATTCCACCACTGAACCACCACTGCCCCCTTGTAAGCCCCCTTGTAAATATTAGTAAGTTCCAGTTTCCAGACATTAAATATATGGATGTCTATAGTATAAACACATTTCTACAGTTTTTGGGAGTGGCAGGGAGACTCCGAGGAGTCTATGAGGAGAAAACTGAACAAGCCACTGAAAATAAAACCTAGAGAAGAAGCAAACAGTTTTGTGTTTGGATGGAGAAGAAAACTGCTAAGACTGATGAGCACTGAGACCCATCAAAGGAAGATAAACACATGAACAAGAACAGAATAAGTTTGCTGCTAAAGGATCATCTGGATAAAATAAACTAGAATTTCATAGACTAAGGCAAACTGTAATTTTGATAAGTGACTTATCAGCAGCAAGGAGGACTTGAGCAGAAAACATATTTTTGGGTTGAGAAGAAAGGGAGGAGTGGGACAAGGAAGAGGCAAATGTGAAAAGCTGTGAGAAAGGCCAGTGGAAACTAACACTTGCAGCTAATACATGCAGGTCGTGTTGAGGCCTCAAGGGTGTCTTTTGAAGCATTATCACTGTGGTTGGCAAAACAGTCTGCTTGTGGCCACATGTTCCCTGAGCCCTGCTTAGACCCCAGGGAGAAGGAGCTCACTTGTTTGAATTTCGAGAGAAGCAGAGTGACAGGCACAGCTCCTGGGACACTTGTCTTATAAATTTAAGTCCTGTTGTTGTTAGTTGCCTTCGAGTTGGTTCCAACTCATAGCGACCCTATGTACAACAGAACAAAACACTGCCAGGTCCTGGGCCATCCTCACAATCCTTGCTATGTTTCAGCCCATTGTTGCAGCCACTGTGTCAATCCGTCTCGTCAAGTGTCTTCCTTTTTTTGCTGACCATCTACCTTACCAAGCGTGATGCCCTTCTTCAGGGACTGGTCCCTGCTGATAACACGTCTGTGGTACTTGAGACGAAGTCTCACCATCCTTGCTTCCAAGGAGCACTCTGGCTATATTTCTCCCAAGACAGACTTGTTCGTTCTTCTGGCACCAACACAGCAAGTCTTCTTTATTCACTGTCCAGTTTTCACATGCATATAAGGTGATTGAAAATATCCTGGTTTGGGTCAGTAGCACCTAGTCCTCAAAGTGATATCTTTGCTTTTCAACACTTTAAAGAGGTCTTTTGCAGCAGATTTGCCCAGTGCAATACGTCATTTGACTTTTTGACTGCTGCTTCCATGGGCGTTAACTGCAGATCCAAGTAAAATGAAATTCTTAACTTTAATCTTTTCTCTGTTTATTATGATGTTGCTTATTGGTCCAGTTGTGAGGATTTTCGTTTTCTTTATGTTGAGGCGTAATCCATACTGAAGGCTGTAGCCTTTGTTCTTCATCAGTAAGTGCTTCAAGTTCTCTTCACTTTCAGCAAGCAAGGTTGTGTCATCTGCATATCACAGGTTGTTAATGAGTCTTTCTCCATTCCTGATGCCATGTTCTTCTTCATATAGTACAGCTTCTCGGATTATTCATGAAGACTGAATAAGTATGGTGAAAGGATACAACCTTGATGCACGACTTTTCTGACTTTAAACCACGTAGTATCCCCTTGTTCTGTCCGAACAACTGCCTCTTATTCTATGTACAGGTTCCACATGAACACAATTAAGTGTTCTGGAATTCCCATTCTTTGCAATGTTATCCATAATTTGTTATGATCCACACAGTCGAATGCCTTTGTATAGTCAGTAAAACATAGGTGAACATCTTTCTGGTATTCTCTGCTTTCAGCCAAGAACCATCTGACATCAGCGATGACAGCCTTCATTCCACTCCTCTTCTGAATCTGGCTTGAATTTCTGGCAGTTCTCTGTCAATGTACTGCTGCAGCTATTTCTGAATTATCTTCAGTAAAATTTTACTTGTGTGTGATATTGATGATATTGTTCAATAATTTCTACATTCTATTGATCACCTTTCTTTGGAATGGGCACAAACATGGATCTCTTCCAGTTGGTTGGCCAGGTAGCTGTCTTCCAAATTTCTTGGCATAGAGGAGTGTGCACCTCCAGCGCTGCATCTGTATGTCGAAACATCTCAACTGGTTTTCCGTCAATTCCTGGAGCCTTGTTTTTCACCAATGCCTTTGGTGCAGCTTGGACTTTTTCCTTTAATACTATTGGTTCTTGATCATATGCTATCTCCTGAAATAGTTGAACCTCAACCAATTCTTTCTGGTACAGTAATTCTGTATATTCCTTCCATCTTCTTTTGAAGCTTCCTGTGTCGTTTAGTATTTTCCCCATAGAATCCTTCAAAACTTGCATCTCGAGGCTTGAATTTTTTCTTCAGTTCTTTCAGCTTGAGAAATACCAAGCATGTTCTTCCCTTTCAGTTTTCTAACTCCAGATCTTTGCACATTTCATTATATTTTACTTTGTCTTCTCAAGCTACCCTTTGAAATCTTCCATTTAACTCTTTTACTTCATGAGTTCTTCTGTTTGCTTCAGCTCCTTGACATTCAAGAGCAAGTTTCAGAGTCTCTTCTGACATCTATTTTGGTCTTTTCTTTCATGTCTTTTTAATGACCTTTTGCTTTCTTTATGTATACTTCCTTGATGTCATCCCACAACTCTTCTGGTTTTCATTCATTAGTGTTCGATGCATCAAATCTGTTCTTGAGGTGATCTCTAAATGCAGGTGGGATATACTCAAGGTTGTACTTTGGCTCTCATGGACTTGTTTTAATTTTCTTTAGCAAGTTGAACTTGCAAAGGAGCAACTGATGTTCTGTTCCACAGTTGGTCCCTGGCCTAGTTCTTACTGTTGATATTGAGTTTTTCCATCATGTCTTTCCACAGATGTAGTTGATTTGATTCCTGTGTTTTCCATCCCGTGAGGTTCACGTGTATAGTTGCTGTTTATGTTGTTGAAAAAAGGTATTTGCAGTGAATAAATTGTTGGTCTTGCAAAATTCTGTCATGCAATCTCTGGCGTCATTTCTGTCACCAAGGCTGTATTTTCCGACTACTGATCCTTCTTTATTTCCAACTTTTTCATTCCAATCACCAGTAATTATCAATGCATCTTGATTGCATATTTAATCAATTTCAGACTACAGAAGTTGATAAAAATCTCCAGTTTCCTCTTCTTTGGCACTAGCGGTTGGTGCATAAATTTGAATAATAGTGTATTAATTGGTCTTCCTTGTAGATGTTTGGATATTATCCTATCACTGACAGTGTACTTCAGGATAGATCTTGAAATGCTCTTTTTGATGATGAATGCAATGACATTCCTCTTCAATTTGTCATTACTGACATAGTAGACCATATGATTGTCTGATTTAAAATGGCCAATACCAGTCCATTTCAGCTCACTAATGCCTAGGATATCGATCTTTATGTGTTCCTTTTCATTTTGATGACTTTCGATTTTCCTAGATTCATACTTTGTACATTCCATGTTCCAAATTATTAATGGATGTTTTCAGCTGTTTCTTCTCATTTTGAATCATGTCACATCAACAAATGAAAATTCCCTAAAGCTTTACTTTATCCACATCATTAAGGTCGACTCTACTTTGAGGAGGCAGCTCAAACATGCACCTCAACATAAAGAAAATAAACAAACAAAAAATCCTCACTACTGGACCCATAAGCAACAGCGTGATGAAGGAAGAAAATATTGAAGTTGTCAATGATTTCATTTTACTGGTCAGATAGATTGTTTCTGGGCACACAGAACAGGATTTCTCTAAGATATATGAACATTTTCATCTGTTTAGTTGGGTTTGGCTGCTAACTGAAAGGTTGGAGGTTTGAGTTCACCTAGTGGCACCTTGAAAGAAAGGCATGGCAATCTACTTCCAAAAACTCAGTCATTTAAAACCCTGTAGAGCATATTTCTACTCTGACAATCATTGGATCGCCATGAGTCAGAGTTGATTCCACAGCAACTGGTTTTGGAGTCTATGGGTGACGCAAATGGTTAATGAGCTTGGTTGCCTACCCAAAGACTGGAGATTTGAATCTACCCAGAGGCACCTTGGAAGAAAGGCCTGGCATTCTACTTCTGAAAAATCAGCCACTGAAAACCTTACACAACACAGTTTTACTCTGACACACATGGGGTCGCCATGAGTCAGAGTCAACTTGATGGCAACTGTTAGTGGTAGCTGGGTTTAGGTCTGAACTCTTTGAAGGCAGGAGAGAGACTACCTGAGTCATCAATGCCTGGCCATATAAACAGCTCAATTCCATTGGTTTTATTGCTTTCATGAGCTCCAAAAAGGGTTGCTGTGATTGAGAGCAAACTACTAAGAACAATGGCACTAAAGAACACTGAACTGAAACCATCTACAGCCTCACAGCTTAATTATGAAGAAAAACTGTCTATGTTAACATGACTTTATTCCCCACCCCGGAATTTCTTGCCTAGAAAGATGAAGTTACAAATAACTTTATGGATTATTTCAGGCACTTGCTGAAAATCCATTTAACAATAGACTCTAGTTCTTATCAGGGTAATAGTTACTTCAGAAAAACAGATTGATCAACTGGGTTTATCAAATGTCTTTTTATTCCCAGTTCAAAACCCTAATTTCACTGTGTCTATTAGATAATGAATTTTGCCCATTTCCCGTCAGGACCCATTCCTGCACTGCATGACCTGCCTTAAACCAGACCTCCTAAACGTTAACCTTGACCTGTCCCTTCTAAGGCAATTCTCTGACTGTGGTCATAGTCACAGTGGTCTCCCTTACTGCAGTAACTGAGAAACTTGACCATCAGGTTATGTTGGTGGCTACTTTGGGAGTCCGCAGTCAACAATCTTTACATCAACTCTCATCCTGATGGAGAAATTGGAACCCTCATGCACTGCTGATGGGAATGCAAAATGGTGCAGCCACTGTGCAAAAACATTTTGGTGATTCTACAAAAAGTTAAACAGGGAATTACCATATGACCCAGTGATTCTACTCCTAGGCAAATACCCAAAAAACAAGTAAGTTTCTGTTTAGAGTGATGGAAAAGTTTTAGAAATAAATAATGGTGATGGTTGCACAACACTGTGAATGTGATTAATAATGCTACTGAACTGTACACTTAAAAATGCTTAAAGTAGCAAATTAAAAAAAAAAATGAATCCTGAATTGATGAGTAATAATAACAGTTACCAAGGATTGCTTAATATATGCCAGGTATTATGCAAAGTGTTTGGTGTACATAGCTCATTTAATTTTTTGCAATTACTGAGTGAGGAGGTGTGATGGTTAAGACTGTGTTAAATTGGCTGGGCCATGATTCTCAGTGTTTTGGCAGTTGTATAATGTTGTGATCACTTCCCTGTTGAGATTTAATATGTGATCACCCCCATGATGGGATCTGCTATGAGTAGCCAATCAGTTGAAAGGGAGTCTCCTTGGGCATGTGGCCTGCATTGAATATAAGCAAACATTCTAGCAGGGCTCGGGGGCTTTTTGCTCACACTGGATCCTTCAGCTGGGTCCTGTTTGTCTGACCTCTGGTTCTTGGGACTTGAGCTAACAGCTTACCTGCCGTCTTGCCAATCTTGGGATTCATCTATCTTCACAGCCTGTGAGCAAGAGCCCTGCTCTCTGACCTGCTGACATTCGGTCACCAGCCCCTGCAGCTACGTGAATCAGGAGAAGCCTCTATCCTGACCCACGGGACGTTCCAGCCTCTACAACCAAGTGAGCTATTTCCTTGATATAAATCTCTCTCTATATACGTATTTATAAGATTTACTGGTTTTGCTTCTCTAGAGAACCCAGCCCAAGACAGGACATAATAATAGCTCACACTTACTGAGGGCTTACTATTGAACTGATGTTTTTCTAAACACCCTGTATGAGTTAACTCATTTAATCCTCACCACAAACCTAGGAGGCTATAATCCCCATTTTACAGATGAGGAAAGTGAGGCACAGGGAAGATTAGTAACTTGCCCAAGGTCACACAGATCACAAATGACAGAGCAAGAATCTGGATTCAGTCTTCTCTTGTTATTTAACCCTTATAATAGTTGACATGTGGCCCAGAGAAACTTGATAACTTAACTAAGACATATAGTTGTAGTGAAAAAGCTAGGATTTAAATCCAGGGTTTTGAATCCAAAGCTGATGTTCATAACCACGTTATTCAGCTGGTAGCATTTTAGTGTCTCTTCCCTTTTGTAAGGGCAAGTATTTATTCTTATAAAGATAAAATAAGCATCCTTAATGAGTTGATAAAACAAACAAACAAAAAACCATTGACACTGAGTGGATTCCAACTCATAACAACCCTATAGGACAGAGTAGAACTGCCCCATAGGGTTTCCAAGGAGTGGCTGGTGGATTCGAACTGCCGACCTTTTGTTTAGCAGCTGTAACTCTTAACCATTGCACCACCAGGGCTCCATGAATTGATAAATTGTATATGAAAAGATGTTTTGATTTAGTTGTTTTTTCATAGGTTTTGAGTTTGCAAATTAATCTTTATTTGTTTTTATCTTAATGGCCGATTTACCCCATATTGTTATAGACTGCTCAATCAGTACTGAAATCTGGAAGTTAAAATTCCTCCTTGTCTAGCTCACATACCCCCAAATACAACTCCCAGAGGTAATCCCCACAGATTTTTGATTTGTGTTTTTCCAGATATTTTATGTGCATTTTTCTATGTATGTTATTAGGAAAATAGGTTTAATATTTTTTAAGCTTGTGATTTCAATATTTTTAAAGTTTTATTAAGGAACCCTGGTGGCACTTTTGTTAAGCGCTCGGCTGCTAACCAAAAGGCTGGTGGATTGAACCCCTCCCCCAAGCCAATCGGCTGAAGAAAGATGTGGAAATTTGTTTCCATAAAGAATATAGTCTCACGAATATAGATGCAAAAATTCTCAACAAAATTCTAGGCAACAGAATTTAGCAACATATCAAAAAAATAATACACCACGACCAAGTAGGATTCATACCAGGTATGCAAGGATGGTTCAACATTAGAAAATCAATCAATGTAATTACCCACGTAAATAAAAGGAAAGAAAAGAATCACATGATAATCTCAATTGACGCAGAAAAGGCATTTGACAAAGTCCAACACCCATTCCTGATAAAAACTCTCAATAAAATAGGTAGAGAAGGGAAATTTCTCAACATAATAAAGGGCATCTATGCAAAATCAACAGCCAACATCATTCTTAATGGAGAGAGGCTGAAAACATTCCCCTTGAGAACACGAACAAGACAAGGATGCCCTTTATCACCACTCTTATTTAACATTGTGGTGGAAGTTCTAGCTAGAGCAATAAGCAAGGAAAAGAAATAAAGAGCATCCAAATTGGTAATGAAGAAGTTAAACTGTCCCTGTTTGAGGATGATATGATACTATACATAGAAAACCCTAAAGACGCCACAAGAAATCTACTGGAACTAACAGAAAGATTCAGCAGAGTAGAAGGATACAAGATAAACATACAAAAATCAGTTGGATTCCTATACACCAATAAAGAGAACGATGAAAAGGAAATCAGGAAAATAATACCATTCATAATAGCCCATAAAAAAATGAAATACTTAGAAATAAATCTAACCAGAGATGTAAAAGACCTATACAAAGAAAACTACAAAACACTACTGCAAGAAACCAAAAGCGATCTACATAAATGGAAAAACATAGCATGCTCATGGATAGGCAGACTCAACATTGTGAAAATGTCAATTCTACCCAAAGCAATTTACAAATGCCATGCAATCCCAATCCAAATACCAATGACATTCTTTAAAGAAATGGAAAAACTAATCATTAACTTTACGTGGAAAGGGAAGAAGACCTGAATAAGTAAAGCACTATTGAAGAAGAAGAATAAAGTAGGAGGACTCACACTGCCTGACCTCAGAACCTACTATAGTACGGTACAGTACTACTACATTAGTCAAAACAGCCTGGTACTGGTACAACAACAGATACATTGATCGATGGAACAGAATTGAGAATCCAGATATAAATCCATCCAGCTATGGTCACCTGATCTTCGACAAGGGCCTAAAGTCCATGAGATGGAGAACAGACTGTCTTTTTAACAAATGGTGCTGGCAAAACTGGATGTCCATCAAAAAAAAAAAATAAATAAAACAGGACCCATACTTCACACCCTATACAAAAACTAATTCAAAATGGATCAAAGACCTAAATATAAAGCCAAAAACTATAAAGTTCATAGAAGAAAAAACAGGATCAACACTAGAGGCCTAATACATGGCATTAACAAGGTATAAACCATAACCAACAACACACAAACTCCAGAAGATAAGCTAGATAACTGGGATCTTCTAAATTAAACACTTATGCTTATCAAAAGACTTCACCAAAAGAGTAAAAAGAGAACCTACAGACTGGGAAAACATTTTTGGACGTTGCAAGTCAGACAAAGGTCTATTTTCTAAAATCTACAAGAAAATCCAACGCCTCTACAACAAAAAGACAAAAATCCAATTAAAAAAAGTGCAAAGGAAATGAACAGACACTTCACCAAAGAAGACATTGAAGTGGCCCACAGACACATGAGGAAATGCTCGCGATCACTAGCCATTAGAGAAATGCAAATTAAAACCACAATGAGATACCATCTCACCCTGGCATTACCGGCACGAATCAAAAAAACAGAAAATAACAAATATTGGAGAGGCTGTGGAGAGATTGGAACTCTTATGCGCTGCTGTAGGAATGCAAATGATACAACCGTTTTGGAAAACGATATGGTGCTTCCTTCGAAAGCTAGAAATGGAAATACAATACAATCCAGCAATCCCACTCCTAGGAATATATCCTAGAGAAATAAGAGTCGTCACAAGAATAGACATATGCACAGCCATGTTCACTGCAGCATTGTTCACAATAGAAAAAAAATAGAAACAACCTAGGTGCCCATAAACAGATGAATGGATAAACAAACTATGGTACATACACACAATGGAGTATTACACAATGATAAAGAACAAAGATGGGTCTGTAAAGCATCTCATAACATGAATGAAACTGGAGAACATTATTCTGAGTGAAATAAGTCAATCACAAAAGGACAAATATTGTATGAGACCACTACTGAAAAAACTCATGAAAAGGTTTACACACAAAAAGAAACAATCTTTGATGGTCACAAGAGATGGGAGAGGTGGGGGGGAAGTACTAAATAGACACTAGATAAGTAGTAACTTTGGTGAAGGTAAGACAGTACACAATACTGGGGAAGCCAGCAAAACTTGTACAAGGAAAGGTCATGGAAGCTCCATAGACACATCTTAACTCCCTGAGGGACTGAATTGCTGGGCAGAGAGCTGTGAGGACCATGGCCTCAGGGAACACCTAGCTTAATTGGCATGACATAGTTTATAAAGAAAATATTCTACATTCTACCTTGGTGAGTAGCGTGTAGGGTCTTAAAAGCCTGTGAGCAGCCATCTAAGATACTCCACTGGTCTCACCCCTTCGGGAGCAAGGGAGACTGAAGAAAACAAGATACAAGGGAAAGATTAATACAAAGGACTAGTGGACCACAACTACCACAGCCTCCACCAGACTGAGTCTAGTACAACTAGATGGTGCCCAACTACCACCACTGACTGCTCTGACAGGGATCACAACAGCGGGTCCCAGACAGAGCTGAAGAAAAATGTAGAACAAAATTCTAACTCACAAAAACGACCAGACTTACTGGCCTGACAGAGACTGGAGGAACCCCTAGAGTATGGCTCCCGGACACCCTTTTAGCTCAGTACTGAAATCACTCCTGAGGTTTACCCTTCAGCCAAAGATTAGACGGGCCCATAAAACAATACGAGACTAATGGGGCACAACAGCCCAGGGACAAGGACTAGAAGGCAAGAGGTGACAAGAAAGCTGGTAATAAGGAACCCAAGATCAAGAATGAGAGTGTTGACATGTCGTGGGGTTGTTAACCAATGTCATAAAACAATATGTGTACTCTTTAATGAGAAACTATTTGTTCTGTAAACCTTCATCTAAAGTACAAAAAAAAAGAATATAGTCCTGGAAACCCTACTGGGTAGTTCTACTCTGTTCTAAAGGGTTGCTTTGAGTGGGAATCGACTTGACAGTGATGAGTTTGGGTTTTGGGGAATATTTTATTTGACCAATAAACAAAAATAACAAAAGTAAATATCCCTCATTATAGCACCACTTTAAACAATTTTCTAAAATTCATGTTAAAAACCACTCATTGTACACTTTAAAATGATGAATCTTATGTTATGTAAGTTATATCTTAACAAAGAATAAAGAAAAAGAAGAGTCATACTTGAAACTCCACTTTCTCTCCAAGCAGCACCTTTCCCAGGGTAATCATTCTTTACATTTTGTGCTTTTATTCGTAAATTTTACCCACATTGTATACTCTCATATTTATGCCTATTTCCATATTATCTAATTAGAAGCTTTTATATTCATGAAATAGAATTATGTTATACATTTTTATCTGCAATTTGCATTTTGTACTTAATATTTCATGGACATTTTCTCAGGTTGGTAAATTTAGGCTGCAAAATTTTTTTTAACTACTTTAAAGTAAATCCAGGAGGCGTGGTCAACATGGCGGAGTAGTTAGATGCTTCCTATAGCCCTCTTACAACAAAGACCTGGAAAAACAAGTGATTTGATTCTATGTGAACATCTGGCAGCCCTGAACAAGGCAAGGTTAAGAAATCCATCTGAGTCATACAGGAGAGGAAGACTGTTTGGAAGAGGTGAGGAGGGCTAGAGCCGCAGCGGAGAAACTGCACAGCCACAGCCACGCCCGTCCGCGGTGAAGCAGGCAAACAGCTGTGCTGTGTGTGCTCAGGAAGCAGTTTCCACACTGAGAGAGACCCGGCAGCAGAGATTCAGCTTGGACACTCTGAACAAGTGAAGAGCAGCTCCCAAGAGGCCAGGATAAGTACATGTGTGCACCCTTTCGTGGCGATTAAAAAAAAAAAAGCCCATTTGGGAAAAACCTCTCTCCCTTTTATCTCCTCCCTCTGCACTCTGCACTGGGAGTCTGCTGGGCCGGAAGTAGATCCCAAAAGGCACCCTGACCTATTCTTCTGGCCTTGGAGAGGGAACAAATAAGATGCTGGCTGCCCTAGGCCAGGAACACAGGGTCGGCACAGCTCCTTTGCTGGCCACAGAAGTCAGGGGTCCGCAGACTCTGAGTGCCTTACACCCCTGTATAGACTTGTGGGGACCCATCTCAACAGCGTTAGCCCTCACTGCCACAGTACAACAGGGCAAACATCTGAAGTTTAACGTCAACTGCTTCAGCTGTGAACGGGCAGATTTGTGACCCTTAAAACAGCCCTGCCCCTCAAGTAGGCACTTTTATTGATCTGCAGCAGGGT
>NW_004444018.1:6669510-6720804 GCF_000243295.1 Trichechus manatus latirostris
AGGAGTGTGCTGTCACAGAATGAGGTGAGCGGTTGGGGTCTCATAACAATGTATGTAAAAAAAAAAATTCTGTATGGGAGACTAACTTGAAATGTAAACTTCGTTTAATTACAGCAATAAAAAAAAAGAAAATAAAGTAAATCCAGGACATCATCATGTCATTTCACCCCTTACATATTTTAATACCTGTTGCAGTTGAGTCAATTCCAATTCATAACGAACCTATAGGACAGGGTAGAACTGCCCCATAGGGTTTCCAAGGCTGTAAATCTTTATGGAAGCAGACCGCCACATCTTCCTCCCGTGAGTTTGAACCACCGACCTTTCTGTTAGCAGCCAAGAGCTAACCACTGCGCCACCAGGGCTCCTTACATAGTTTAATATGTACCTCTGAAACTTAACAGCATTTTTCTATTAAAAAGCACAATGTCGTTGTCATGTCTAACAAAATAAACAATAATTTCTTGATAGCAGCTAATTAAAAAAAAAAAGTTGCAGTCCAGTTGATTTCAACTCATGACTACCCCATGTGTGCAGCGTAGGGTTTTCAAGGCTGTGATTGTTTGGAAGCAGATCGCCAGGACTTTCTTCTGCAGTGCCTCTGGGTGTGTTCCAACCATCAGCCTTTTGGTCAGTAGTCAAGGGCTTCACTGTTTGCACCACCCTTCGAATTACCCAAATTGCATTTAAAAAAATGTATTTTTATGATAGGTTTGTTTGAATTGGGATCCAAGCAAAGTTACACGTTACATTCAGTTGTTATGTCCCTTTCTGAATCTACAGCACATCCCCTTCCATTTTTTGTCTATGCTTTTGTCTTGTTATATAGGTCATTTGTCCTGCAGAATGTCCCATGATTTATCTGTTTGCTTCCCCACAGTATTGTTTAACTTTTGTCCCAGTGTTGTATTTTCTCTGAACTGGAAGTTATATTTAAAAGCTTGATTAAATTCAGCTTCAACTTTCTAGGCAAGAATACTTCCTAGGTGGTGCGTGCCCATTAGGGCACATACGTCTGGTTGCTCCACTTTTAGAGATGCCAAGATTGAGCAGTGAGCCCAGGGGGTGAAGGGTAACACTTCTGAAGAAACCTATGTTCTCTTCAGGCCCTTAAACTTGTTGCCCCCTGGCTTCCCGCTGATTGAATCAATCATTGTTTAAAGGCTTTGTTGAGAGATAAAAGGTTTTTCTAAATTTCTAAAACCTCTTGACATAGCAAGAGCCAAGACCTGGTTGACTCAGATCACAGAGTTTACATTAGCCATTGAGAAGATAAGGAGAGGATATGCCCTAAAAGATGTTCTCACCCAAAGAGAATGGAGAGGGTCCTTTTCATGAGTGCAGGAGCTTAGAGAAGAAAACAGAAGAGAAATTAGAAGTCAAAGGCAGTGTCCTCAAGTCCCTACCTTGCCTTCTACTGGGTAGAAACTGGAGTGAGTGAGTGGAGTTTCAGTAGAAAAATTAGCTAGGTTCAGGGAAATCTAAAACCTTTTTGTTTAGTGTCCTCTTCCCCCAGATATAACCTAAAGAAGATCCGAGTTTGGTGTTTCATACTGTGCCATATTCAATATGGCACAGGATTAATGGAAGTTTTCTGTTGAGATGGGACTGAGAGATTAAAATAACATTCAATGTCCATAGGCTATAGTGGCTAGAGGAGAGCTTTAATCTTCCGTGTACTGTGTTGGGACTGAAAACCAAAAAAAAAAAACCAAAAAAAAAAAAACCAAAAAAAACCAAAACAAACCAGATGCCATTGAGTCGATTCCAACTCATAGCAACCCTATATGTGTTGGGACTAGGGGTTAAATAAATTATCTTTGGCCAATGGGAGCCCCTTCAAGTTGGTGCCTATTTTGATACCACTCCTGTAACTTTGATAACTTCCCTGCTTTCTAGTATGACATGATATCTGGCTCACTGTGTACACTTCTAGCCTCAGACCTGCAATCAGTTATGTCTTCAAGGAGCCCAGTTTCCTTTTAATGGGAAATGATATTTGGAGAACAATCTGGGTGCTGGGGGTGTTCACTGCTACTGGGTTGGTAAATTTTTTAAAAAAAACTTTTTCAGTGGAAAGATATAGAAAAAAATTTTTATGTCATAATTGAATGCTGATACTTCCTATTCAAATTTAGGACTACAGAGTTTTACTTAATTTCTTTCATCTTACGTCTGTATCCCTTTTCTTCTTCCCTGAGAATCTCGGTTCTCAAGAACCCTAAAGATGATGAGAGTAGAATATCACATAATAACTTATTTGTTTTATCCCATATTACTCACAGAAAGAAGTCACAGAATAGCAATACCAACAACTATATGATTCTTAAAAACAGGTTAAAAATATTTGTTGCCCCCCTTCCCCCCTCGCTGCTGCTGGGAAACGTAAAACATCGACAGCGGCCTCAGGAGCTGAGGGATTCCTGGCTGGAGGTGGGGGACAGTGCTGGGAAATACTTCACTATTAGAAAAATATGTGAAAGTTCCTCTCAACCAATAAAAATTTCTTCCTTCAGACCTTTTTTGTTCTAACTGCACAACTCAGAAGATTCTTTTTAGTGCTATGTTCTGTGGCTTGCATCAGAAGAGGTGTTTATCTTCATGAAGACTCCTAACACTGGTAATGTGATGAATAAATTTGAGATCCTTGGGGTTGTAGGTGAAGGAGCCTATGGAGTTGTGTTTAAATGCAGACACAAGGAAACACATGAAATTGTGGCAATCAAGAAATTCAAGGACAGTGAAGAAAATGAAGAAGTCAAGGAAACGACTTTACGAGAGCTTAAAATGCTTCGTATACTCCAACAGGAAAACACTGTGGAGCTGAAAGAGGCCTTTCGTCGGAGAGGGAAGTTGTACTTGGTGTTTGAGTATGTTGAAAAAAATATGCTTGAATTGCTGGCAGAAATGCCAAATGGAATTCCACCTAAAAAAGTAAAAAGCTGTATCTACCAGCTAATCAAAACAATTCACTGGTACCAAAAGAATGATATTGTACGTAGAGATATAAAGCCAGAGAATCTCTTAATCAGCCACAATGATGTTCTGAAACTATGTGACTTTGGTTTTGCTCGGAACCTGTCAGAAGGCAATAATGTTAATTATACAGAATATGTGGCCACCAGGTGTTATCGGTCACCAGAACTCTTACTTGGAGCTCTCTATGGAAAATCTGTAGCCATGTGGTCAGTGGGCTGTATTCTTGGGGAGCTCAGTGATGGACAACCTTTATTTCCTGGAGAAAGTGAAATTGACCAACTTTTTACCATTCAGAAGGTTCTAGGACCACTTCCATCTGAGCAGATGAAGCTTTTCTATAGTAATCCTTGTGTCCATGGGCTCTGGTTTCCAGCTGTTAACCATCTTCAGTCATTGGAGAGAAGACACCTTGGAATTTTAAACAGCGTTTTACTTGACTTAATGAAGAATTTGCTGAAGTTGGACCCAGCTGACAGATACTTGACAGAACAGTGTTTGAATCACCCTACATTTCAAACCCAGAGACTTTTGGATCGTTCCCCGTCAAGGTCAACAAAAAGAAAACCTTACCATTTGGAAAGCAGCACACTGTCTAATAGAAACCAGCCAGCAAAAGTACTGCTTTGCAGTCTCACCACCGATCTAACAGTAAGGACATCCAGAACCTAAGTGTGGGTCTCTCATGGGACGACGAAGGTCTTCCTGCTAATGAAAGCTTCCTAGACAGAAACCTTGCCGGAGCTACCCTTAGTCCAATGCACAGCAAAACCTACCAAGCAAGCAACCAGCCTGGGTCTACCAGCAAAGATCTCACCAACAACAATATATCACTTCTTCTTAGCCCAAAAGAAGCCAAGTCAAAAACCGAGTTTGATTTTAATATTGACTCAAAGCCTTCAGAAGGCCCAGGCACGAAGTACCTCAAGTCAAGCAGCAAATCTCAGCAGAACTGGCTCTCATTTATGGAGAGCTCTCAGGGCAAGGCTGAGATGCTGCAGCCCAGTGAGAAGCAGAGTCGGCATAGCTATATTGACCCTATTCCCCGGTCCTCTAAGCGTCCCTCCTACAGGACCAAGGCCAAAAGCCATGGGGCGTTGAGAGACTCCAAGTCCATAAGCAATCTTTCTGAGGCCAGATCCCAAATTGCAGGAGTCCAACACTGGTAGATACTTTCTATCCAGCTGCTTGGACTTGAACTCTCCCACCAGCCGAACCCCCACCAGGCACAGGGATACAAGAACTTTGCTCAGCCCTTCGTGGAGAAATAATCAAAGCGAAGGCACCCTCGACTCACGCCGAGCCATGTCCAGGCATTCAAAAACAATGGAGGAGTTGAAGCTGTCCAAGCACATGGACAGCAGCCATTCCTACTCACTGTCTACCCCTCACGAATCCTTCTTTGGGCTGGGCTACACCAGCCCCTTCTCCTCCCAACAGTGTCCTCATCGGCATTCCATGTATGTGATCCGAGACAAAGTGAGAGCCAAAGGCCTGGATGGAAGGTTGAACATAGGGCAAGGGATGGCTGCCAGAGCCAACAGCCTGCAGATCTTATTATATCAGGTACAGCTTAGGACCTTGACCAGATCTGTTGGCTCATCATGGGAAGATGGTGCAGAGGATGTGAATAGGCCTGGTGAACAACACCCTCCAGAGATGACGGTAGCAAGATCTTCAGTTAAAGAGTCCTCTAGAGAAGGTGCATCTTCATTCCACTCCTGTCAGAACCCTGAGGGTGGAGAGTATCATGAGCCCCATGCCGATGATGGCACAGCCCCCAAAGAGAATAGACATCTTTATAATGATCCTGTTCCAGGGAGAGCTGGAAGCTTTTACAGAGTGCCATCACCAGGTCCAGATAATTCTTTCCATGAGAATAATGTGTCAACCAGAGTTTCTTCACTACCATCAGAGAGCAGTTCTGGAACTAACCACTCAAAAAGACAAACAGCATTTGATCCATGGAAATTCCCGAAACTCTTAGTCATTCTGAACAACTCAAGGAAAAGGAGAAACAAAGTTTTTTCAAGTCAATGAAAAAGAAGAAGAAATCTCAAACAGTGCCCAATTCTGATGGTCCAGATCTTCTGACATTACAGAGAGCCATTCACTCTGCTAGCAACCCAAACAGCAGACCCAAGGAGTGGCGTCCTGAGAAGATCCCAGATCTGCAGAACCCGAGCCAGCAGTTAACATCACGGGGCAAGCTGTTAGATCTCTCTCTAGCCTCAAATTACCTGGCTCCCTCGGATCCTAGCTTTCAACCATTAACAACTCAACAAACCAAAAATACGTTCTCAGAAATTCGGATTCACTCCATGGGCCAGGCCTCAAGTGGGAGCAGCAACATCCTGCAGGAGCCCACACCAAAGGCAGGCCACCCTCCAGCTGTCAGGTCAGATGGACCCTGGTTGGGGGTGCCACAGAGGGGCCTTCCTACTCTGAGCAGCTGGGTGCCAAGAATGGGCCAAATGGGAGCCCTTATAACAGAACAAATCGATCCCGTATGCCAAACCTGAATGATTTAAAAGAGACATCCTTGTAAATTGTGCTCGGGGCAGGTAGCCGGGGAGGGCAAGCCAGTTGGGAGGGGAGAAGGCTGGGGTGGGGTGGGGAATGGGCTGGGCCAGCGTGGTCAGCCAGTACTGTACGTGTGGGGCTGTCTGGCTCATGACGGCCACTAATGCTAGTCAGGGATCTTAGAGCCACAGGAGTTACTTTAGGATTGCTAGCCCCCACAGCTCTTGTGTGAGGGTGGCTACAGTGTGCCATTGAGGAACAAAAAAATTCTTGCCAGTTTCTCCTCCTTACCTTCCAGCTGTAGTGCAACCTCTATTGAACTTGGGAAAGCTAGGACGTGTCCTGGCACTGCCAGGGATAGAAAAATGTGTGCCTCAACCAATGCCCTTACCACATACTTTGTCCTGCCTAGGCTAAATGTAGGGTTGATTGTAATCCGGGAGTATCCCTTTGAAGGGTTCGAAGATGAACTATATGTCTTAAATTGTTTTTTAAACTTCCATATTGGATAGGACTTACAACATTATTTCTAATTAATATTGTACTGTTATAATCATACCTTTTATGTTCTAATGTACAGTTATTTTGAGCTGTTTGGGACATTGTGAAGCAGTGGGACAGCTACAGTAGTTTCTGTACAAACTAAACAGTCACATTTACTGTTGCATCAGGAGTATTTTATTCTACATATAAATATATATATATGGTAAATATATGTCTGTTTTATAAATACTCATTTAAAGAAAGTATCGTTACGACACTATCTGCCATATTTTTATACATTTGTGATATGAAGTGAGTATTATACTTCTAATAAAGGAAGTTGAATTGTGGCTACATGTGACTAATGTATGAACCTTGCTCAACTTTTAGGCCTCGTCGCTAGCCCTCTAGACATGATCTTGGTAGCAGACGAAGTACAGCGTCTACGTCCATACCTGCAAGAGAAGAAAGGTAGGATAGGCTAGTGGGATCAAAAGCGGGCCTCATTTCCGGCTTCACAAGGTCAGCTCGGGTCCGGGAACGTTACTTGCACATGAGTGGAGAAGAGATGGGGTGTTACTTGTGGGCTTTTGTGGACAGAGTGTGCTCTTCCACTTAGCATTAGTGAAGAGTGTAGACCAAAGATTTGCCAGTGTACATTCCCAGCTGTGAGGATTGTAGAGGCACCTGTCTACTGACCTTGCAAACCAGCTCTGTGCTTCTGAGTATTGTCCACTGTACAGGAGACTCTTGGCTGGTGGGAGATGAGATACATGGGTGGCATTTATATTTTTAAATGCTTTTTTTGTTATTGCTGTTTCCAATATATTTAAAAAGCTCCTGAAGCAATTACAGATGTAGAGAAAATTGCTATGTCCATCTTTTTCTTCCTGGCACTGTCCACTTTTACCACGGTTACCATGCTCATATATATATATCATCAGAGCAGTACTTATCTTTCCCACATTTGATCTCTTTCAGTTCCCAAGGTACTCCCAAGAATCATCATGGCCTTTGGCCAACAAGCATTACGCCCATGTGTCCCTGTGCCATCCTTGACAGAAATCACCTCAGCACCATCATCTATCAACAGTATTAGATTTTTGGAAGTAGTCCCTTAGCAATAATACTTTTAAAGGTCGTTCCCACCCCTTAAAGAGATAACCTCTCAGTATTTACTACTTGTCCCAGAATTCTAAGTGTCAGCCCCTGAATCAGGTCAGCTATTGTTGAAATGTGCCGAGTTACTTTGCTATTTCAAGTCCCCTCCCGCTGGAGTTTGAGAATCATAGCTCTAATATTATGACGATTATAAAGAAAAAAGTCTTAGTTTCTTTGAAGCTTAAATTGTGTGCATATTGCATTTTTATGTAAATACTATAATGATGTGTATCAATTATGTATAGAGGTCATTTTAAGGTGCTTTGTATTTCATTTTAATAAGTGTAATAGGCACTAAAATGAAACTCATCTGGGTACTATCATTGAAACAATTTGATTCAAAATCAATATTATTTTGCATGCTCTTTAGTTTTTATAGCTTGTTTCTTTCCACCAGTTCAGTACCATTTGGGTAGCTCTGAATTCTGGCTTTCCCAGGCAGCTGCTCTATTATACACATCAGCTAGACCTTCAGCAGTTTTGCCTGGATACCCGTGACTCTGAAAGAGTGTATGTTCAACGCTTGTTTCATACTAGATCTGTACTTTGTATTCCGCCTTGCAAACTAGAAACTGCATTTTTTCTCTTGAAAGACTTCTCACTGTGCTGTGTGCTTAGGAACTGCGTGGTCACATTGCCATGCTGTGGCACTCGAGGCACATTGTCACCTAGAGGCTGGTTTCCCATGTTTTCATCCTTGCTAACACTGGGATCTCAGATATTTGCAGAATATTTATATTAGCGATCGTTCTTCAAAGAAGGGCTAGAATAATTGCCTTCAACCTAGAGCAAAGTAAACCTAACTGATCAAGAGTCAATACAGACTTATCGTACATTCCCAGATTTGAGCCAGAAAATAGCTACAATGTCTTCAGCTCGTGTTTTTGAGGTATCTCTTTTATCCTCTTTCTCAGCTTTGTTCCTATCTGACTTTTCATTGATCCTCAGTAAGCCGTAAGCGAATTACAGTCTGTATTTCTAGCATATAATTCTCTTCCTGCTCACAGAGGGAAACGGTAAATTTTCTCTCAGATTTAATGAGCCCTTTCTTAGCTTTTAACTGTTGTTTCCCTCTGGTTGATGAATTACCAATCTTACAAATATTACCATCTGTGATATTAAGGACTTGATTTAAATCTCAAAAGTCTGCCTTTTCTTTAGCAAGGGAGGACCTAGGGCATCCATGTTCTCTTATCTGCCCTAACTTCCGAAAGGCTGAAAAGGTGGACTGAAGGCTTACGAGTTACTTTGTTTTAAGTGTATCGCTGATCTCCTTCTGGAAAGAAACTGCATCGCTGTTTTTCTACTTTTACTTCACCACCGTCCTCGTTTTCCTTCTCAGAAGTTCTAAACGAACTTCACCTTGTTTGGTCTCGATTTGAAGTTTAGCCTGTTTCCTAAGCCCAAGACCAAAAGGGAGTGCTCTATGCTAAGGGGCCCAAGCAAGCTGGCTCCACAGCGTTGGTGATCAGCCAGGGGCAGTCTTGCCCGCGAGGGGACATCGGGCAATGTCCGGAGGCACTTTTGCTTGTCACAGCTGTGGAGGGAGGCACTACTGGAATGTAGTAGAGAGAGACCAGGGATGCTGTTAAGCATTCTACAGTACACAGGACAGCCCCCACCACAAAGAATGATCCATACAAATGTCAGCAGTGCCGTGGTTGAGAAACCTGCCCGACAGTATCCCAAGCCCAACAGTCTGCAGAGCTCAGCTCCATCCTTGTTCTCTCCAACCTACAGAACTACAGGTAGGAATTCTCCACCATCGTATTCTCTTAGAGACTCTTCTGCCACTGTTCTGGAATCCCTGGACTCCTATTACTCATTTTCATGATCTTAGGCCTGCTAAAAGGTACATGGTTTGGGAGGAGACAAGAGTTACTTTATAGGTGTTTGAGAATTTAAATTCTAGGTCAGTGTCCTTAGAAAATCTTTCATAGAGCCATGAGGTTTATATTTAGAAGCAAGCAACAGCCTGGCAGATTGGCATGTCTTTTACCAACTGCACAAAGGCACCTGTGGCTTTTAGCTGTGTCTCCAGAAAGAAAATGTCTTTGTTTTTTATTCATTTAATAGAGCTTTACAAATATTGGCATGTGGCAAACCTATTAGAAGCAAAAATCTCTTCATTGGTGGTTGTGATGTGGCTGTTATAGGAGTATTTGTGCTGTATGCTTTGGTTAAATCTGTTTTAAAACATGCTTTAAGATCCACCATATGCAGTTGTACTTTAATTCTAAGCTCAGAGCTATGCTGGTTAGTTTCTAGTCATGTCATGTATTATAAAGTATGTTGTGGTTGTAGAGTTAGCCAGTTTAGCATGTTCTTAACCTGAAAATTAGTGGACTACACTAGGAAACGCTATCCCATTTTCCCTTCCCAGCACCTCTTAGTTAATGGCATAGTATCCTCACTTCTTTAGTTTTTAGGGTAAATAAGGAAAAAAAGCCATTTATTTTCTTCTAGCCATATATTGAGAATGACTCATACGTATGCCACTTTTTTCAAGGCCAGAGGATTACTTTTCAAATATGTGGAAGAATCTGTCCATATCTGTTCACCTAGGTCCTGGTGGTGACGGACCCTGTCAGCAAATGCGCTCGCCAGTTGTGCTTTGTTCCTGTGGCTTAGCTGGGGCTCAGGAAATCTGCGTATTCTCTCCTGGTCAGAACGTTTTTTCTGGAGCACTGCTTGTACATCTAGAAGTCCGTTACCTCCTGCATCATAGTGGGATGTTGAGATCCGTGTGGGTACTAAGGTCCACAAACTCCATACTTTTGTGAATCAGGAATGTGGTATGATACACAGAACCAAGTCAGAATAGATTGAAAAATGTGCTCACCTCCTTCATTTCATTACTAACAAAGTGCGTAGGCAAAGCAAACTTCTTTGTGGTTTAAAACATTCTGGCTTCTATAAAAGGAACTGCAGAAAAGACAGTACCAAAGATATAAGTGTCCTGTCGTAAATCCCCAGGGCCAGAATTTCACAAAACGATCTTCTCAGAGACTTGAAAGGCCAACTTAAAAAAAAAAAAAAAAAAAACCTTTAAATGATTACAGTTTCTTCCCTTTGCCTCTTGACCAGCTGGGCCGTGGAAAATCTGGAGGTCTGATGCAGCAGGTTCACAATTCTGTCTTAGAAACCATGAGTAAATGCAAGAAAACAAAGCCAGGACAGGATGAGTCTTTCATCTGTGTGTCCCCACACAATGTGGTAGAAGTGAGGTGGCTAGGAAACTCTGGGCCTGCTTCCCACTCTTTTTTTCTTTTTTAATTGAATGTACTATAAAACCTCATAGATTTTTGTGCCAACGCAGTTACTACGTGAATATTCCTTACCCATAGTGCTTTGTTAGTGCGTCAGTGTGAGGCCTGGTCCTGACTCCACCTTTCTCCTCTCCAGGCACTGACCCAACCTTTCTATGTATTTAATATAGGCTATTAAATATGATCACCACCTGCCTTGTATTGTCATTCATTAGCTGTTTATTCCCAAAATTGAGGGAGGTTTGTCTTTTGTTTTGCCAGAAAAAATTTGTAATAGCAGGTTGGTCTTCTAGGGCCTGCAGAGCTGAGGCAGTTCTGCTTTTACTTCGAAGGCTCTTCATTACCCACGAAGGTAAACCCTCTAAACACTATTTGATCCTTGGGTCATGTTTTGACCCTTCTTTGGAATCTTATAATCAGTCTCCATTTTGTATGCAGATTACAAGTGCCTTGTTTGCTACTCTTCCAACAGAGTATCAGGGAGAAAGAGGCCTTATCTGTTCCTCCATCCCCTCTGTTTTGACAGGCTGCTAAGAATTCCCCAGGACTTCCTTTGGTCTGGTTTTTAACTTTTCATGAAGACTGATCTGAATCATTTTAGGAGTAGACAAGCTTGTCCTAGTGCTCTGCTTCAGGTCTAAGCAGAAGAAACCCAGGAATAGAAAAGGTAGATGCCTTGACTTTTGTCCCTGTTGTGGGATGAAAGTGTTTATTGCCAGAATTGTCAGAAGCACCAGTTTGGAGTTTCAGGAAAAAAGGATGCTTTTCTTCCTGAAGAACATTCTCCACAACAGCTTAGAGGTTTTCCAAAATGGAGAGCAAAGCTTGCATAAAATCAGTTTCCACTAGAGAGACAATTGGTGCTAGCCACCGCCGCCTAGTTCCTTCTCCTTGTTTCCTCTTTGGTCACGATTGAGTCAGGCGGGAGGGTGATGCTGGGATTGAAAGAAGTAAATTCTCACTGTAAATATGAATTGATGACAGAAACAATTAAGCCAAACAAAATAGTTGCCCCAAATTCCTATCTCCAAGAATTTCTTTGTACCCTTTGGAATTCAGGTAGTTATTCTATATATACTTAAAAAAATATTCAGAGCTTCTTCAATCTCTAGTAGGTTTGAAGGGCGTGTCTGGGGAGATACAGGGCAGGGTGTCATGGAGACCCTGTTCATGCTTGACAGGCAAAAGTAGGGATAAGCCAAAATGCTGTGGCATCCAAATTTGTGATAGATGAAGAATCACCGGAAATTCTTAATTGCACAGACTTTATAATCCAGAATACAAATGATAATTCCATACTTTTTACTGTGGCAAAGGTGTAACGTGGTGTTAGTCTTTTTAATTTTTGAATCCAAAATGAATTTAAAGTGTTGACTATTTCAATTCTTCACAAGCTAATTATGAACCATTTGTAAAGTGTTTATATAACTCTTTGTATCATGTGTTGGTACATCTTATCAAGTCTTTTCTGGCATGTATTCCATTCTAAACTTCTGTAAAATTTCTATTGTTGCTGTAAATATTATGCAAATATATATTCCGTGGTAACCTTAACTATCAGCATGAAATGGTTTTCACTGAGCACAATGTATTTTTGAATGGCTCTTCCGAAATGTCTTTAATAAAATGCAGATTTTGCCCCGAAAAAAAAATTTCTTGCAAATTTTCCAGGATTTCTCGTATCCACTCTCCTTTGTGGTTGACGTGGGACCCTGCAGGATGTATGTGCAATCTAGAAGTGTAGGAGAGCTAACGCCGCAAGGAAACCTTTGACTGGGGAGCTGCGGCCAGAGGATCCATTCTTCTCCTCTCTTGGATGGGCTGTTCTGAGCAGCCGTTGTTTAGAGGGCTCTCAGGAGGTGCTCCTGGGAGAGGAGCAATCAGTTGTGGTTGACACTCCAAATAGATCTCCCTCCTTACCTGCCTTGCTCCACTTCACTCTTGCTTACTGGGACAAATCAGTAGCACATAAGCCTTCGCTTCGGGCTCTGCTTTCTGGGAGAAGTCAAAACTATGATATTTGTCAAAGATATGTGCAGTCTAAAAAGCTTGTTCTATATTACATTGCCAGTAGGAGAACAAACCAGTTGCTGCTGAGTCGATTCCGACTGATGGCAACCTCGTGTGTCAGAGTAGGAACTGTGATCCACAGGGTTTTTTCAATGACTGATTTTTCAGAAGTAGGTCATGAGGCTTTTCTTCCAAGGTTCCTCTGAATGGACTTGAACCTCCAAACTTTTGGTTAGCAGCTGAGCGCATAACCATTTGCACCACTCAGGGACTCCAGTAGGAAAATAGCTTTCTCCAAAGCTCTGAGTCTAACCAAACCATGTGATCATTGTCAATGAGATAAATAAAATAATATCATTGTTTTAATTTGCTTTTCTTTAGATATGAAAGAAATTGAGTATATTTTGTATGTTTATCAGCCACTTTTATATCTTATCTTTTCCTGCCCCTTACCCATTTTCCTATGGGACTATTTGTCCTTTTTAATTGATTAATGACCACTCTTCGTACTAGGGGAATTGATTAAGGAAATTAGGCTATTGCTTGTCCTAAGTTTTGATAGTCAATGTAATGTGTCAACTTGGCTGGGCCATGATTCTCAACAGTTTGGATATTATGTAATCATCCTCCATTTTGTGATCTGATATGAGCAGCCAATCAGTTGAAAGGGGAGTTTTCTTGGGAGTGTGACCTGCATCCAATATATATGGATGTTCTGGCAAAGCTCACTCTCTCTCTTGATCCTGCATCCAACTCGTCATCTTCTGACCTCCAGTTCTTGGGACATGAGCCAGCAGCCTGCCACCTGACATGCAGATTTTGAGATTCATCAGTTCTTGCAACCACATGAGCCAGCAGCCTTCCACCTGAACTTTTTTGGGCTCATCAGCCCCTGCAACCACGTGAGTCAGGAGAAGCCTCAAGCCTGATGCCTGACCTATGGATTTGGGACTTGCTAGCCTCCAAAACTGTGTGAGATGTTCCCTTGAAACAAATTTCTCTATATATACTTATATATGTGCTTCACTGGTTTTGCTCATCTAGAGAACCCAACCTAAGACATTTGGTACTGAGAATAGTTCTAGAGGAACAAAATCATAAGGATAAGTTTTCTGAATGGGTTCTCAAGTCTGGCTAGTCTTAAAGGTGCTGATGACTCTGCCTCCAGTAGTAAAGAGGGCTCTGCTAATTCATGACATGAAATGGTAATAAAAATTCACAAAATATCACTGCCATTGGATCAAATATTTATGAGATACAAGGCTCTGGGTGAATACATATTTGATACTTTCTGTAATTTTGTCAGAATGAGAAGTATAAGGAGACTGGTTGGTTGGTCCTACTTGCACTAGACAAAGTGGTGAAAGAAAGAGAAGAGGAGCTCAAAGCTTCAGAGACACAGCTCAAGCACCACATACAAGACCTGAAAGTTTCACCTTGTACCCTGAAATAAAGCCTTATTTCTTGTAGCATCAGAGCTGATATTGCCAAAAACAAAACCAGAGTCTTATCATACGAGTGGCTGAATTACAACACCAATTGCATTCCCAACCTCAGATGGTGTCTGAAGTTAAAGTGAGGGCAATGATTGGGAAGAAATGGGATCCTGAAACTGAAGAATGTGATTCACCCATTTTTGCTTCAAGACCTATAACAAGACTTAAGTGCCAGAGAGCCTGAAGAGGTGAAGCACAAATTGTGACCCATGAGGAAGTACACTACACTACAAAAGAGCTGCTTGATTTTTTCTAATATATACAAACAGAAACTTGGGGAATATGTGTGAGAATGGTTATTAAAGGTGTGGGATACTGGTGCAAGGAACAAAGTTAGATCAGTCTCAGTTTATTGATATGGGCCCACTAAGCACAAATTCTTCATTCAATGTTTCAGCTCATGATGTTAGAAAAGGATCTAATAGTTTATTTGGTTGGTTCACTGAAGCATGGATTAAGCAGTGGCCTACACTAAATCAAGTTGATATGCCAGACCTGCCTTGGTATACTATAGAAGAAGGTATCCAAAGACTTAGGGAAATTGCATGTTAGAGTGGATTTATCAGGTTGGACCCACAGATCCAACCATGGAGTGCACAGAGGACACACCTTTCATCACAATGATAAGAAACAAATTTGTGAAGGGAGCCCCAGCATCCTTGAAGACAGCTGTGATTGCTATTTTATGTAAGTCATATTTGACAGTGGGGACTGCTGTAACTGAATTAAGACACTTGACTACAGTGGGGCCAAGTAGAACCTGTGGTGGTAGGGGCCAAGTGGTGGCACTCAACCGGCAAAGACAAGGTCGGCATGGTTACCGTAATGGACAAGAGTCAAAGCAGTGATCAGAATAGTCTGACTTGTATGAACTTATGACATTGGCTACTTAGTCATGGTGTCCCTAGGAGTGAAATAAATGGGAAATATACTAAATATTTACTTGATCTGTACAAGCAGAAGAATTCTTGGTCAAGTGAATGGCAGTCTAACTCAAATCATCAGAATAGAGAGTTACAGCCTCTCTATCAATTCCCAGACTTGAGCCAGTTTACAGACCCACAACCCCTTGAATGAAGGTGATCTTACGGAAGGACCCACTAAACTGCCAAAATTTATACTGTTAGTCTCTCTACAGTATATCTTAAAGGGATCTACAGCCTTATATGAGAGTGACTGTTCATTGGGCAAAAAGAAAGAAATAGAATTTTCTGGGATTACTGGACACTGGCTCTGGACTGACATCAATTCCAAGAGACCCAAAACATCACTGTGGCCTACCTGTCAGAGTAGCAGCCTATAGAGGTCAGGTTATTAATGGAGTCTTAGCTCAGGTACATCTCACAGTGGGTCCAGTGTGTCCCTGAAGTCATCCTATAGTGATTTCCCCCATTCCAGAATGCATAATTGGAATAGATATTCTCAGCACCTGGCAGAACCCCACACTGGATCCCTAACAGGTGAAGTAAAGGCTATTATGGAAGGAAAAGCCAAGTGGAAGCCACTAAAACTGCTCCTACCTAGGAAAATATTAAACCAAAAGCAATACTGCCTTCCTGGAGGGATTGCAGAGATTAGTACCACCATCAAAGACTTGAAGAATGCAAAGGTGATGATTCCCACTACATCCCCACTCGACTCGCCTATTTGGCATGTGTAGAAAACAGATGGATCTTAGAGAATGAATAATGGATTATTGTAAACTGAAGCAGATGGTGACTCCAATTACAGCTGCTGTTCCAGATGCGTTTTCATTGCTTGAGCAAACTAATACATCTCCCGGTACCTGGTATGCAGCTTTTGATCTGGCGAATGCCTTTTCCTTGATTCCAGTTTCAAACGAACACCAGAAGCAGTTTCCCTTCAGATAGCAAGGGCTGCAATACATCTTCACTGTCCTATCTCAGGAGTATATCAACTCTTTAGCCCTATGTCATAATTTAGTCCACAGGGAATTTGACCGCCTTTCCCTTCCACAAGACGTCACCTTGATCCATTACACTGATAACATTATGCTGATTGGTCCTACTAAGGAAGAAGTATCAATAACTCTAGACTTATCGGTAAGACATTCACTTGCTAGAGAGAGGGAAATTAATCCCCTCAAAATTTAGATTCCTTCCACCTCAGTGAAATTTCTAGGGGTCCAGTGATGTGGGACATGTCAAGATATTCCTTATAAAGTGAAGGATAAGTTGTTACATCTGGCCCCTTCCACAAGTAAAAAGAAAGCACAATGCCTGGTGGACCTCTTTGGAATTTGGAGGCAACATATCCCTCATTTATAGAAATCCTGGTGGCATAGTGGTTAACAGCTGTGGCTGCTAATCAAAAGGTCGGCAGTTCAAATTCACCAGATCTCCTTGGAAACTCTATGGGGCAGTTCTACTCTGTCCTTTAAGGTTGCTATGAGTCAGAATCAACTTGACAGCAACAGGTGGTGTAACAGGTGATATCCCTCATTTGGGTGTGCTACTCTGGCCTATTTATCAAGCGACTCAAAAAGCTGCTAGTTTTGAGTGGGGCCCAGAACAAGAGTAGGCTCTATAACAAGTTCAGGCTGCTGTGCAAGCCACTGTGCCACTTGGGTCATACGATTCTGCTGATCCAATGGTGATTGAAGCATCAGTGGCAGATAGAGATGCTGTTTGGAGTCTTTGGCAGGGCCCTATTGGTGAATCACAATGCAAAGCTCTGCCATCCTCTGCAGATAACTACTCTCCTTTTGAGAAACAGCTTTTGACTTGTTACCAGGCCTTAGTAACCATGGGCCCCCAAGTCACTATGTGGCTGAGCTGCCCATCGTGAACTGGATGTTGTCTAATCCACAAAGTCATAAAGTTGGACATGCATAGCAGCACTCCATCATTAAATGGAAGTGGGACCTGAAGGCATGAAGAAGTGGGCCAAATGCCCATGGTCTCCACTCCTGTCACATTACCTTCCTTCTCCTAGTCTGCACCTATGGCCTCATGGGGAGTTCCTTACGACCAGTTGACTGAAGAAGAGAAAACTGGTGCTGGGTTTACAGATGGTTCTGTGCGATATGCAGGCACCACTTGGAAGTGGACAGTGGTAGCACTACAGCCCATTTCTGGGACTTCCCTGAAGCACAAATACTCCCAGTGTGCAGAACTTCAAGCAGTGCACCTCGTTGTTCATTTTGCTTGGAAGGAGAGATGGCCAAATGGGTGATTGTATACTGATTCTTGGGCTGTGGCTAATGGTTTGGCTGTATGATCAGGGACTTTGAAGAAATGTGATTGGAAAATTGGAGACAAGGAGGTATGGGGAAGAGACATGTGGACAGACCTCTCTGAATGGGCCAAAGAAGTGAAGATATTTGTGTCTCATGTGAATGCTCACCAAAGTGTGAACTTGGCAGAGGAAGACTGTAACAATCAAGTGGATAGGATGATGCATTCTGTGGATACCAGCCATCCTCTTTCCCCAGCCACTTCTGTCATTGCCCAATGGCCTCATGAACAAAGTGACCAGGTGGCAGGGATGAAGGTTGTTAAGCATGGGCTCAGCAACATGGACTTCCATTCACCAAAGCTGACTTGTTTATAGCCACTGCTGAGTGCCCAGTCTGTCAGCAGCAGAGACCAACACTGAATCCCCGATATGGCACCATCCCTTGAGGTGATCAGCCAGCAACCTCTAGCAGGTTGATTACATTGGACCACTTCCATCATGGAAAGGGCAGTGTTCTGTTCTTACTGGGATAGACACTTACTCTGGAAGCAGATTTGCTTTCCCTGCACACAATACTTCTTCCAAAACTATCATCTGTGCACTTACAGAAAGACTTATCCACCCACACAGCATTGCCTCAGATCAAGGAACTCACTTCACAGCAAATGAAGTGCAGCAATAGGCTTGTGCTCATGGAATTCACTGGTCTTACCATGTTCCCCATCATCCTGAAGCAACTGGCTTGATGGAACAATGGAATGGCCTTCTAAAGACACAATTACAGTGACAGCTCGGTGGCAATACCTTGCAGGGTTGGGGCAATGTTCTCTAGGAGGCTGTATATGCTCTAAACCAATGTCCAATATATAGTTTTTCCCATAGCCAGGATTCATGGGTCCAGGAATCAAGGGGTGGAAATGGGAGTGGCACCACTCACTATTACCCTTAGTGACCCACTCACAAATTTTTTGCTTCCTGTCCTCGTGACCCTATGCTCTGCAGGTCTAGAGGTCTTAGTTCCAAAGGGAGGAATGCTCCCACCAGGAGACACAACACTGATTAAACTGAACTGCAATCTAAGAATGACACCTGGCCACTTTGGACTCCTCATGCCTCTGGATCAACAGGCAAAGAAGGAAGTTATCATATTGGCTGATGTGATTGATCCTGATTACCAAGGGAAAATCTGATTGATATTACCTAATGGAAGTAAAGAAGAGTATGTCTGGAATACAAGAGATTCCTTAGGATGTCTCTTAGTATTACCATGCCCTGTGATTAAAGTCAACTACAGCAACCCAGTTCTACTAATGATGTATACCCTTCAGGAATTAATGTTTGGGTAGTCCCACCAGGCAAAGAACCACAACTAGCTGAGGTGCTTGCTGAGGGCAAAGGGAATATGGAATGGTTGATAGAAAAAGGTATTCTAAATACCAGCTATGACCTTGTGACCAGTTGCAGAAACGAGGACTGTAATTGTTATAAGTATTTCTTCCTTGTTTTGTTGTGCATGTGTGTGTATGTGTGCGCATATGTGTATACATATACAGTTGTTAGGTGCTTTCAAGTTGTTTCCAACTCATAGCAACCCTGTGTACAACAGAACAAAACAATGCCCGGTCCTGCACCATCCTTACAATCATTGCTATGTTTGAGCCCATTCTTGCAGCCACTGTATCAATCCATCTCATTGAGGGTCTTTCTCTTTTTTGCTGACCCTCCACTTTACCAAGCACGATGTCCTTCTCCATGGACTTGTCCCTCCTGATAACATGTCCAAAGTACATGAGACGACGTCTCGCCATCCTCTCGTCTAAGGAGAACTGTAGCTGTACTTCTTCCAAGACAAATTTGTTCATTCTTTTGGCAGTCCATGATATATTCAGTATTCTTCGCCAACATCATAATTCAAAGTCATCAATTCTTCTGTCTTCTTTTCATTGCCCAGCTTTCACATGCATATGAGGTGATTGAAAATACCATGGCTTGGGTTAGGCACACCTTAGTCCTCAAAAACGACATCTTTGCTTTTTAACACTTTAAAGAGGTCTTTTGCAGCTGATTTTCCCAACGCATCATTTGATTTGTTAACTACTGCTTCCAAGAGCGTTGATTATGGATCCAAGTAAAGTGAAATCCTTGATATACATACAGCAAATATCTTTATTTTCTTCCCTCCCTTAATCCATTACTTATTATAAAACGTAAGATGTAAATGGGGCTAGTGTGCTTTCAGTTGCACACGTTAGGTGCAAGCATGACTTTATAATTGTCTTTATTTAGAGATTATGTATTGTTTAAGGAGATGTGTACAGGTGCCAAGTTGACAAGGCATAGACTGTGATGGTTAATGTTATAGGCCATGATTCCCAAAGGTTTGCCAGATATTATGTAATCATCCTCCATTTTGTGATCTGATGTGAGCAGCCAATCAGTTGAAAGGGGAGTTTCCTTGGAGGTTTGGCCTGCATCCAATACATATGGATGTTCTGGCAAAGCTCTCTCTCAATCCTGCATTCAACTCTTCATCTTCTGACCTCTACCTGACCTACAGATTTTGGTATTTACTGGTTCCTGCAATGCCATGAGCCATCAGCCTTCTACTTGACCCACTGTTTCTGGGTTCATCAGACCCTGCAATCACGTGAGTCAAAAGAAACCTTCAGCCTGATGCCTGACCTACAGATTTGGGACTTGCCAGCCTCCACAATTACGTGAGCCATTCCCTTTAAATAAATATTTCTATATATACTTATATATATGTTTCACTGATTTTGCTCCTCTAGAGAACCCAGCCTAAGACATATGTGATGGTTAATATTGAATGTCAACTTGCCTGGGCCGTGATTCTCAGTGTTTATATGTGATCACTCCATGATTGAATCTGCTGTGAGTAGCCAATCAATTGAAAGGGAGTTTCCTTGGGGATGTGGCCTGCATCCAACTATAAGCAGACATTCTGGCTTTTTGCTCACTCTGGATCCTGTGGTGGCACAGACCTGTTCATCTGACCTCCGGTTCTTGGGACTTGAGGTTATCTGCCGATCTTGGGATTCATTGATCTTCACAGCCTGTGAGCGGAGCCCTGCTATCCGACCTACCAATCTTGGGTTCACCGGCCCCTGCAGCTACATGAATCAGGAGAAGCCTTGCGGTCTTGCCTGCCAATCTTGGGATTCGTTGATATTCACAGCCTGCTTTCCAACCTGCCAGTCTTGGGTTCACCAGCCCCTGTGGCTACATGAGTTGGGAGAAGCCTCTATCCTAATCCATGGACTTGGGATGTTCCAGCCTCTACAATTTCAGGAGCTGTTTCTTTGATATAAATCTCTCTGTATATATATTTATATGCTTTACTTGTTTTGCTTCTCTAGAGAACCCAGACTAAGACAACATATGTGTTGTAAATATGTTTTCTCAGCTGGCATTTTGTCTTCAGTTCTGCAGAGGATTTTAGTTTTCATTAATCTCAATCATCAATCATTTCGTTTATGGCTTTTTCTTCAACTTGGGCTTGAAAAGGTCTTTCTCACTAAGATTACAAGTATATTCTTCTATGTTTTGTTTTAGTCCTTTTAGGGTTTTAGTTTTTTATATTTAAATCACTGACATATCTAGGTATTATTTTGGTGTGAGGCATTCTGTAATTTTATGTAATGAAAGACAGAAGGTCTGAAACATATTAAAGGAAAATCAACATCAAGCCTAGTGACTCAGTCCTGGCTATAAATGAATTTATCATCCACAGTACAAGAAAAACTTAAAAAATCAGTGATCCTTCTCCTTGAAATTTGTTCTAAAGAAACATCTTTGTAAATATGAGAAGATAAATGCATCAACACTTTTATATACATTTTATTTATAATAGAAAAATTAAAACAATGTGTGTCCAGTAATAATTAAGTCAATTGTGTTATTTTAACCTGAAATATGTTTCCTTTAAAGTTGTAATTGTTAAAACTAAGTAAAAACCTGAAAAATACATATAAATTATTTTAAGTATAAGATGGCAAATACAACATTGTACTTATGCAATGATTACAATATATAAAAAGTAACTTGGAAAAATAAAAATGGGTAGGTTTTTCCGAGTATCCAAGGTTTTTTCTCTATTTGATTTGCATTACTGTTACAGTGTTTACTGATACAACAATTTTTTTAATCACATAATATGCCCATTCATAATATAAATATCTGCAAACTCTATCTGGACAAAAAGACAAAGGTGCCTTTTGGGTGATGGAGAAAAAAATCAGAAGTATCCACAACGAGATCTTGGCTTAGAAAAAAATGACACTTAAAGATGTTAAGCTCTTTGGAGCAAATAACAAAGTCATGCTGATTTTAAGAAAAACAAAAGAAAAATGCAAAATATTTCTGAATATAAAAAATGTAGAATACACCAACAGATGAACTGTTGCTTCCAACATTCAATCTAAAAAATGAATTGGCCATAGAGATAGAGGGAAAATATTGTGGAGTTTATGTTGTCCTTAACTGCAAAACTTAGTAGCCAAGGCTCTTGATGACATAGAAGGTAATGGCGACCTTTTGGCCCCATGCAAGCCAACGCATTTCCTTAAACATTTTCCAAAAGGAACTGAATGAGTGTTTTGGTTTTTATTCACAGGTTCTGTTTTATTCAACTTTAAGTGGTTAATGATAAACTCCCAGAGATGCCATATAATGAAGATCCATTATCCAGGGAAAGTGGAAGCAGCAAAAAAGTGGATTAAAGATCAGAAGCAGCTTACTCTCCTTGAAATTCAAATTCTGGCTTTTAAGAAAGAAGAAACTTACTCCTTTATTCTTTGGAGCTTTATTACCCAGCAAAAATGATCAAATACCTGAAGATGTTAAGTACATTTTCTGTTTGAAGATGGACCCCATCCTTTTTAATAGTCCATTTTAATATTTATGATGCAAGTTGTAGTTGTTAGTGGCCATGGAGTTGATTCTGACTCATGGTGACCAGATGTGTGCAGAGTAGAACTGCTCTGCAGGGTTTTCAAGGCTGTGACCTTTCGGAAGCAGATAGCCAGGTCTGTTTCCCAAGGCACCACTGGGTGGGTTCAAACCACCAACCTTTCAGCTAGCATTCGAATGCTTAACCGTTTACACCACCCAGGGACTCCCTAAATATGCTTCCACATGATCGTTTTTAATGGGTTAATAATATTTTAAGTAGGGATATACTGAGATTGATTTAGGTAATCTGTATTCATTTAGGAGCCCTGGTGGTGCAGTGGTTAAGAGCTCAGGTTGCTCACCAAAAGGTCAGTAGTTAGAATCCACCAAGTGCTCCTTGGAAACTTATGGGGCAGTTCTACTCTGTCCTTTAGGGTCACTATGAGTCAGAATCGACTTGACAGCAATGGGTTTGGTTGTTGTTTGTAGTATTCATTTACTGTGGCTGCTATAACAAATTACCTCAAACTTGGTGACTTAAAACAACAGAAATTTATTCTGTCACAGTTCGGGAGGCCAAAAAGTCCAAAATCAGTATCACTCGGAGGAAATCAACGTGTCAGCAGGGCCATGCTCCCTCTGGTGGCTGTAGAGGAGAATCTGCTCCTTGCCCCTTCCAGCTTCTGGTGGCTGCCAGCATTCCTTAACTTGTGGCTTCATCACTCCAGCATTCAAGACTAGCATCCTTTTTTGTTTGTTTAACAGTTCTTCCCTTGATTTATCTCTTTCCTCTCCCATTTTGCTATAAGCAGCAAGAATAAACCAGACCACACCTTCAACACATTGCTTGGAAATCTCCTCAGTTAAATATCCATGTTTATCGCTTACAAATTCTGCTTTCCACACAACCATAGAACACAACCCTCTGGTTATTAATCCATGTCCTTCCTTTGACGCAATGGCTTGATGAGTATGATATTGGTGTGATATTAAGTCCTTATTGCTCTAAAGAAAGTAGCTGAGGGCAAGATCAGATGCATTGGAGAACGTGATTGGTACACTTCAAACTTTGTCTGTAGCCATCACGTGGAAGTATAATGTAAGAGGAAACAGATTTCCCTATTCATGGAAGGCTACAGGTACAACAGATCGAAGTGAGCATCATGGAAATGAATAAGTTAAATAATCAGGCAAAAGTTCTGATGGAAGCAATTCCAAGTTTCAGTTTACCTAATTTTTTTCCTTGTTGTAGAGATGAGAGTTGGCAATATTAGAATCAGACATTAGTACCTTAAGCACGGGGCTACCAGGACTCCTTAGTAGCACTAAAAACCAAAAAAAATCCATTGCTGTTGAGTTGATTCTAACTCACAGAGACCCTACAGGACAGATTGGAACTGCCCCATAGGGTTTCCAAGGAGCAGCTAGTGGATTTGAACTGTCAACCTTTTGGTTAGCAGCTGAGATTATAACCACTGCACCACCAGGGCAGGAACTTTAAACATTATCCAGCAGTTTCTGAACTGGTAAAACAAGAGGCCACAAGATGTTCCCTGACTTACAAAAGGTAACAGGCTGACCGAGTGGCCCCGCTGGGGTGTCATCCAGGCCCCTGGACATGGCCCATTCTTCCAAACCAGACTAAGCTTAGTCTTTCTTAGAATCATCTTAACATTTTTATTCCACTACCTGTTGCCATCAAGTCGATTCCGACTCATAGCGACCCTGTAGGACAGAGCTGAACTGCCCCATCGGGTTTCCAAGGAGTGCCTGGTGGATTCAAACTGCCAACCTTTTGGTTAGTAGCCTTAGCTCTTAACCACTGCACCACCAGGGTTTCCTCCACTAGGATTCTCTTAAAGGATCCTGGGTGGCATAAACTGTTCGCACTCAACAACTAACCTAAAGGTTGATAGTTCGAACCCACCCAGTGCCTCCACAGACGAAAGGCCTAACATCTGCTTCCATAAACATTACAGCCCAGAAAACCCTATGGAGAAGTTCTACTCCATAACACGTGGGGTTGCCATGAGCTGGGGGCCAGTCCGACAGCAGCTAACAGCAGGATTCTCTTGAATGATCTGTGGAAGTAACTGCTGTCTGATAAATGGGTGCAAATACAGATGCACAGAGCAGACACCATAACTTTCTCTGGGAGCTTGACAAGAAGAGATTCCTTCTTTCCATTAGCTTCCAGCCCTTTTCCATGACCAGCTATTAAAGACTGGCCCAGGACTAGATGGAATTACAAATGCAAGGTTTCCATCTATGTTGTCCACTTCTACCCAAAAGTGTTTACACCAGACATTTTGATATCTAGATGAAGAATCTCTTCATGGACATGAATCTCTATGGACTTGACTATATTTTTTAATTACGGTAAAATATATATAACAAAAATACTTCCATTTTACCCATTTTTAAACGTGCAATTCAGTGACGTTAATGGCATTCACAGTGTTGCACAACCTTCACCACTATTTCTAAAACTACTTCATCACCCCAATTAGAAACTCAGTGCCCATAAGCAATAACTCCCCATTCTACCCTCTCCTCAGCCCCTGGTAACCACTAATAAACTTTTATCTCTATGCGTTTGTCTATTCTAGATATTTCATATAACTTGAGTCGTTCAATATTTATCTAATATGGTATGATTTATTCATATTTGTAAGATTTTCAACAATTAGTTCATCACATAAAAGAAAAAGGAGCTATGGGTTTTTCCTTGCTGCTATGTATTCTGATTTTTATTAAATTGCATCTATTTGAATAAAACAAGTCCAAAAGAAACTAGACATTGTCCCTACAATCAAGGCATAATGTTCGAAATCATTTGCCTTAGCATACAAACAATTCTCTCCCGAACGCAAAAGGTGTTCTGAACTAAATGAGCTCAGCAAAGGATCTTATGGAAATGGGGACTGTTTTCAGTGTTTGTTTCACAGAGGGTGAAGGCTACTTCTGCAAGCCAAACATTTTAAATTAGTTTTTAAAGCATCTTGTACTGAGCTCACTCAGTACATGTTCAAATAAAGGTTCCTTCCTGAAGAAATCACGTGCAACAAAATTACATATTTATATTCAAGTAAGTCTTGCTGTACAGCAGAAATTACCGGAATAATTCATGGTTTAGCACCTAATATGCCAAAGGCAGAAGACATCAGGGTTTCAAGGCAAAACTTATCAGGAATCTGTTTTCTACCCAGTAGATGTGGAAAAGCCTTCAAATGAGCCTTTGTCTTCTTGAAACCTGTTCATTTTCAGCAAAGATTTTATAATATCCTTTGGGACTCATCCATGTGCCACTTGCATGAATACGTTTATCATAAATGTAAACCCTAAAATACAAATAACAAAAATATTTCTATTATATAAAAAACTACCACCACCCATTTGTCTGTTTGTCATACCGTGTGGCTTTAGTGTTGCTACGATGGTGGAAGCTATGCCACCTGTATTTCAAATACTAGCAGCATCACCCACAGTGGACGAATTTCAGTGGAACTGTCCAGACTAAGATAGATTAGGAAGAAAGGCCTGGTGATCTACTTTTAAAAACTAGCCAATGAAAACCTTACGGATCACAACAAAATATTCTCCAGTATGATGCTAGAAGATAAGCCCCTAGGTTGGAAGGCACTCAAAATACACAGTGGCCCCAAGAATAGACTCGAATATACCAACAATCGTGAAGATAATGCAGGACTGGGCAACATTTCATTCTATTGTTCGTGAGGTCACTATGACTCAAAGGTAATTAACAACAAGAAGAAAAAATCTACTCCATGTTTGGGATGATGTGTACACTTGGCTGCTTCTTTAATCGAAGCCTAAGCCTGATAGCCTTGACCTCCCAAGGGGTGAGGTACTACATGTCAGCATGTGGTCAGCTCGAATCAAGGCCAGAAACAAGGCTTGTGTTTGTCAGGCATTATTTAAGGGCAAGCAACAGAAACCCATTTGGACTAGCTCAGGTACAGAAGTGAGTTATGGAAAGATTCACCCTGCAGCCTCACAGACATCTAAGGAGAAGGAACCCAGAAGAGCTGGCCATATGGGAATGGAGCTAGATAATCAGAAGCCAAGGCCTAGCTCAGCTGCACCTTTCACATGGACCACATTCTCTTTCAGTTCTCCCAGAGTCTGCCACATTCTCCTGCTGTTTTGTTTTGTTTTTTATTTAACAGCTTAATTGACATAATTAATAAACCATAAAATTCACCCCTCATTTCCATGGTTTTTAGTATATTCACAGAGTCATGCAGCCATCACCACTATCTAATTTCAGAACATTTCATCACCCCCAAAAGAAACCATATATCCACTAAGCAGTCACTGCTCATTCTTTTTCTTTCCGTCAGTCCCTGGCTACCATGAATCTACACTCTGTCTCCATGAATTTTCCTATTCTGGATGTTTCATACAAATGGGATCATGTAATACGTGGTCCTTTGTGACTGACTTCTTTTACTTAACATAATGTTTTCAAAGTTCGTCCATGTTGCAGCATGTATCTGTACTTCATTCCTTTTCATGGCTGAATAATATTCCATTGTATGGAAAGACTATGTTTTGTTTACCATTCATCAGTTGATGGGCATTTGGATTGTTTCCACTTTTTGGCTATTATGAATAATGATGCTATGGACATTTGTGTACAAGTGTCTGTGTGTACATATGCTTTCATTTCTCTTGAGTGCTAGGTCATATGGTAACTCTGTATTTACTCTTTTGAGGAACTTCCGCATTGTTTTCCAAAGTGGCTGCACCATTTTACATTCCCATGAGCAGTGTATGATGGCTCCAATTTCTCCATATCTCTGTCAACACTTGTTATTATCTGTCTTTTCTATTTTAGCCACCCCAGTGGGTGTGAACAGAGGCCCTGGCTGCACAGTGGTTAAGCACTCGGCTGCTAACCGAAAGGGTGGCTGTTTGAACCCACCAGCCACTCCATGGTAGAAAGATGTCACAATCTAGCTCTGTAAGATTTACAGCCTTGAAAACTTTACTCTGTGCTATAGGGTCACTACAAGTTGAACTGACTTTTGCCAGTGGGTAGTGGGCGTGAAGTGGTATATCACTGTGGTTTTGATCTATATTTCCTTAATAACTAATAATGTTGAGCATCTTTTTGTGCATTTATTAGCCATTGGTATATGTTCTTTGGTGAAATGTCTATCAGATCCTTTGCCCATTGTCATGGACTGAATTATGTCCCCCCAAAAATATGTGTAACAATTTGTCTGGGCCACGATTCCCAGTATTGTGTGGTTGTCCTCCATTTTGTGATTGTAATCTTATGTTAAAGAGGATTAGTGTGGGATTGTAACACCCTTACTAAGGACACATCCTTGATCCACTGTAAAGGGAGTTTTCCGGGGTGTGGCCTGCACCACCTTTTATCTTACAAGAAGTAAAAGGAAAGGGAAGCAAGCAGAGAGTTGGGGACCTCATACAATCAAGAAAGCAGCGCCAGGAGCAGAGCATGTCCTTTGGACCTGAGGTTCCTGCGCCGAGATGCTCCCGGACCAAGGGAAGACTGATGCATCAAAAGAGCCTTCCTCCAGAGCCGACAGAGAGCGAGAGCCTTCCCCTGGAGCTGGCTCCCTGAATTTGGATTCGTAGCCTACTAGAGTGTAGGAGAATAACTTTTCCTTTGTTAAAGCCATCCACTTCTGGTATTTCTGTTATAGCGGCACCAAATGACTAAGACACCTATTTTTTAGTTTACCTTTTTATTGTTGAGTTGTAAAAGTTTTTATACATCCCGGATAAAAGTCCCCTATCAGATACAGTCATGTGCCACATAACATCCATTCAGGCAACGTCCGACTGCAGTCCCTGAGTTATAAACGTATGACTTACGTACAACCTGTAGTTATAAACCAACCTCTGTAAAGCCTATTATATTAAAAACTTAAGGTACATACAATGGTTTGTAATAACAAACAGGTGGTACTTTGTGACATGCATCAAAACATTATTATTACTATATTATTATGTTAAAGGTATTTCAGTATATGTGGAAGTGTTTCTTTAATGTTTTTTATGCATAGAAAAGTACATTGTATACATACTATATATTAAGAAAAACATTTGACTAACTGACATTAGATATGAACTGTACCTAACTGTTCTGATTTACATACAAATTCCACTTAAAGACAGATTTAGGAACAGAACTCGTTTGTAGTCCAGGGACTGCAGGTATATAACATGGTGTTCGCACAATGTCCAAATGACATAATGTCCTATTTCACAGAACATATCATGGATGTTAAGCAACTCAAGGCTGTATATGATTTGCAAATATTTTCTGTTATCTCGTAGGTTGTCTTTTTATTTTCTTGATGATATCCTTTGATGTACAAAAATTTTCAATCTTTATGAAATCCAAATTATCTATTTTTTCTTTTGTCACTTGTGCTTTTGGTGTCATATCTAAGAAACCATCGCCTAATCCAGCTCACAAAGATTTATTTATTCCCACATTTTATTCCAAGTGTTTTATAGTATTAGCTCTTACTTTTGGGTCTCAGATCTATTTTGAGTTAATTTTTGTATGTGGTGTGACGTAGGGGTCCACCTTCATTCTTTTAGATGTGAATATTCAGTTGTCTCAGCACCATTTGTTGATGAGACTATTCTTTACCCATCCTTGATGAAAATCAGTTGAGCATACATGTATGGTTTTTCTTCTGGACTCAACTCCTCTGGAAACCTAATTCTATTTTATTGATCTGTATATCTAGCTTTATGCCAGTACCACACTCTCTTGGCTACTGTTCTTTTGCAGTAAGTTTTTAAATTGGGAAATAGGAGTCCTCCAATTTTGTTCTTCTTTTTCAAGATTTTTTTGGCTATTCTGAGTCCCTTGAATTCCAAATGAATATTAGGATCAAGCTTGTCAATTTCTCAAAGGAGCCAGCTGGGATTTTTATAGGGATTGCATTCAATTTTTAGATCAATTTGAGGAGTATTACCATCTTAACAATATTAAGTCTTCTGATCCACAAATATGGAATACCTTTCCATTTATTTATATATTCTTTGATTTCTTTCAAAAATATTTCATAAGTTTCAGTGTGTGAGTCTTGCACTTCTTTTTTTAAAATTTAACTAAGTATTTTATTCTTTTTGATGCTATCAGAAATGAAATTTTTAAATTGCCTTTTCACATGTTCATTATTAGCATATAGAAATACAATTGATTTTTTAAACTGATCTTATATCCTGAAACTTTGCTGAACTCATGTATTCTAATAGTTTATTGGTTTATTGGTAGATTTCTTAGGTTTTTCTATATAAGATCATACCATCAGTGAATATAGATAGTTTTATTTCTGTTTTTCCAATATGGGGGCCTTTTTTTCTTACTTTTACCTAATTGCCCTGACTAGAACCTCCAGTACAATGTTGAATAGAAGTGATGAGACAGACATCCTTGTCTTGTTCCTGATCTTAGGGGGAAGCTCGCAGTCTTTCACCATTAAGGATGATGTTAGCCATGGGCTCCTGCTGTTTTTTAAAAAATGAGTTCTGTCTGCCTTTCTGTCCTCTCATGATTTCAGCCCATTTTTGTACAGTGTCGGACCACTTGGCCCTGTATGTGCCTAACCTTTCAGGTGAAGGGCCTATCATCCTCTGAATTATTCCCTGTTCCTCTCCAATTCTAGAAGGAGATAATCTGATTGGCTCAGAGCAGTCTAGGAATTGACTTCATTTTGGTCATGTGTCTTCTATGGTCCAGTCAGCTGTGGCTAGGGTGCAGGATTAAGGTATCTAGTCCAGTCATGGCTGCTGAAGTCCACCTCTAGGCTGACTCACTCATCCTAGTTTGTCCAGAATCTTCTGGGTTTTAGCACTGGAAGTCCTGCATCCCCACAACTCCCTCAGTCCCAGGCAAACCAAAATGATTGGTCACCCTCCATCTCCTCAGCAGCATCTTTGTTTATGTGGGGCTGAGGGCGTGTCATTTGTAAGTGGGGAAGGATGAGTTAGGAGGTATGATAGATACAGTCAGCACAATGTTTTTGACTCAGAATAAATCAGATTGCTTGAGCAATGGCAAGTGTATTCAAAATTGCAGCTCCAAAATCACTGTCATCCTTGTTGGATGCTGTGTACTCAAGGCTATGACATAAGACAATTTTTAGACATGGCCCCTGGGAAGATCCCAAAAACAAAACTGAAAGAAATGCTGTGTACAAAATATCTAAATTAGAGGGTTGAAATCTAGTGGCCCACAGGCCAAACTCAGTTGTCTTGTTCAGCCAGCACAATACTTTTATAAAATTTGTGTTTGGATGCTTCCCAGGCTGCCACAGGCTCCACTCCTCCCTACTGCCTTACCCATTCTCCTTTACATATAAACATTACCTGCCTGATCCCTGAAGGTTTTTATGTTTGTAACCCATGACCTAAAGAGTACTCTTCCTAAAGTTAAGTTTAGGAGTTGAGAAATAGCACTAGCTGCAAAAGGATCCCTCATAAGTTAGAAAAAATTGGTATAATTTAAGCGCATAACGTGATTGATCAGTCAGTACTACTTATTGAACATCACTAGTATTTAAAAATGACAGTGGGGAATTTCTAGGAAAGATTACTACTGACATAGAGTGAGTAATCAGAAATTTTAAAAATCTGTGATGATTTGGCTGTGTCCAGAAGCAAGCCTTGAGACAAGAATTTGAGTATGAGTAAGTTCAGGGGGAGGTGAGCCCAGGTAACCCTGTAGGGGAATGGGGACATGACACAGGGAAGGATGTCAATAAAAAGCATACCATCAAAAAAATTATCATGGAGCATAATCCCCCTGGAAAAGTCTGAGAGAGAGACAGAGTGGAGCAGATGCCTCAGAATTATCTCCTTTGAGGAGCAAGCAAGCTGGAGTATTTATTCACTAACTCCTGTCAGGCATTGGTTGAGGGCTGCTCCCAGAGGGCATTAAGTCCCTGATACTTCCAGCCTGGCCCCAAAAATGTCCTGAAGCAAACAGACACAGCTGCTAGCAGTTGGAATTCAGGCCACATTCCCTGACACGGTGCCTGCTGAGGGCACAGCAGGCACAGGAGTGGGAAAGCTTTATAGTGGAAACAAGGACAGGCTTCAGGTATGCCCTGATTGGAGGCTGTTGGCATGTGGAAGCTGGAGGAGGGCTAATGAGGAGCGGAGTCTCTTAGGTGATTGGTTGTCGTTGTTAGCTGCCGTTCGGTGGGCCCTCGGCTCATGGTGACACTGTGCACAATGGAACAAAATGCTGCCTGGTCTTGTGCCATCCGCATGATCCATTGTGGATCAGAAGGTTGTGATCCATAGGGTTTTCACTGGATGATTTTCAAAATAAGTTGCTAGACCTTTCTTCCTAGTCCATCCTAGTCTGGAAGCTTTGCTGAAACCTGTGTAGCACTACGGCAACATGTCAGCCTCCTCCAACAGACGGGTGGTGGCTGCACATGAGATGTATTGGCCAGGAATCCATCCCAGGTCTCCCACACGGAAGGCGAAAATTCTATCACTGCACCACAGTGACTGGTTTAAAAAACCAAAAACCAAAGCTGTTGCCATTGAGTCAATTCCAACTCATAGAGACCCTTTAGAACAGAGTAAAATGCCCCATAGGGTTTCTAAGGAGTGGCTGGTGGATTTGAACTGCCGACCTTTTGGTTAGCAGGCAAGCTATTAACCACTGCACCACCAGGGCTCCTAGTGATTGGTTAGTGGAGCATATTTGCCTTTCTCTGGTTGGTTCTGAACTGGAAGCAAGGGGTGTAGGAAGAGTGAAGGAATAGGGGACAAAAATTAGGGAAGCTATCCATTATTGACCAAGTTGTGACAGTTTTGTGTGGATTGCTGAGAAGGTTGTGGGTCAGAGTTCTATTGTTATATATGGTCTGTTTGTATGTTCAGTCTCCCACCCCTGAGTCTCTGCTGTCACCGTCTTCAGAACAGAACCCCGCAGCGCCGGCTTCCTCACATTGCTCTCTTCTGAGTGCGGGCTCCTACAGGGACGTTCATCAAAGAAAGGAAGGGATCAAGAGGTGCCGGGCAGTCACACCACATGACCAGTGCCCACCACATAAGTACAGCTAGTGACCAGAGTCACAAAACTTTTTGGCGGCGGAACCCAGAATATTTTCAATGGATGAAAAGAGAGATGGTTTCTGTGCAAATTATTCGTCATGGGATGAAATTTAAACCTATCCCTCCAGGGAAGATTCAGAAAGTTTAAAGAAGCAGAAGAATCCTCATGATCTCTCCATCAAAGATAACCATTGTAGGAAGGCTTTCCCTGTTCCGACAGGTTGTGGAATCCAACATTAGCCAGGCGGAGCCAGGTTCGCCCCAACTCCAGGAGAAGGAGGAGGGGGCTGCGGTGGCCTTGAAGGAAGAGATGGGGAAGGTAGAGGACACGGAATTGGCGGCGGCGGCGACTGTGGTGGTCACGCCCCGGAAGGAGAAGGAGGGAGAGGATTTCCTGTCTTCCTGTGCCCTGGACTTGTCGACTTTCTCAGCCTTCCCCACTAGCTCCAAAAGGAGCACCGGGGAAACCCGGTGGTGTGTGGCGTACTCTCGTGGCAGGTGGACAAAATCTTTGGTACTGAGGGGAAAGACATCCCAGGCATTGGGCAATTAACCGAGACACTGCTGTAAGTTCAAATCCTGCACCCCAAGGGCATGGCGAGGATCTCCATCTCTGGATCGTCGGAGAGAAGGAGCTGGTGGCAGCGAGTATCTACTGCCAACAAAGGTGGCAGCAAGTTGTTGCAGAGAAGGAAGAGCTGGTGGAAGCCTTGAAGATTCTCTGTGGCAGCCGCTGGCAAGAAATCCCCAGGCTGCCAGGGCCTTTTCCGAATCCTAACGTCAGCACAAAGTGCTATGTGGGCGCCGAAGCCTGGGTACCAGGAAGCCTAGGCCTGATTTAGAGTTCTGTCACAGAAGGCACCTGCCCACCCTCTGTGTGTTATCAATAATAACTTGTTTTAAAGATTGTAATCCATTAATAAAGAAATAAATTTCACTCCTTCAAAAAAAAAAGTAACCCTTGTAGCGCTGCCTGACCTCAGCCAGCCGGTCCGGGTGTCACAGCCTTGGTGCCTGCTTTTGCTATGGTGAGGACAAGCTGGGGTGCTCAAGACTGGGAGGACTGCTTCGAGGACTTGCTCCCACCGTTCCTCTCTGCCGAATCGGGAGGGAGTGGAAAGGGACTGCCCCTGAATCCCAAGGAGCAAAATCCACCCAACAAACAAACTGCCGAGCCTGGCCACCTGACAAGAACATGTACGAGAGTCTCCAGCATCAGAGCCACACTGTGTACACCTTCTTAGATTTGAACCTGAACCGCTCAAAATTCAGAACGCCTCAGTCTGCTTCAGGACAGGAGTCCCCACAGCAATGAGAACTCGAAGCTCAAAGATTGCATTTACTTTGCTGCCTATTTGCTGCAAAAATAAAATCCACTCAACAGTCCAAAAAAAGAAAGGAAGAAGGAACCATTGTTACCATTTTGATATATCATATTCCTTAGAATTTTTTTGGCCTTTTTTTTTTACAGTGTTGAGATCACACTGTATAAACCAAAAAACCAAACCAAACCCATTGCTGTCCAGTGGATTCCGACTCATAGCCACCCTATAGGACAGGGTATAACTGCCCCCATACGGTTTCCAAGGTTGTAAATCTTTTAGGGAGCCCTGGTGGCACAGTGGTTAAAGCGGTTGAGTGTTAACTGAAATGTCAGCAGTTCAAAACCACCAGCTTCTCCACCTAAGAACGATGTGGCAGTCTGCTTCCAGAGATTTACAGCCTCAGAAACCCTGTGGCGTCGATATGAGTTGGAATCGACTCCACACAGTGGCTTTTTTGGGGGAGGTTAAATCTTTTACAGAAGCAGACTGCCACATCTTTCTACTGTGGAGTTGCTGAGCACTTAACCACCGTGCAACCAGGGTTGCCCACACTGTATGTAAAATGCCACATTCTGCCTTTTGGTTTAACTCTCTACCATAAGCATTTCCCTATGTCACTAAAACTCTTTGCAAACACTATTTTATCGCTGCAGAATATTCCATTGTGTGGCAGTATATACATGATTTATGTGGCTATTCCCAGAATGTTGAATATTTAGATTGTCTCTCTTTTTTGTTCCTATCATGAACATAAATCCTTGCCTTTGTTTCTAAGTGGGATAGAGTGTTAGAAGGGAATTACAAATCGTAAAGCATGCATGTTTTTGCCTTTCTTGATCCTTAGCCCACAGGACTAATTGTAAAAACAGCTGTTCGATGAGCCACGGAGTAAGCTTGCATGGTCTGTGCTCCATTTCTGTGTGAACAGCTTTCCCTGGGAGAGAGGGTGTCTTAGTTACCTGGTGCTGCTGTAACACAAATACACGTGGGAGACATTAAAGAGCAGAGGTTTATCTTCTCACAGTTCTGGAGGCTAAAAGCCCAAATCAGGGTCTCGGCAGTGGTGGTTCCTTCCTTGCTGGTAGCCTGGGCATTCCATGGTTCCTTGGCTTGGAGACGGTCCTCTGTCATCCCCTGGTGTATCTGTGACCATTCTGCTCTTTTTATGACTCAGAAGTGATTAGATTTATAACTCAATTAATTCTACACCCTAAACGGCAACAAGTTTGGTTGGTTTGAATTACCATAACAAAACCCTATTTTTAAAAAGGATCTTAGTACAGGTATGTTATTGCTGTTAGCTGTCATCAAGCTGGCTCCTGACTCATGGGTGACCCCCACGCAGAATGGAAGGAAACACTGCTAGGTCCTGTGTCATTCTTGTAATGGGTTGGGCATCAGACCGTTGTGATCCATAGGGTTTTCACTGGCTGATTTTCAGAAGTAGATCACCAGGCTTTTCTAACTAGTCCGTTCTTAGTCTGGAAGTTCCACTGAAAACTCTTCAGCATCATAGCAACACATAAGCCTCCACTGACAGACAGGTGATGGCTGAGCAAGAGGTGTATTGACCAGGAATTAAATCTGGGTCTCCTGCATGAAAGATGAGAATTCTACCACTGAACCATCACTGCCCCAATTTACAGGTATAAACAAACAAACAAAACTCATTGCCATCTAGTCAATTCTGACTCATGATTTATAGAGTAGAACTGCTCCATAGGGTTTTCTAGGCTGCCAAATTAACAGAAGGAGATCACCAGACCTTTCTTCCGAGGCACCACTGAGTGGGTTCAAACCACTAACCTTTAGGTTCGTGTCTTCCAGGGACCTTATTTACAGGTATAGGGGTCAGGATTTTAATACATATTTTTGGAGGACACAATTTAATTCATAACAGAGAAACAGAGCAAGGGAAGACAATAAATATAAAGAAATAAACATCTGGCCAGGAGAGGCTTTCTGAAAAACTGCCCTGGGATGTCTCCTGGTGTGACTATGTGATGGTTAATTTCATATATCAGCATGGCTAGGTTATGGTGCCCTGTTGTTTGGCTAAACACTAGGCTAGATGTTGCTGTGAAAGTATTTTGTAGGTGTGGTTCATATTTATAATCAGTTGACTTTAAATAAAGCAAAATTCCCTCCATAATGGGGGTGGATCTCACTCTCAGTTGAAAGCCTTAAGAGCAAAAACTGAGTTTTCGCAGAAAGGAGGATTCTGCCTCAAGACTGTGGCATAGATACCCTGCTGGAATTTCCAGCCTATGGATTTTGGACTTGCCAGCCTGCAAAATTTTGTGAGCAAATTTCTTGAAATCAAGCACTATCTTTCTCTCTTATCTCTGTCTATATGTATGTGTGTGTGCGCGCGAGCGCGCGTGTGTGTGTGTGTTTGTATGTTGTTGCTGGCTGCCATAAAGTTGGTCCCCAATTCATGGTAACCCATGCACAACAGGATTGGAGCATTGTGATCCATAGGGTTTTCACTGACTAATTTTTGAAAGTAGATCACTAGGTATTTCATCCTAGTCTATCTTAGTCCGGAAGCTCCACTGAAACCTGCTCTGCATCATAGCAACATGCAAGCCTCCACTGGCAGACGGGTGGTGGCTGCACATGAGGTGGATTGTCTGCTCAGGCACTCTCCAAGTGTATGTGAAAGAAGACTTTTGTTGGCATGTGGTTGGTAAAAAAAGCAGAGAAACTCATCCAGATTTTGAATAAGTGATGGTAGTGTTTTATTGTAAATGTAATAGCAGGCAATCCATGATATTCTCTTTTATTAATTGGGGTTAAAAATTGATGGGTTACTATCTTTAGAAAACGCCTATTCCAAATTATTGACCTGTATGGCAGTGCTTTCAAACATCAGTGGCATCAGAATCACCTGGAGGCCTTGTGAAAACACAGATCCCTGGGCCCCACCTGCAGGATTCTGATTGACACTTCTAACAAGTTCCCAGGTGACGCTGATGCTGCTGGTCAGGAATCCCACTTTGAGGTCTTTGTTAAATTTGGTATAAAGAAAAGAACTATAAAAGAGGAATCGTAGGTGCCTTCAAATAACATAGGGGCCCTGGTGGCTTAGTGGTTAAGAGCTATGGCTGCTAACCAAAAGGTCAGCTAGCCACTCCTTGGAAACCCTACGGGGCAGTTCTACTCTGTCCTATAGGGTCGCTATGAGTTGGAATCGACTCAACGGCAACAAGTTTGGTTCTTCAATAACACAATTCAAGAAAAGGGATCTCTAGTCTCACTTCAGAGTCTCTGAGTGATGTAAATAGTTAACGAGCTTGGCTGCTGACCAAAAGGTTGGAGGTTCAAGTTTACCCAGAGGTGCCTCAGAATAAAGGCCTGGTGAGCTACTTCCAAAACATCAACCATTGAAATCCCTATGGAGCACAGTTCTACTCTGACACATGTGGGATCACAATGAGTCAGAATCGGCTCAATAGCAACTATTTTGTTGTTGTTGTTTACCTTGACCTACAGGTTCTACGAGGTTAGGTGTCTCCTCCCTACTCTCTGGACTTGCTGCTTGCACACTACTTATAATGGCCTGAATTGTGTCCCCCAACAAGATATTTCAAAATCCTAACCCCAGTACCTGTGAATAGGACTGTGTTTGGAAACAAGGGGTTTTCTTTTTATATGTTAATGAGGGTGTAGGATGGACACTAAAACTAATCCCTTCCAACTGGTGTCTTATAAAAAGGGAAAACAGGTACAGAGAGACAGGGATAAGACAGACATCATGTGACAACAGAAGCAGTTGCATGTAGAAGCTCAGGAACACCAAGGGTTACCAGGAGCTACTAGAATCTGAGAGACAGAGAAGAACCTTCTCCTACAGCCCAAACCACCCTGAATTCAGACTTCTAACCTCCTGAACTGTGAGAGAAAAAATTACTGTACTTTAAAGACACCCACTTTGTAATATTTTTGTTACGGCAGTCCTTGAAAACTTCCTCAAATGCTACACTTGGGTAAGAAGTAAATATAAGCCCCAATTTTATGGGAAAAAACCCCACATATATGAGTTCCTTCTGTAAGAAGACAAGACACCCTCTAAACAGTAAAACACTTGTACCTAAAACCCAGTTGCTGTTGAGTCAATTCCAACTCATGGAGACCCCATGTGTGTCAGAACAGAACTGTGCTCCATAGTTTTCAATGGCAAATTTTGGGGAAGTAGATCACCAGGCCTTTCTTTCACAGCACCGCTGGGTGGATTTGAACCTCCAGCCTTTCAGTTAGCAGCCTAGCAAATTAACAGTTTCCACTACTCCAGTTGCTACCTGAAAAAAAAAAAAAAAAAAACCCAAACCCATTGCCGTTGAGTCAATTCCGACTCATAGTGACCCTATAGGACAGAGTAGAACTGCCCCATAGGGTTACCAAGGAGCAGCTGGTGGATTTGAACTGCCAAACTTTTTGTTAGCAGCCCGAGCTCTTAACCACTGCGCCACCAGGGCTCCATTCCTATGTAGGTAAGCCTAAAAGACAAAAGCATCAATGGAGCTACATGTTTTCCTTTCATTCATCGTTCAGTAGTCACTGATACCCAAAGAGAAAAAGATAAGAATCTGCCTCACTTGTATATTTTACGTTTCGTCACACAGTTTATGACCTCTTTTGTGATTTATTTAGTTCAATGCTTGTGGATGGTTGTTTAGAAAAATTATAAATACTGTGAAAATTAATGATAGTAGCAAAATTTTACCAGTTGTTGTAATTGATTCAATAGTGACATTTGAAACATTTTCCTTAAGGGTATATTGTATTTAAAGGCCATAAAATCTATGGTTTGTGATGATGGTGCTGAGAATCTTTCCCTGATCTCTTTCGACTGCAGAATAATGTGTTTAAAAAGTTATTTCTTTCCAAAAATCCATAACACCAGTTGTTTTAGGCTGGGTTCTCTAGGGAAGCAAAACCAGTCAAGTGTATAAATATATACACATGCATATATATATATATATATATAGAGAGAGAGAGAGAGAGAGAGAGATTTTTCTCAAGGTTGTAGAGGCTAGAAAGTCCCAAGTCCATGGGTCAGGCGTCAGGCTGAAGGCTTCTTCTAACCACGTAGCTGCAGGTGCTGGTGAACCCAACATCGGCAGGTCAGACAGCAGGTCTCTGGCTCACAGGCTTCAGAGGCTGACGAAACCCAAGATCAGCAGGTAAGCTGCTAGCTCAAATTCCAAGAACCAGAAGTCAGATCAACAAGAGCCAGCTGCAGGATCCAGAGAAAGCAAAAGACAACAAGCTTTGCCAGAAAGTCCACCTACTTTGGATGCAGGTCACATCACAAGGAAACTCCTTTTCAACTGATTGGCTGCTCAAAACAGATCTCATCATGGAGGTGATTACATTATATCAGATCTCATTATAGAGGTGATTATATCATTACATAGCTACCAAACTACATCATAACTGTCAAACCACTGAGAATCATGGCCAGGCCAAGTAGACACACAGCTAGTCTAATAATGAGAAAACATCAGACAAACCCAGGTTGGGAAACGGTCTACAGGATGTCCTCCTCAAGACTGTCCAGGTTATAAAAACCAAGGAAAAACTGAGAAGCTGTCTCAGACCAGAGAAGACTGGGAAGACATAACAACTAAAATGCAATGTGGTACCTTGGATTGGATCCTGCAATAGAAAAATTATATTAATGAAAAAAATGGATGAAATCTGAATAAAGTGTGGAGTTTAGTTAATAGTAATGTACAACTGTTAGTTTCTTTTTTAAAAAAAATCTCAATTACTCTTTTGATGATTGAAAAATGAATGTACTTATTCCAAAAATAAATACATGAGGAAATTTGTACTTACTATAAAACAATTTATTGTATCTTTTTTTCATTATGTTGCACAGCAAAATGTCCACTCTTGGTAATTCAGGTTTTAACCTCCATATATGTTTCAGTGTATATAATACCATATAGGTACGTTCAGATGAACATATATTCTTCCTCAAGATTTGGATCACAATATACATACTATTGTTCAATTTACTTTTTGATTAAATATTTCATTATTTTTAAAATATATTTTTTGTTGTTGAGAATATACACAGCAAAACACACACCAGTTCAACAATTTCTACATGTACAATTCAGGATATTTGTGCAACCATCCTCACCCTCTTTTTTAAAGTTGTTCCTCCCTAATTAGCATAAACTCACTGACCCCTAAGTTTCCTATCCAATCTTTCGAGTTGCTGTTGTCAATTTGATCCCAAATAGACAGATCTGTACAAATGTTAGTTTCTTTTTAAAAAAAAAAACTCAATTACTGCATCAGTTTGTCCTACTGTGGGGGCTTGCATCTTGCTGTGATACTGGAAGTTATGCCACCGGTATTCAGATATCAGCAGGGTCACCCATGGCAGACAGGTTTCAGCTGAGTTTCCAGACTAAAACAGACTAGGAAGAAGTACCCAAAAGTCTATTTCTGAAAAGAATTAGCCAGTGAAAATTTCATGAACAGCAGTGGAACACTGTTTGATATAGTGCTGGAAGATGAGCCCCCCAGGTTGGAAGGCACTCAAAACACGACTGGGAAGAGCTGCCTCTTCAAAGTAGAGTCAACCTTAATGACGTGGATGGAGTCAAGGTTTTGGGGCCTTCATTCACTGATGTAGCATGACTCAAAATGAGAAGAAACAGCTGCAAGCATTCATTAATAATCAGAACGTAGAATGTACGAATTATGAATCTAGGAAAATTGGAAGTCATCAAAAATGAAATGGAATGCACAAACATAGGTATCATAGGCATTAGTGAGCTGAAATGGGCTGGGATTGGCCATTTTAAATTGAACAATCACATGCTCTACTATGCCAGGAATGAGAACTTGAAGAGGAATGGCGTTGCATTCATTGTCAAAAAGAACATTTCAAAATCTGTCCTGAAGTACAACGCTGTCAGTGATAGGATAATATCCATACAAGGAAGACCAGTTAATACGACTATTATTCAGATTTACGCACCAACCACTAAGCCCAAAGGTGAAGAAATTGAAGATTTTTACAAACTTCTGCAGTCTGAAATCGATCGAATGCAATCAGGATGCATTGATAATTTCTGGTGATTCGAATGCAAAAGTTGGAAACGAAGAAGGTTCTGTAGTTGGAAAATATGGCTTTAGTGATAGAAACGATGCCAGAGATAGCGTGATAGAGTTTTGCAAGACCAACAACTTCTTCATTGCAAATTCCTTTTTTCAACAAAATAAATGGCAACTATACACGTGGACCTCGATGGATGGAATACACAGGAATCAAATCGACTACATCTGTGGAAAGAGACGATGGAAAAGCTCAATATCATCAACCAGAACAAGGCCAGGGGCTGACTGCAGAAAGACCGTCAATTGCTCATATGCAAGTTCAAGCTGAAACTGAAGAAAATTAAAACAAGTCCATGAGAGCCAAAGTATGACCTTGAGTATATCCCACCTGAATTTAGAAATCATCTCAAGAACAGATTTGATGCATTGAACACTAATAACCAAAGACCAGATGAGTGTGGAATGACATCAAGGACCTCATACGTGAAGAAAGCAAGAGGTCATTAAAAAGACAAGAAAGAAAGAAAAGACCAAAATAGAAGAGACTCTGAAACTTGCTCTTGAGCATCAAGTAGCTAAAACAAAAGGAAGAAATGATGAAATAAAAGAACTGAACAGAAGATTTCAAAGGGCAGCTCGAGAAGACAAAGTAAAGTAGTGCAAAGAGTTGGAGTTAGAAAACCAAAAGGGAAGAACACACTTGGCATTTCTCAAGTTGAAAGAACTGAAGAAAAAATTCAAGCCTTGGGTTGCAATAGTGAAAGATTCTATGGGGAAAATACTAAAAGACACAGGCAACATAAAAAGAAGATGGAAGGAATACACAGAGTCATTATACCAAAAAGAATTGGTTGATGTTAAACCATTTCAAGAGGTAGCATATGATCAGGAACTGATGGTACTGAAGGAAGAAGTCCAAGCTGTACTGAAGGCATTGGTAAGAAAAAAGGCTCCAGGAATTGATGGAATATCAATTGAGATGTTTCAACAAATGGATGCAGTGCTGAAAGTGCTTACTCGTCTCTGCCAAGAAATTTGGAAGACAGCTACCTGGCCAACCAACTGGAAGAGATCTATATTTGTGCCTATTCCCAAGAAAGGTGATCCAAACAAATGTGGAAATTATTGAACAATATCATTAATATCACACACAAGTAAAATTTTGCTGAAGATCATTCAAAAGTGACTGCAACAGTATATCGACAGGTAACTGCCAGAAATTCAGGCAGGATTCAGAAGAGGAGGTGGAACCAGTGATATCAATGTTGATGTCAGATGGATCCTGGCTGAAAGCAGAGAATACCAGAAAGATGTTTACCTGTGTTTTATTGACTATGCAAGGCATTCAACTGTGTGGATCATAAAAAATTATGGATAACATTGTGAAGAATGGGAATTCCAGAGCACTTAATTGTGCTCGTAAGGAACCTGTACATAGATCAAGAGGCAGTGTTTGGACAGAACAAGGGGATACCGCGTGGTTTAAGGTCAGGAAAGGTGTGCGTCACAGTTGTATCCTTTCACCATACCTATTCAATGTGTATGCTGAGCAAATAATCTGAGAAGCTGGACTGTATGAAGAAGAACAGGGCATCAGGATTGGAGGAAGACTCATTAACAACCTGTGATACGCAGATGACACAACCTTTCTTGCTGAAACTGAAGAGGACTTGAAGCACTTACTGATGAAGATCAAAGACCACAGCCTTCAATATGAATTACACCTCAACATAAAGAAAACAAAAATTCTCACAACTGGACCAATAAGCAACACCATGATAAATGGAGAAAAGATTGAAGTTGTCAAGGATTTCATTTTATGTGGATCCACAATCAACACCCATGGAAGCAGCAGTCAGTAAATCAAACAACACATTGCATGGGCAAATCTGCTGCAAAAGACCTCTTTAAAGTGTTGAAAAGCAAAGATGTCACCTTAAAGACTAAGGTGCACCTGACCCAAGGCATGTTATTTTCAAACGCCTCATAAACATGCGAAAGATGGACAATGAAAAAGGAAGACCAAAGAAGAACTGACGCCTTTAAATTGCGGTGTTGGTGAAGAATATTGAATATACCATGGACTGCCAAAAGTGTAAACAAATCTGTCTCGGAAGAAGTGCAACCAGAATGCTCCTTAAAAACAAGGATGGTGAGACTACATCTTACATACTTTGGACATGTTGTCAGGAGGGATCAGTTCCTGGAGAAGGACATCATGCTTGGTAAATTACAGGGACAGTGAAAGAGAAAGACCCTCAACGAGATGGATTGACACTGTGGCTGCAACAATGGACTCAAGCATAACAATTGATTGTGGGCATGGTGCAGGACTGGGCATTGTTTTGTTCTGTTGTACATAGGGGGCATTGTTTTGTTCTGTTGTACATAGGGTCACTGTGAGTCAGAGCCGACTCGACGGCACCTAACAACAACAACAACAGATAGATATTAAAAAAGCACAGTGCTCGAGGCAGACATTCTTTACTGGTTAAGCTAAACTATTATTTGGTTTTAAGAAGACTCGAGGGGATTTTTTGGTTTAAGGTTTAGAGATTATTTCAGGGCAAGAGTTTCAGGGGTTCATCCAGCCGCCATAGTTCCAGAAAGTGTGGATTCTATGAGAATTCAAAGTTTTGTTCTGCATTTTTCCCCTTTTGATCAGGGTTCTTCTATGGAATCTTTTATCAAAATGTTCAGTAATGGTAGCCAGTCACCATCCAGTTCTTCTGGTCTCATGGCAAAGGAGGAAGTTATTTATGGAAGAAATTAGTCACACATTTTATTTCCTCCTCCTGTTCCTTACTCTCCTTCTTCCTCTGTTGCTCCAAGTGAATAGAGACCAATTGTTATGCCTTGGATAGCCACTTGCAAGCTTTTAAGACACCAGGCACTAGGAGGTAGAACAGAAGCACTAAACACGTTATTAGGCCAATTAACCAGGATGTTCCTTAAAACCATGACCCTAAACTTTTTATATAAGTGAGGTAATACAGTATTTGTCCTTTTGTGATTGACTTATTTCACTCACCATGTCTTCCAGCTCCATCCATATTTGTAGCATGTCTCAAGACTTCATTTCTCCTACTGGCTGAGTAGTATTCCATTGTATATATGTTCCACATTTTGTTTATCCATTTCATCTGTTGATGGGCATTTAGGTTGTTTCTCCCTTTTGGCTATTGTCAATAGTGCTGCAATGAACACTGGTGTACAAGTCTCAGCTTTTAAGTCTTCTGGGTATATACAAAGGAGTGGAATTGCTGGGTCATATAGTAATTCTATTTTTTGTTTTTTGAGGAACCGCCACACTGTTTTCCACAACAGCTGTGCCATTTTTCATCCCCACCAGCAATGGATAAGGGTTCCAATTTCTCCACATCTTCACCAACATTTGTTGTTATTTTTTTTCCTGTTATTTTATTATTATTATTATTATTTATCTTAGACATCCTACTGGGAGTGAAATGGTATCTCACTGTGGTTTTGATTTGCATCTCTCTGATGGCTAATGATGTTGAGCATCTTTTTATGTGTTTGGTGGCCATTTGAATGTTCTCTTTGGTGAAAGAGAACAAGTCCCTTGTCTGCTTTATGATTGGGTTATTTGTCTTTTTGTTGTTAAGTTGCCAACGTTTTACATATCTTTATTTTGTTTATTAGATTCTTATTGGATATATGGTTTCTGAAGATATTCTCCCAGTCAGTAGCATGTCTTTTCACTTTCTGGTAAAGTCTTCTGATGAACAAAAGTTGTTAATTTTTATGAGGTTCTGTTTATTTGTTTTGTATTTTGCTGTTTGTGTTTTTGTTATTATATCAGATAATCCATTGTTAACAGTTAGGCCTGATAGCATTACCCCTGCATTTTCTTCTAAGAATTTTATGATTTTAGTGTTCACATTTAGGTCCTTAATCCATTTTGAATTTGTTTTTGTGTATGGTGTGAGGCATGGATCCTGTTTCATTTTTCTGCATGTGGAAATGTGATTTTTCCAACACCATTTATTGAAGAGACTCTTCTTTCCCCATCAAATGGACGTAGCACCCTTGTTTAAAAATCAGTTGGACATAGATGTGTGGGTTTATTTCTGAACTCTCAGTTCTATTCCATTGGTCTATGTGCTTATTGTTAAGGCAGTATCAGGCTGTTTTGATTACTGTAGCTGTATAATATGCTTTAAAATAAAGAAGTGTGAGTCCTCCTGCTTTGTTCTTCTCTTTCAGCATAGCTTTAGCTATTTAGGGACTCTTGCCGTTCCATATAAAGTTGTGGATTGGTTTTTCCATTTCTGTAAAACAGACTGTTAGAATTTTGATTTGGATTGTGTTGAATCTATTGATCACTTGGGATAGTATTGACATCTTAACAATATTAAGTCTTCCCATCCATGAACATGGAATGTCTTTCCATTTATTTAAGTCTTCTTGAATCTCTTTCAGCAATGTTCTATAATTTTCATGGTATAAGCCTCTCACATCCCTGATTAAATTTATTCTTATGTATTTTATTCTCTTAGATGCTATTGTAAATGGAATAATTTGCCTAATTTCCCATTCAGATTTCTCATTGCTGGTGTATAGAAACCTAACTGGTTTTTTTGTTGTTGTTGTTGACCTAGTACCCTGCAACTTTGCTAAGTTCCTCTATTAGATCTAGAAGCTTTCTTTTGGACTCTTTGAGATTATCTGTATATAGGATCATATCATCTGCAAATAGAGTTAATTTTACTTTTTCTTTTCCAATATGGATAATTTTTATTTCTATTTCTTGTCTTATTGTTTTGGCTTGGACTTCTAATACAATATTAAATAGAAGTGGTGATGGTGGTCACCCTTGTCTTGTTCTTGATTTCAAGGGGAATGCTCAGTTTTTCTCCATTATGTATAATGTTGGCTGCTGACTTTTCATATATGCCCTGAATCACATTGCAGAACTTCCCTTCTATTCCAATCTTCTTGAGGGTTTTCATCAAGAAAGTGTATTGGATGTTATCAAATGCTTTTTCTACATCCATAGAGATGAGCATGTGGTTCTTTTCCTTTGTTCTATTGATGTGGTGTATTACATTGATTGATTTTCCAATGTTGAACCATCCCTGCATTCCTGGAATAAACCCCACTTGGTTATGATGTATGACTTTTTCAATATGCTGGTGGATTATGTTCACTAGTATTTTGTTGAGGATTTCTGCATTTATATTCATAAAAGATATTGGCTTGTAGTTTTCTTTTCTTATGGTGTCTGTCTTGTTTTGGTGTTAGGATTATGTTTGCTTCGTAGAATGAATTAGGGAGTATTCTTCCTTCTCTATCTTTTGGAAGAGTTTAAACAGGATTAGTGTCAATTCTTCTGTAAATGTTTGGTAGAATTTCCCAGTGAAACCATCTAGTTCAGGGCTATTTTTTTGTTGTTGGGAGGTTTTTTGATCACTGGTTCAATCACTTAACTTGTTATGGGTCTGTTGGGATTTTCTTTTTCCTCTTGAGTCAGTTTGGGTAGGTTGCGTGCTTCTAAAAAGCTGTCCATTTCATCTAGGTTGTCCAGTCTTTTGTCCTACAGTTATTCATAATATTCCATCATAATCCTCTTTACTTCTATCAAATCAGTTGTAATGTTTCCCCTTTCATTTCTTACTTTGGTTATTTGCATCTTTTCTCTGTTTTTCTTCATCAGTCTGGCTAAAGGTTTGACAATTTTATTGATCTTTTCAAAGAACCAGCTTCTGATTTTGTTGATTATCTCTATTGTTTTTCTCTTTTCGATTGTATTTATTTCTGCTGTGATCTTTGTTATTTCTTTTCTTCTGGTAGGTTTAGGTTTAGTTTCTTCTCTTTCTAGTTCCTCAAGCTGTAGAGTTCAGTTGTTGATATGAGATCTTTCTTTTTTCATGTAGACATTTATTGCTGTAAGTTTCCCTCTGAAGTATTGATTTCACTGCATCCCATAAGTTTTGGTATGTTGTGCTTTCATTTTCATTTGACTCTAAGAAATTTGTAGTTTCTCTTTTGATTTCTTCCTTGATCCATTGGTACTTTAAAAGTGTGTAGTTTAATTACCATATTTTGTGCATTTCCCAGGTTTGCTTTGTTTTGTTTTGTTTTGTTTTTCTGTTATTGATTTCTAGCTTCACTCTGTTGTGGTCAGAGAAAATACTTTGTATGATTTCAATCTTTTTAAATTGCTTTATGATCTAATGTATGGTCTATCCTGAAGAATGATCGGTGTACACTGGAGTAGAAAGTATGTATTTTTATGCAAATAATGCACATGTTATATGGTTTTTTGCCAACCACACTCTCCCCCTGCAGGATATTTTCATAGGTAAGCTATGTTAATTTATTTTAAGCAACATGTAAATAAATTAGCATAGTGCACTTACAAAAATACCTCATGGAGGTAGAGGATGGTTGGCAAAAAAATGTATAACAAGTGTGTTATTGCATAAAAATGCAGTGTATTGTGCTGTTGTTGGGTGAAGTGTTCTTTACATGCCTATTAAGACTAGTTGGTTTATAGTATCATTCAGGTCCTCTGTTTCCTTGTTGATGTTCTTTCTTGTTGTTCTGTCCAATATTGAAAGTGATGTATGAAGTCTTCAACTATTATTGCAGTGCTATCTATTTATCCCTTCAATTCTATCAGTGCTTGCTTTATATATTTAGGTACTCTGATGTTGGGTGCATATATACTTATGATTGTTAAATATTCTTGATGAATTGACCCTTTCATCACTATACAATGTTCATCTTTATCTCTTCTAACAGATTTTGTCTTAAAGTCTACATTGTCTAATATTAAGATTGCCACCCCACCTGTCTTTTGGTTATTATTTGCAAAGAGTATTTTTTCATCCTTTCATTTTCATTCTATTTGTGTCCTTGTATCTAAGGTGTGTCTCTTGTAAACAGCATATAGTTGCATTAAGTTTTTTTATCCAGTCTGCCACTCTCGGCCTTTTGATTAGAGCATATGGTCCATTTATATTCACAGAAATTATTGATAAAAATTGACTTACTTCTGCCATGGTATTTTTGTGTGTGCGTGTCTTAAGCCTTCTTTGTCTGTCCTTTAAGTATTTCTTGTTTTTGTCCTTTAGTACTGCTTGCTTTTGTGCTTTGTTGGTTTATTTTTAGTGAGCCATTTTGGTTCCCTTCTTCTTTCATTTTGTATATGTTTTTTAGATATTTTCTTAGTGACTACCATGAATATTACATTTAACAGCTTGTGTTTTTAACATCCTAGAGTAGGTTGGTACTAACTTGAGTAATATATAAGAAATTCTATACCTAAGTACCATACGATCCAGCAATCCCACTCCTAGGATATAGCCTAGAGAAGTAAGAGCTGTCACATGAATAGACATATGCATACCCATGCTCACTGCAGCATTATTCATAATAGCAAAAAGATGGAAACGACCTAAGTGCCCATCAACAGACAAATGGATGAACAAACTATGATACATACACACAATGGAATGCTATGCAAGAATAAAAAACAATGATGAATCTGCAAAGCATTTCACAACATGGATGAATCTGGGAAGCATTATGCTGAGTGAAATAAGTCAATCACAAAAGGACAAATATTGTATGAGACCACTATTATAAAAAATCATGAAAAGGTTTACACACAGAGAGAAACAATCTTTAATGGTTACTAGGGAGGGGACGGGTGGGGAGACAAAAACACTAACTAGACAATAGATAAGTGGTAACTTTGGTGAAGGGTAAGACAGTACGCAATACTGGGGAAGCCAACACAACTTGACCAAGACAAGGTCATGGAAACTTCATAGACACATCCAGACTCTCTGAGGGATTGAATTACTGGGCTGAGGGCTGGGGACCACGGTGTTGAGGGACATCTAGCTCAATTGACGTAACATAGTTTATAAAGAAAATGTTCTACATCTTACTTTGGTGAGTAGTGTCTTGGGTCTTAAAAGCTTGTGAGTGGCCATCTAAGATACTCCATTGATCCCATCGCATCTGGAACAAGGGAGAATGAGGAAAACCAAAGACCCAAGGGAAAGATTAGTCCAAAGGACTAATGGCCCACAATTACCACAGCCTCCACCAGACTGAGTCCAACACAACTAGATGGTGCCTGGCTACCACCACTGACTGCTCTAACAGGGATCACAATAGAGTTTCCCAGACATAGCTGGAGAAAAATTTAGAACAAAATTCTAACTCGCAAAAAAAGCCCAGACTTACTGGTATGACAGAGACTGGAGAAACCCCAAGAATATGACACCCAGATACACTTAACTCAGTACTGAAGTCACTCCTGAAGTTCACCCTTCAGCCAAGGATTAGACAGGCCCATAAAACAAAATGAGACTAAATAGGCACACCAGCTCAGGGGCAAGAACGAGAAGGAAGGAGGGGACAGGAGAGCTGGTAACAGGGAACCCAAGGTTGGGAAGGGGAGAGCATTGACATGTCATGGAGTTGGCAACCAATGTCACAAAACAATATGTGTATTAATTGTTTAATGAGAAACCAATTTTCTCGGTAAACCTTCATCTAAAGTACAATAAAAAAATTTAAAAAATAAATTCTATACCTATGCCATGCCTCCATTCCTCCATTTTGCTGTTGTTATCATTAATTACATCTTTGTATTTTATGTGCCCTGTAACATAATATTACCTTTGTTTTTTATACATTTGTTATTAAAAAGCATGAAGGACAAAACAATTAGAATTATCAAGCATGAAAACCTTATTATTAGCCCCTATACTTGTCCATAAGGAACTCTGGTGGTATAGTGGTTAAGCACTCAGCTGCTAACCAAAATATTGGCAGTTTGAACCCACCAACCACTCCACAGGAAGAAGATGTGGGAGTTTGCTTCTGCAAAGATTTTACAGCATTGGAAACCCTATGGGGCAGTTCTACTCTGTCTCATAGGGTCACTGTGAGTTGGAATCGACTTTACAGCAATGGGTTTTGGTTTATATTTGTCCATGCAATCCCCTTTATTAGGGATCTTTCTTTCTATGTACGCTTTGAATTGCTTTCTGGTGTCTTTTCCTTCCATCTGCAGAACTCCTGTTAGTATTTTTGGTAGGGACAGTCTGGTGAATATGAACTCTCTCAGCTTCTGTTTGTCTGGGAATGTTTTCATTTCACCCTCATTCTTGAAGGACAGTTTTGCTGGTTATAGTGTTCTTGGTTGACAGCTTTGTTTTTCTTTCAGCACTTTAAATATTTCATTCCATTGCCTTCTGGCCTCCAATATTTCTGAGGAGAAATTGGCAATTAATCTTATTAGGTGTCTTAGGCAGGTTCTCTAGAGGAACAAAACCAGTGAAGTGTATATATAAATATACAGAGAGAGATTTATTTCAAAGAAATGGCTCACATAATTATGGATCCTGGCAAGTCTTAAATCCATGGGTCAGTGTCAGGCGGGAGGATTCTCCTGATTCACATAGCAGCAAGGACTGACAAACTCAAAATCAGGTCAAGCAGCAGGCTGCTGGTTTACAGGGTTGCGGAAGCTGGCAAATCCAAAATCTGATGGTCAGGTGGCAGGCTGCTGGCTCGTGTCCCAAGAACTGGAGGTCAGAGGATGATGAGATGAATGCAAGATCAAATGCAGAATCAAGAGAAAGCCAGCTTTGCCAGAACATCCATATATATTGGATGCAGGCCACACCCTCAAGGAAACTCCTCCTTTCAACTGATTGGCTGCTCACATCAGATCACAAAAGGGAGGATGATTACATGATATCTGCCAAACCACTGAGAATCATGGCCTAGCCAAGTTGACACATAACCTTAACCATCACATTGGGGATCCTTTGTATATGACTATTGTCTTCTCTCTCACTGCTTCCAGGATTCTCTACTTTTTGAAAACCTATGATGTGTCTTGGTGTAGATCTCTTTGGGTTTATCCTGCTTGGAGTTCTCTGAGCTTCTTGAATTTGTAGATTCATGTCTGCGATGGTTAATATTATGTGTCAACTTGGCTAGGCCATGATTTCCAATATTGTGTAATTGTCCTCCATTTTGTGATATGATGCAGTTGTCCTCCATTTTGTGGTATTGTGTAATTATTATACATTTTATGTGTTATAAATCCTAAACCTCTATATGTTAATGAGGCAGGATTAGTGTGGGGTGTATCTTGAGTCACACCCTTACTAAAAGGCATCTCTCAAGTCACACCCTTACTCAAGTCACTGCCTTACTCTAATACCTGATGTAAAGGGAGTTTCCTTGAAGGTGTGACCTACATCCAATTCATATGGATGGTCTGGCAAAGCTCTCTCTTGCTCTGGATCCTGCATCCAGCTTGTCATTATCTTATCTCCAGTTCCTGGGACTTGAGCCAGTAGCCTACAAACTGACCTGTCAGTTCTGGAATTCACCAGATTCCACCAGCCTCTACAGCCCTGTGGGCTAGCAACTTGTCATCTGACCTGCTGAATTGGGATTCGTCAGCCCCTACAACCATGTGAGTTAGCAGAAGCCTCTAGCCTGATGCCTAACCCATGGATTTGGGACTTGCCAGCCTGCACAACTGTGTGAGCCATTTCCTTAAGATAAATCTTTATATATATATGTGCACACATACACACATATATACAGAAAAAAAAAAAAGACCAAACCCATTGCTGTTGAGTTGATTCCGACTCATCGCAACCCTACACGACAGAGTAGAACTGCCCCACAGGGTTTCCAAGGAGCAGCTGGTGAATTTGAACTGCTGACCTTTTGGTTAGCAAATGCTTAAACCACTGCTCCACC
>NW_004444018.1:6722131-6736920 GCF_000243295.1 Trichechus manatus latirostris
AAGACCCCAGACGCTACTCACCAAGGTAGAATGTAGAACATTGTCTATGTAAACTGTGTTATGCCAATTGAGCTAGATGTTCCCCGAGACCATGATCCCCACAGCCCTCTGCCCAGCAATTCAGTCCCTCAGGGAGTTTGGATGTGTCTATGGAGCTTCCATGACCTTTCCTTGTACAACTTATGCTGGTTTCCCCAATACTGTGTATTAGCTCACCCTTCACCAAAGATACCACTTACCTATTTCCTATTTAGTATTCCACCCCACCCCCATCCCTCTTAACCAGCGAAGATTGTTACTTTTTCTGTGTAAGTTTTTCATGAGTTTTTACAATACAGGTCTCATACAATATTTGTCCTTTTGTGATTGACTTATTTCACTCAGCATAATGTCCTCCAGTTTCATCCATGTTGTGAGATGCTTCACAGATTCATGTGTTTTCTCTGTTCTTCTTACTCTCCTGTGCTGAATTCCTTTTGTTTGTGGATTTTTTTTTTCATTTCTTTTGTTTTTGTAGGTTTTGTTTTTACTGAGACTCTATGTTTTTCCTCTTTCATGATATTGGGGAAGTTTTCTGTCATCAATTCTGTTTTCTTCCCCTCTTCTGGAACTCTGATCACTCGGAAATTTTTGCTTTTGATAATTCTCAGGGTCTCCTCATTTTTCTTTGTTCTTTTTTCTGAGTTTTCCTCGAACAGAGTTGTATCCAAGTGTTTGTCTTCAATTCCACTAATCCTGTCTTCCACCATTTCAGATCTGCTCCTCAGCCCTTCTATGACACTGTCCATTTCTGAAATCTTGTTATCTTTGGGATTTCTAATTGTTGTTTTTGTATAACTTCTAGTTGTGAATTTATCTTGGCATTTTGTTCCTGCATTATTTTCCTGAATTCTTACATTTTTTTTGTCTGTATTTTCCATGAATTTGTCTGCCTTTTCCATGAATTTGTCTATTTTTTCCTAATTTCTGTCTGCTTTTTGCTTCAACTCTAGGAGAATTCTGAGTATTAGAGATTAGAATTCCCTATCAGATAGTTCTAGTTGCCTTTTCTTCCACTGGAAAGTCATCTGGTGTTTTATTTTGGACTCCTACTGGAACCATCCTGTTTTTGTAAATGTTTTGATATTGTCTGCTGTCTTCAGGGCATTCAATAGTTATTTTTCTCATTTATTCATTGTAGATTTGTTTGCTTCATCCTTTTTTTTTTTAATTTGGCTATGTCTGAACAGGCAGGCTGTGTGTTCTTTGTTGTTTGCTCGTCTGTGGGCAGCAATACTTTTCACCTCCTTCTCCAATTGACAGGGTCAGTCACTCAGATATGGTACAGCGGAGCAGGTCTAGCTGAAGAGGAGTTGCTGGGATGGGTTGTTTGTGGCACTTACTACAGCCACCAGGGCTGGTCGGTAATCAGTGCAGGGCAGATTCCAGTAGGCCGTGCCTGTGCTGCTTGGTGGTGTGATGTTAAGCACACAGTGCAGGTAGGCAAGATGGAAGGGGGAGATTGTGATGTGTGTAGCTAAGATGGGTATGGTAGAGAGAAGAGAAGAACAGGAGCCAAAAACATACAAACAAACAAAAAAGAGTGCTAGGGGAGGTTGCCGTTGGAGTGGAGAGATGAGAGACTATGAAATGGAGAAAAACAAAAAGGGGAAGAAGAAGAAAAAAAGGAAAAGAATGAATAAATAAAAATTAGAAAAAGAAAAGAACAGCAAAGCTCCCAGGGATCCCACTGGTGTGGCAATGGGGTCTGGGGAAGTTGTTCCCAGGTGTTGAAGTACAGCCTGGCTAGGAGGCGTAGAGGTATTCAGTGCCAGGTATTCAGGGGACAGGAAGAGAAGGAAGGTGTAGAGAGACAAGAAACTGAGTAATGAAGAAAGACAAAAAGGGAAAAAGAGGGAAAAGAAAACAAAACAAATTTTTAAAAAAAGAACAAGATAAACCCCCCCAAAAAAAAACAGAAAAAAGAAATGCTCTCAGGGATCCCTCTGTGCGGTAGGTCCCAAGCCGCACAGCACTGCCCAGCCAGAACGGGCTCCCAACTTGAGAAAAGAAAAAGAAAACAAACAGACAAAAAGCACTGGGATTCCACCAGTGTGGCAGCACAGACTGGGAAGCTCCACAGCCCCTCAGAAGGAAGCAAAGATGGCGCACGGAGCCAGGTATTTGAGAGAAAGGCGGGGGAGGTGGTGAGAGATAAGGAAGAAATCAAAAGCAGTGGAAAAAAGCAACACCAGCAGCCAACAAATGGCACTCAGGGAGTCAGCCAGTGCGGGAAGGTGGAATCCAAGCAGCTGGTGCTTCCCAGCTAAGAGACTGTGGCTGCAGGAAGCAGAGGAGGCCGAGTGGGAGTGAAGAAGGGTGGGGGGTGGGTAAGTGTATATCGCCAGTTACCGGTTGTTCTGTCTCCTGCTAGAAGCTCCGTGAAGCTGCTTTCTCGTACCCCCTATTTGCTGGTCTCCGATAGGAGTCCAAGATGGTGGATTTGTGCTGCGTTAGCTGATAGGGGACCTCTGCATGTATGTCTCTTCGCTCTCTATTCTCTGTCAGTTTCTTATTCCATTTGGTGCTTGGCTTGGTTCTTTATCTCTTCATTTGATGTTTAGGCTTTCAGGATTGCCATTTTCTTTGTTTGGCTTAGTTTTTCAGATCTTTGCTGTGGAGGGACGGCCTGATGCTTCTGCCTAGAGTGCCATGTTGCCGGAAGTCTGTTTGTCAGGTTTCTTTATATCTCTTTTTTTAGATCCTAATTTTGCTCTTACGTTGTTTTCCTTATTTATTTTAGATATTTGTCTATGTTTTCCCTTAACTCTCTAATTATGTTTAACAGTATTATATTATATTTTTCCATTCTATTCATTATTCAGTCTTACACAGATGCACTCAGTCCCTTCATCATGTTCATTTGGATGGGCCATCATTTCTCTTTTCTTTATGTGTCTTGTAGTTTTTTTGTTGGGGCATTGGAATTTTCAAGGGTGTTGGCTTTCTCCGTTCTCCCCAGTATTTGGTGTTTTTGCATGCACTACATTCTGCAAGGAAAACCTGGTGGCATAGTGGTTAAGTGCTATGGCTGCTAACCAAAAGGTTGGCAGTTCAAATCCGCCAGGCTCCCCTTGGAAATTCTATGGGGCAGTTCTACTCTGTCCTATAGGTTTGCTATGAGTCAGAATCAACTCGATGGCAATGGGTTTGGTTTTTTTGGTTTGGTACTTTCTGCAAAAAGCTCTTTGGCAGGCAAAGTCTTCAGCCTTTGCTTACTGTTTTGTCTCCCTCTCTGTGATAGCTCCTTCTCCCTCCCTGGTTTAATTAGGATTTGAAAGTTCCATATCTCAGTTTTCAACTCTCAGTGTCTCCCAAACACACCAGAGAACATGCTGTGGTCAATCTGTCCAGAGCAGGCACTGTCCCTCTGGTGAGATGTTGCACGCTAATCAATCTGTGCACCAGGGGCTCAGTGCTCTCTCTCTCTCTCTCTCTCTGGGTTTTACTTGATTTTTTTCTCTGTTTCTGCAACCATGTTTTCAGTTGGAAAAGCCACACCCAGTGAGCCCCCATTAGGGCTGGGTGTTGCCCTCTAGTTTTGCCTGAGTCTTCCTTCCCTGCTCTGTGGGAGCTATTTACATCTAAGCTGATATTCAGGAGAAGCACAGGCAAACTTTCCTCCATTTCAGGAGGAGTAGGGGCTGGCACTCCCCAGAAGGACCTCCAAGAGATCTGTCTTGTTGGTTCCAGAGCCCCAGTGGACATGTGGTGGTTGAGGCAGCAGTCTCCACTTAGGTGACCAACCTCCTGGCTCCAGTGTAGGGAATCTTCTCTAAGAGTTTGTATCAGTCCAGCAGCCAACAGGTACTGGGTGCAGAAGGAGTTGTCATTCTCTGAATGAACACCCAGGGAGGTCTGCCTAATTGCTATCAGAGCCCACCACTACTGCCCCCCCCCCCACTTAGTATGTTGGCTGTGCATGTAACTTCCACTTAGGATGCCTGCTTCCTAGCACACAGCAGCCTCAGTCAGCAGTCCTCAGCGCTGACCAGAACGGGGAGCAGACAGACCTGAACTGATCCCCAGGGAGGTCTGTCCTCTTGGTTTCAGAGGCCTGAGCTATGGGGTGTGGAGGGAGGCAGGTAGAGAGCTGTCTATGGGAACAGACTCCACTGCAAGGGCCTTCTATAGCAATTTGTAGCCACCTGGCAACCAACAGTTACCAGATGTGAGAGGGGTGTCATGCTCCAGTCAGATCCTTGTGGAGGTCTGCCTTGTTGCTATCAGATCCCTCCCAGTAGATTGTTGGCTGTGAGTGTAGCCTCCACTTGAGACACCTGCTTCCTAGCACGTAGCAGCCTCAGTCAGCAGTCCTCAGTGCTGACCAGAAGTGGGGGCAGACTGACTCTAACTGACCCACAGGGAGGTCTGTCCTGTTGCTTACAGAGTCCTGAGCTATGGGGTGTGCAGGGAGACTGGTAGACTGCTGACTATGGGAGCAGACTCCACGGCAGGGCATCTTCTGTAGCAATTCGCGGCAGTCTTAAAAAGCTGATAGTGTCTGGATGGAGAAGGGGCTGTCATGCTCTGAATAGACCCCCAGGGAGGTCTGCCTTGCTGCTATCACAGCCCCCCCACCCCATAGTACATTGGAGGGAGGCAGGTAGAGTGTTCACTACGGGAGCAAACTCCACTCTAGGGGCCTTCTGTAGCAGTTCGCAGCAGCCTTGCAGTTGACAGCTTCTGGTGGCAGAGGTGCTGGCACATTTTGAACGGCCCCTTGGGGTAGTCTGCCTTGTTGATTTTAGAACAGATGCTCAGGGTCCTGTCTCTTTGTACAGGTAGGCAGTGTGGTGGTGAGGGAAGCAGGCTCTTTTGCTGGGGCTGCTTCTCAGTTCACAGTAGCCAGTGGCTTGTGTAGCTAGGGGAGGGGCAGGGGTGGTGGGAAAAGCAATTTTCCTACCATATGCAACTGGTCATTGACTCATTGATTCTTGTCTGTCTGTCTTTCCCCGCTGCTGTCCTCTACTCCCCAGTTCAGAGTTCCTCAAGGCCATGCACCATTTCCATGTTGTATTTCTTCTTGTATTTGTGGGAGTGGGTCAAAATAATGGTCTGTTTACACCACCATCTTCCTGGAATATCCCAATGTTAGTTTCTTAGTTTTGACAAATATACCACAGTGATGTAAGATAATAATGTTGAGGGAAAACTGAAACTGGGTGAGGAGGATGCAGGAATTCTCTGTACTATCTTTGCAATTATTCCAAAATTAAAAGTTTATTTAAAAAGTGATATGACAACTTATATTTAATGATTAGAATAGAATAAACTTTAGTTGTTTATATACAATCATGTGTTTGCTTTTTGCTATGTATTCATATTATCTGTCTTAGTTGTTTAGTGCTGCAATAACAGAAATACCACAAGTGGATGGCTTTAACAAAGAGAAATTTATTCTCTCACAGTCTAGGAGACTAGAAGACCAACTTGGGGTGCCAGCTCCAGGGGAAGGCTTTATCTCTCTGTCAGCTCTAGGGGAAGGTCCTTGTCATCAATCTTCCCCTGGTCTTGGAGCTTCTCAGCACAGGAGCCCTGGGTCCAAAGGACATGCTATGTTCCTGGTGCTTCTTTCTTGGTGGTATGAGGTCCCGCTCTCTCTCTGCTCACTTCTCTCTTTTACATCTCAGAAGAGATTGACTTAAGACAAAACCTAGTCTTGTAGACTGAGTCCTGCCTCATTAATATAACTGCCTCTAATCCTGCCTCATTAACATCATAGAGGTAGGATTTAGTACACACAGGAAAATCACATCAGATGACAAAATGGTGGACAGTCACATAACACCGGGAATCAAGGCCTAACCAAGTTGACAGACATTTTTGGGGGACACAATTCAATCCATACCACCATTTGTACTAATATTTTCTCTAAATTGTATTTTTTTTAAATAATTTAAATACGTGTCTCCATATGATGGGATGGAATGGTAAGTTTAATGTGTTATTTCAATATTTTTCTAATACACATTTTAAAAAGATGAGTGTTTACAGTGTCCCCTCCAACCCTCCTGCCCGATCACAACATGATGTAATGCTCTTTGTTCAGTTTCATTTTTCTGGCACGTGCCACAAGACCTTTGCAGGTGCTACTACCTCTGGGTAGTACACTGTCCCTCCCTTCTCTGCCTGGTACATTAAACAGTTGCCACCAAGTTGATTCCGACTCATGGTGAACCCAAGTGTGGCATAGTAGAATTGTCCTCCATGGGGTTTTCAGTGGCTATTTTTTGGAAGTAGATCACCAGGCCTTTTTTTCTGAGGTGCCTCTGGATGGACTTGAACCTCCAGCCTTTCAGTTAGCAGCCAACTGTGTTAACTGTTTCACCACGCACGAACTACTCTTTATCTAGGTATGTCTGATTTATTCTTCATTTCTCAGCTTATATACAACATCTTCAGGGAAGATCCTCCTTATATTTCTGGCTAGTCAACCCCCCCCATTTTAGCCTGTCATAGTACTGTGTACATCTCCTTTCCAACATTTGTCACAGTTGTATAGTGCCTGTTCACAGTGGTTCTCTCACCTTTTCCACATTCACTCTCTTACTCCAAATAAATATCCTTCAGAAGCAGCAGCAGCTCCCAGGTTTGCCTTTCCTGGAGTCATCTAGACGTCTGGGGTTCACTGACAGAGGGGGCTGCAAGGAGGTTGTCATTGAGCGCCTGTGGTGTGCGTGTGAGAAGGAGATAGGAAAGGGCACGAAGCCCTAGGGAGGGATGAAGGTTGAGTGAGCTGGGGTTGGGGCAGATAAGGATTGAATTTTCTATCCAGGAGAAGTGAAAGATGAGGATGGAGGTACAGTGAGAAGAGAATAGGAATGAGGATGTCTTGGACCTGGGGCTTGGGAAGGATCATAATTTGGAATGGGAGAAAGGATTAATGGTAGCAACAGTATCTTCTGTCTCATTTCAGCCAGATGTTGAGAAATGAAAAGCTTGGTAAAGTTGTAGAGATTATGTTTGCTGTCTTAGTTATCTAGTGCTGCTATAACAGAAATAGCACAAGTGGATGGCTTTAACAAAGTGAAATTCATTCTCTCACAGTCTAATAGGCTGCAAGCCCAAATTCAGGGCACCAGCTCCAGGGGAAAGCTTTCTCTCTCTGTTGACTCTGGAGGAAGGTCCTTGTTATCAATCTTCCTGTGGTCTAGGAGCTTCTCTGCTCAGGAACCTCAGGTCCAAAGGAAGCGCTCTGCTCCCAGCACTGCTTTCTTGGTGGTATGAAGTCCCTCTGTCTCTCTGCTTGCTTCTATCTTTTATATCTCAAAAGAAATTGGCTGAAGACACAATCTAATCTTATAGATTGAGTCCTGTCTCATTAACATAACTGCAACTAATCCCGTCTCATCAACATCATAGAAACAGGATTTACAACACATAGGAAAATCACATCAGATGACAAAATGGTGGGCAATCACAGAATACCAGGAATCATGGCCTAGCCAAATTAATACACTTATTTTGGGAGGACACAATTCAAACCATGACATTTGCCATGGGGCAAGCCATCTTCTTAATAAATACATAATGTAGTTTAGTTGCTATCAAGTCAATTCCAATTCATGGCAACCCCATGTGCTACAGAGCAGAACTGCTCCGTAGGGTTTTCTTGGCTGTAATCTTTATGGAAGCAGATGACTAGGCCATTTATTCTGTAGTACCACTGGGTGGGTTCAAACTGCCAACCTTTAGGTTAGTAGTCTGGTACAAACTGTTTGCACCACCCAGGGACCTGGAAATACATAACATTGGCAATCAAAATCTAGCCTTCTTGGATTATGATACTTCCACAATGCCTGGGTCATGAAGAAAGTGGAATTATGGAGTCAACTGAAATATATTAATGTCTAATGCTAATTAGGAATAAAACCAATTCAACGTCTCATTGAAGGTTCTCAGAATGAAGACTTGAACATCTGGGAATGAAAGGCAAGCCTGTTTGCAGTAACACAGCCAACGCATAAAGGACTGGAATATTTATTTGGAATCAGAAACATATGACTTGGAACAAAAGAATGACAATTTAATGCAAAATTCAATGAGGCTTTTTAGATTCATTTTTGTTCAATAAATGTTTATTAAGTGTCTACATTCACCCATTGTGCTACTGCTGAGAAGTAACAGATGGTTGGCTGGTAGAGCAGACGGACAGGTATGCAGCTAACACAATATAGCTCATAAAAGTGTGCAGCACCAGTACATAGGAGGTGCAGAGGTGGTGTGAGGGAGTGGTAATGAATGAGGTGGATGTAAGGGGGTTGCAAGAGTTTGTGAAAAGCAGTAATGTGACCCTAATACTCCCCAGCATTTATTTTCCCCTTTTCAAAATGGGCAACTGAGAGCTTGACATAACTAACACCATGATGAACCTATAAGTTTCCCTTTTTCTTCTTTGCCTTCTCCCTTTTTGCATACCTTTGTTAGTGGTTTTGTTTTGTGCATACCTTTGTTAATAACTTTGTTTTGCTCTGTCTGGCCACCTGTGAGTAGGACCCCCCCCCCCGCCCCAAGGAAGATTAGAGCCCAGATCAGATAAGAAAATGTCTGGCAGGTGTCTGTTTAGTATGATTAAGAGTCTCTTGTAATTATCTTACAATGTATAACAACATGTCTAACCTTTGTAAAAATCAAATACAAGCTCTGATAGAGACAGCCTGTATTGCTCAACTGCTCCAGGGCATGGACCCTATTTCAGGTAACAGTAATGTTGCATAACAAACCACCCCAAAACTTAGTGGCTTATAATAATACTTGTTCTTTTTTTTCCACTCATGGTTCTGCAAATTGGCTGTAGGTTGGAGTCAGGTCTGCTCCATGTGTTTCTCATCCACTTTGGATCAGTATGTGTTTTCAAGGTAAATGGCAGGAATGCAAGAGGGCAAGTAGAAACATACAATGCCCCGAAGGCCTTGGCTTGGGACTGTCAAAATGTCACTTCTGCCCACATGTCATTGACCAAAACAACCCATGTGACGAAGTCCAAATCAATGGAGTAGAAAAATATACTCTACCCACTCTAGTGGGAAAATACACTCCGCCCACTCTTGTGGGAAGTGATGTAAAGTCACAAGGCAAAGGGAGTGAATGCATTGTTCTAGTTTGAGGGTGATGGAGAACGGAAACAATAATCCAAGCTACTTCAGAAGGTGATGCTTGAGCAGGATTTTGAAGGATAAATAGGTGTTGGCCAGTGTGAAAATTTCATTTCATTATAGGTATGGCTCTGAGTAGAGGAATTACAGGTTCCCTAAGATGTCAGTTACTGGATTTCTGGGATCCGAGTGTGAAAGAAGGAAACTGGGATCCTTGCTCCCTTTCCAGATGAGAATTTATTTCCTAGTCCTTCACTGCGGAATCCTCAAGGGAGTTTGTATGAGTTCCCCTGGGGAGTCTTTTGCTTTTCATTCAACCTGAATGTTGTAAAGGTGAACTGAGGAGAAACGTCTTGGGTAATTAGTGACCATTAGGAGGAAGATGACTTGAATGTTTGACCAACTGAAGGATCTTTGTATTCAAAGGGCAGCATGTTGCCATTGCCACTTACCAGTGAGTTACAAGTAAAGAGGCTCTATTTGTTAGAGCCTTGGCTGTGCTGAGGAGGCTTAATGTATGTGGGTCCCTCAAGAAGCCCTGACAGAACTCCTGAGTATCAGACAGGTGTCTGTAAGGACCTCCCAGGCTGTCTCTTCAGATTGGTCTAAGTAATATCCTAAGGGGAGTTATCTGGAGATCAAGGGTTCTAGTCAAGGCATTCCAAGTGACTTCAGGCACCCTCAGTTTCTTTATGAAGAACATTTTATTTCACTAAAGGAGGGAGTAAGGAGGGCTGTACTAGGAACAGAGAAGGCAAATTCTGGAGTGTGTGTGTGAGAGAGAGAGAGAGAGAGAGAGATCTGGGGGAAGGTGGGAGGGAGGTGTGGGGAATTAGAGACAGGTAGTGCTGACCAGGCTGCCTTTCCTGCTGAGAATCATGACCACGTGATCAGGTTCAGGCAGGTGAGGAAGCAGAGTGTGCCAGCCTGGAGACCTACCAAGTAAAGGCAGGGGTGACTGAGAGATCCCAATAAGCCAAAGAGGACTCAGGCTGTGTCAATAAGGCACCCCAACAAAAGCCAAACCAACCAAAAAAAATCAACAAACCAACCATCCCTTCTCTTCTCCCCGTTCTCATCTCAGTAAATGGCACCAATATTGGTCTAGTGGTTTATGCTAAAATCTAGGAGTTATCTTTTTTCTTTTTCATTTTGCTTTTATTTAATAGGTTTGGATTTGTAAGGCAATTTCCATAAAGTTTTTTCCCCCCACATGGCATTGTGCCTTAAATTTATTTTCTCTCTGTATTTTTTCTTGTTTTTTTTTTTACTGTATTGTAACATACATATGAAAAAAAGGGTAAGTGTATACAGCTCAATAATTTTTTACAAAGTGAACACACTGGAGTAACCAGAACCGAAATTAAGAAACATAATGTTACCAGCATATCAGGAATCACCCCCAGCCCACACACACACATACTGTCTTCTTCCATTCAGCAGCACCTCTCCTCATAGGTAACCTCCTGACTTCCAACATCATTTTGCCTGTTTTTGAACTTTGATAACAATGGAACGGAACTCTACAGCAGGTACTCTTTTAAGTCTGTCTTCTTTTGTTCAATATTATGTTTGTAGACCTCATCATGTGATTGTCTGTGGCATTGCTTCCGCATTTTCATTGCTGCTTTATATTCTATTGCATAAATAGTCTATCATTTATTTATCTGGTTATAGGCACTTGGTTTCCTTCCAGTTTGGGGCTATTATGAGTAAAGCTGTGAGCATTCTGGTACTTGCCTTTTGGTGAAGTTATGTACTTAGTTCTTGGTTGCATATCTAGGAGTAGTATGACTGGATGTGAGTTCAGCTTTACTAATATGACCAAACAGTTTTCCAAAGTGATTGTGTCAGTTTTCGTCTCTAGGAGTTTTTTTTTTTAATATTTTTTGTTGTTGTTCTTTGTCTTCCACATCCAATCAAGGTACTGGATTCCAGATGGCAGCCTAATCAGACACACCACGCTGTCTCTCTACAGCAAAGACCCGAGAAACAAAGTGAAACAGATACAGATGACAGCCCTGGAACCCTGAACATCAAATGAAATGATATAGAATTAGATCAAACACTAATTGGAAAAAGAAACTGAACAACAGCAGCGAACAGGGAGAGATATCAAGTGGAGGCGCCCTGCCAGACAGCAAGGCACAGAGAGGCCATTTTGAGACAAAGGCAGCAGCGACCCTGGGTGAGAAGCACAGGAAGACAACATCACAGAACTCCCAATAGAAGAAAGAGAAACTATGTCCATATACCCAGAGTGAAGAAAGGTGAGCAGGACGTGAAGTGGGGCTAAGAAGGAAAAATATGGGAAGGACGAGAGCTTCAGGTATCCCAGTATACACAGAGCAGGAAGGGGGCCAGGACCCAGAGACAGGGTGACTCTCCAGCGGAGGTACATGGAGCAATAGACGAACCCCTTTTTTTTCTTTTTCTTCCCCCCTCATCCCCACCACCAGCCCTACCACTCTCGCATTGGAGAGAACTCCTGTGCAGAGCATCCCCAGCTGACTACCCTGCCCCTCGCCTGATAAAGACAGCCCGGAGTGCCCCCCCACAGGTCCCCCAAAGAGGGAGCACCTCAGTTCCCCCCGGATGCTCGCCTTGCTCCTTGCCCATCACCTGCACACCTGGTGAGCGACTGTGAGCATTCCCACACCTCCAGATAGCGCCCGCCCATTAACCCCTCACTTTCTCACATACACAGTGAACAGCAACAAGGGTTCACCCTGCCCACCGTTGCCCTGTCCAACTAGGGGCAGGAAGTGAACATCCCTGTGCCACCAGACGAGTGGTCACCGAAGCACACCTGGCACACCTGTACTGATAAATCTGAACAAAACAAAATGAACAAATCATAAATAAGGAAACAACACCTTAATGCCTCAGAGACAGCAGAAAATATCAAATCACATAAAGAAACAAGACAAGAAAGCTCAACCAGATGACCAAAATAAAGGGACAGAAAACCTTCCTGAGGAAAAGATGGTAATGGAACTGCCTCACAAGGTGTTCCAAAGGCCTATATATAGGGTCTTCAAAGAAGTCAAGGAAAACACGCACATCCAATCAAGCAGTAAATCCTGTGAGTGCTACCTTCAAAACAAATCCTGAACCTGTCCACTTCTCCCCATCTCCACCATTGACACCCCAGTCCTGGCCACCATCATCTCCTTCCTGACTGCAGCAATAGGCTCCCAGCTGGCCTCTCCGCCACCTTGCTGAGACCACCTCAGCCCATTCTACACAGGCATCCAAACTGATCATTTAAATACCACATATATCAGGTCATTCCAAACTCCTGTTTAAAATCTCACTTTCCCCACTTCAAAATGAAATTCAAACTCCTCACCCTGAAGTTTTAGTTAGTTATCCGTTGCTGTATAACAAGCCACCTTAAAACCTAGAGGCTTAAAAACAACCACCACCATTTATTTGCATAGAATTCTGTAATCTGGGTAAGGCCCAGTTGGGACCTCTGCTCCACATAGTGTCAGCTGGGGCAGCTCCATCAGGGCTGGGTTGTCCGAGATGGTGTCACTTACGTAAATGGCACCTCACCTGGTGTGGCCAGAGCAGTTTGGGTACTGGCTGGGCCTCTCTCTCTCGTCCTGTCTATCATCCTCTAGGGGCCTCTTCTCTCTCTTTCCTTACAGCCTCTATCCCCAGTAAGGTAGGTGAAATTCTTTACATGGTGGCTCAGAGCTCCAAGAAGCAAAAGAGGATGCTTCCAAGTGCCTTAAGACCTAGGCCTGGAACTGGCACACTGTCGCAGCGGCGACGGTAATCGGGACGGCGAAGACAGTAACCAACTACACAACTCTTACAGAGAAGTGGGGCCAGGAGGGTCACTCTGAGGAGTTGACCCCCACTTCAGTCCCAGGAGTTTATTTTATAGTCAATACAGCAATCAACAAGGCAATTAACAAAACAATGGGCTTTGAATGCAGGCAAGGGAGAAGGAATTCAGGTAAGCAAGTCAATCAGTAAAGGGACAATAGGTTTGGGAAAACACATCCGGACAAGTCTCGACATGTTGGAGACAAGTCTCAACATGCTGTGCAGCATAGAGGCCTGTGGGGGTGGCAGTTGTCAATAGTGCAGCCATGTTTAAATGGCATATATCCCCACAGCACACTGCCACTTCTGCTGCATTCTATTGATCAAAGCAAGTTACATGACCAGGTCAGATTAAAGGAGAGGGGAAACAGATTCCACCCCTTGATGGGAAGAGCAGAGTATGCCTACAGGAATGGGAGATGGGTGGTCTTGTTGGTGGCCATCGTTGCAGAAATATACCACACCTGGCTTCAAAGCCCTGCATGCCTTTCTGTCCTCATCTGTTATCATTTTTCCCCTCAGCAACTTCATGCCTTCTTTCAGTTCCTTAAACACGCCAATCTCATCCCTGCTTTGCCTTTGCACTGGCTGTTGCCTCTGCCTGACATGTTCTCTTCTTGAGTTTTTGTATAGCTAGAGCCTTGTCATTCAGAGCTCCGTTTAAACTGCCGCTTCTTTTTTTTTTTCTTTACTGTGCTTTAAGTGAAAATTTACAATTCAAGTTAGTTTCTCATACAAAAATTTAGACACACATTGTTATGTGACCCTAGGTGCTCTCCCTATACTGTGACAGCACACTCCTCCTTTCCGCCCCTGATTTCCCAAGTCCATTTAACCAGCTTCTGACCTTCTCTGCCTTCTCATCTCGCCTGCGGATGGGAGCTGCCCATTTAGTCTCATATATCTACTCGAGCTAAGAATCACAATATTCAAGAGTGTCATTTTATGTCCCGTAGTCCAGTCTAATGTTTGTCTGAAGAGTTGGCTGCAGGAATGGTTTTAGTTTTGGGCTGAGAGTCTGGGGGCCATGTCCTCCAGGGTCCCTCCAGTCTCAGTCAAACCATTAACTTTGGTCTTTTTACTAGAATTTGAGTTCTGCACCCCACTTTTCTCCTTCTCCGTCAGGGACTTTCTGCTGTGTTCCCTGTCAGGGCAGTCATTGGTGGTAGCCAGGCACCATCTAGTTCTTCTGGTCTCAGGCTGATGTAGTCTCTGGTTTTTGTAGCCCTTTCTGTCTCTTTGGCTAATATTTTCCTTGTGTCTTTGGTGTTCTTCATTCTCCTTTGCTCCTTTGTGGGTTGGGACAAATTGATGCATCTTAGATGGCCACTTGCTAATTTTTAAGACCCCAGACACCACTCACCAAAGTGGGATGCAGAACATTTTCTTAATAAACTTAGTTATGCCAATTGACCTAGATGTCCCCTGAAACCGTGGTCCCCAGACCCCCACCCCTGCTACTCTGTCCCTCGAAGTGTTTAGTTGTATTCAGGAAACTTCTTAGCTTTTGGTTTAGTCCAGTTCTGCTGACTTCTTCTGTAGTGTGTGTTGTCCTTCCCTTCACCTAAGATAGTTATTGTCTACTACTTAGTTAGTGAATAACCCTCCTCACTCCAGACCCTTGTAACCATCAAAGAATGTTTTCTTCTGTGTTTAAACCTTTTCTTGAGTTCTTATAATAGTGGTCTTATACAATATTTGTGAGTGACTAAATTCACTCAGCATAATACCCTCCAGATTCCTCCATGTTATGTTTCACGGATTTGTTGATGTTCTTTATTGTTGTGTAGTATTCCATTGTGTGAATATACC